>NW_019154090.1:48746970-48861489 GCF_002288905.1 Enhydra lutris kenyoni
GTTTTGAGTTTGGACCCCTTCACCCACTGCCATGAATGGTTTCTAATATCTCCAGCTGTCCTCTCCAAATCAAACTGCCTTCTTTGTTTGACTGCCTGGTAGTTTGGTTTGTCACTGGTTTGATACCTTCCCTGATGAAGACTTCTGCTTTTCTTTGCTTTTTTATTAAACTTCTTTTATTTTTTTAATTGATTATCATTTTATTTATTTATTTATTTATTTATTTATTTATTTATTTATTTACTACTATGATTTCAGTCTCCAGTCCTTTCTCCTTTGCTGTCCAACATCATGTGGATCTCATTTTTTACTTTAACCAAGAAACTTAAACTCTGCCTCAGTCTCCTGGTCTGTAAAATGGGAATGATCATGTCCACCTTGTATGTGTATCAATACAACTTGCATGCATGGCACTCAGTGTGCGACAGGCAGAGCCAACACCTACCTCCACTGCTCCTGAAGTACCAACCCTGTTTGTGGATGACACCATGCATCACAGAACAACATCCAGCCATAGATCTTGGGCAGCAAGCTTCCTCCTTCCAGTCTCAGGTGGTAGGGTCACTCCCAGCAAGTCCAATCTAGGGATCTCAGAGTAACCTTAGGCATTTCCTTCCTCATCTGTCCCTAAATCCAGCTGACCCCAAGAATTCTCAACTCACATGACTCTAGACTTTTGAACCCTGTTCCCACTCTATAAAAATCGAATTATCACCAGTCCCTTTTCTTACTCAGCACTGTCGCCCCACTTCCAATTATCACCAGCCTCCCTTCTTAGTCAGTGTGGTGGCTCTGGGGTCACCACTTGATAGTATCCTTAAATGGCAAATCTGACCATGGCTTCTGTGGTGGGATGAATGTTTGTGTCCCCCCAGATTCACATGCTGAAGACTTAACATCTGATCATCATCATCATCCTGGGTGTAAGAAAGATGTTAGGGTTCAAAGCCAACAGTCAAGAAAGAATTCTTGAGATGTCTTTGGTGCAAAAAGGTGATTTTATTCAAGCACAAGGACAGGACCCCTGGGCAGAAAGAGCTGTACTGGGGTAATGAGAAGTGGCCCATTATATACTTTTAAGTTGGGTGGGGTTTAAGGATAGCCTAAGTATCTAAGGAATTTTAGAATCAAAATTCCAGGACCTTGATAGGGCTAGCTATCAGGAAAAGTTCATTTGTTACCTACCATCTAATAAAACCTTAGTCAAGAGACCCTTCAGATGTATATCAGTGGGCCATATACTTGGGGGATGATTGTCAACACATATCTTGGGGGGTGGAGATAAATTTTCCAAAAGAAATTTTATATGTTAAAGTAGGCTTACAGGATCTGGAGGGGGTAGGGATAGGGGGTCAAGTTAGGATTGCTTTTTGCCCTTAGCAAAGTGTCAATATCAAGGCAGTTGACTCGCTAGAGGAATGTCACTCTGCCTGTTTCAAGGACTGTCAATGGGCTCTAGGTAGTAAGGAAATTTAATAATTTTTCTTCTGCCTTTGTTTCCCACATCAATCCTTATCATCATCATTACATTATAAAATACAGAATGGTCATATTTGGAGACGGGGCTTTTAAGGAAGTACTTAAGGTTAAATGAGGTAATAGGGTGGAGTCCCGATCCAACAGAATCTTGAAGAAGAGACACCAGGGTCCTCTCTCCACCATCTGGGAACACAAGGAGAAGACACACATCTGCAACCCAGAAGGGCGCTCTCAGAAGAAATTGAACCCTACCAGACCTTGAACTTACACTTTGTAGCCTCCAGAAATAAGTTTCTGTTGTCAGCCACCCAGTGTCTGGTATTTTGTTATGACAGCCTGAGCTCCCCTGCGTAAAGGGCCTTATGGGTCTTCAGTGCCCATAAGGCTCAGTCTCCTAAGCCCGGCACGCTTTCCTATCACAAAATCCCTCTCCAGCGTCACCTCCAGCCACAGTTCTGTTCTTTGCCTCATTCTATTCCACAAGTATGCCTTATGTCCTTGTATACCTCCAAAACTCATACTAGCAGGTCACCCAGAGTGCCTTCTTGAGTGCCCATCCATCATCAAGACCCACTCAGATTTCTCCAGGTGGTCACACCAGCCTCCATGCTCCCATACTATGTGGACCTCCTTCCCCTCTGTTTCACTGCACATAGAGCCTGTGGTATGTTTCTCACCAGATCTATTAATCTCAAAACAGAGACTTGATCTTATTCCTATTTTCTGCATCTGGGCTTGTACAGAATGTGATATATATATCCAGGTGCTCGGGTCATATTTGGTACACAAATTAATAAACTGAGTATGCATAGCCTTGAAAGGATGAGAGTGTCTCCTTCAAAGAAAAATTACTATAAAGGGTTTAAAATAAGCAAACAAAGAACAACTGCGAGGTCAGCAGAAGTCCCAAGAGAGGCAGTTACTGGAATGGAAAACTCCAAAGCTGTAAAGTCCATTATATCAATTTTTACTTTAATGGATTATGCTTTTGACATCAAGAATAAGAACATTTTGTTCAGCCCTAGATCCAGAAGATTTTATTTCTGTTTTTTTTTTTTCCCAAAAGCTTTATGGTTTTATGTTTTACATTTAAGTCTGTAACCCATTTTGAGTTAATTTTTGCATAAAATGTGAAACTTAGGTCAAGATTCTTTTCTCTATCTGTTCTCCTTATCTGTAATTTTATCCTCTCACCAATACTATCCAGTTTTTATAACTATAGTCATAGAATGTCTTGAAATGTGCAGAGTTCCCCCACTTTATCTTCTTTTTCATAGTTGTTTCAGCTCTGCTTTTTTATAAAAACTTAGAATCTTGTCTTTATTTTAGCTGATTTGATTTTCCACATTTTATTTGTTTATTTATTTATTTTTATTGTGTTATGTTAGTCACCATACAATATATCATTAGTTTTTTCCAAGATTCATTGTTTGCATATAACACCCAGTGCTCCTGGTGGTAGGTATTAAGGAGAGCACATATTCCACATACATTTTAGAATAATCTTGCTGATACCTAAAGAAAAATAAACTTTCTGGGGTGCCTGGGTGGCAGCACTTAAGCATCTGACTTCAGCTCAAGTCACGATCTCTGGGTCCTGGAATCTAGTTCTGTCCATGTTAGGCTCCATGATCAGCAGGAGTCTGTTTTTCCCTCAGCCCCTTCCTCCCTCACTCATTCTCTTTCTTTCAAATAAATAAACAAAATATTTATAAAAAAGAAACTTTCTGGGATTTTTATAGGAATTCTGTTAAATTTGTCTATCAGTTTAAACAGAATTGATGTCATCATTATGTTGACTTTCCCAAATCATGAACATCATATGTCTCTCCTTATATTTAAATTCTGTTTGATTTTTTTTTCATGAGTTTTACAGTTTTCAGCATATAAGTCCTATACATGCTTTATTAAATTTACTCTGAAGTATTTAATTTTTTGAGTAGTTGTAAATAATACTGATTTTTAATTTTGGTGTCCGTGTGTTCATTGCTAGTATGTAAAAATAAAATTGATTTTGTGTATTTATGGTGAATCATGCTGAATTCACTGGTTGTAGGAGGTTGGTTTTTCATTTTTTGTTGTTGTTGTTGTTTTGTTTTGTTTTTGTAGATTTTTTGGGGGGAATTGTCCACATAGACAATCATGCCATCTACAAATAGTGACAGTTTATTGTCTTTCTTTTTGGTCTGTATGTCTTTTATTCCCTTGCTTATCTTATTGCACATGATAGAACTTCCAATGTTCTATGTTTAATTAAAATAGTGGGAACAGAAGTCCCTGACTTATTAATAATATAAAAGGAAAAACATTCAGTCTTCCACCAATAAGTATAATGTGAGCTATAGGTTTTTGTAGGAGCTCTTTATTAAGTTGAGTAATTTTTTTTTTTTTACTATTCCTTTATTTTCTTTTATTTTAAAGATTGTATTTACTTATTTGACAGAGAGGGAGATAGCAAGAGCAGGAACACAAGCTGGGGAGTGGGAGAGGGAGAAGCAGTCTTCTCACCTAGCAGGGAGCCTGATGTGGGGCTTGATTCCAGGACCATGGGATCATGACCTGAGGCAAAGACAGACGCTAAATGACAGCCACCCAAGTTCACCTATTCCTATATTTTCAATGAACTTTTATCATGAATAAGTGTTAAATTGTGTCAAATTATTTTTCTTGCCTCAATAAATCATGTGATTGTCCTTTTTTTATACTGTTAATATGGTAGATTGAAATTTGAATATTGAATCAACTTTGCATCTATGGAATAAACTCAATTCACCATTGTGTGCAATTCTTTTTATATATTGCTTATTTTATTTGCTAATATTTTGTTAAATATTTTTTGTGAACTAATTTTTCTTAGTTTTTGAGTTGGGAGCATAGATTATTGAGACTTTCCTCTTTTTCTAATGTATGCAGTCAGTGATGTAATTTGCCCCCCTCACCTGCCTGGATCATAGTGTCCCACTATTATCCTTGTGATGTCTAATATTTTTTAAATAACTTTTTTCTTTATGTTCACAAGGGATATTGATATGTAGTTTTATTTCTTCCTTCCTTCCTTCCTTCCTTCCTTTCTTTCTTTCTTTTTTTTTTTTTTGGTAGTATCAGTCTGGTTTTCATATCGAGTAATACTTTATAAAATGGATCGGGAAGTATTCCCTCTTCTATTTTCTGAAGAGATAGTGTAGAATTGATTTTGATTCCTCAATAAACATTTGGTAGAATTCTTCAGTGAAAACATATAAACCTGGAAATTTCTTTTTAGAGAGTTTTAAAATTATGAATTCAATTTCCCTAATAGTTATAGGCTCTACAAATTATCTACTTTCTATGAGGTCTTATTGCAGTTTTGTTTTTCAAGGAATCAGTTCATTTCTTCTAGTTACCAAATTTATGAGTGGAGTTGACAATTGTATTCCACTATTAGCCTTGTGATGTGTACAGTATTTGTAGTAGTGATAACCCCTGTTTCATTCCTTATATTGATAATTTGTATTTTTTTCTTTTTTAGTCTTGTTAAACGTTTGTCGAAGAACCACCTTTTGTTTTATTGATTCTCTCTGTTTTCAAAGAACCACCTTTTATTTTATTGATTCTCTACTCTTTATTGTTTTCTGTTTTCATATTAATCTATTTGGTCCTTCTTACTACTGTTTTGGGTTTTCTTTGCTTCATTTTTCTTGGTGTTTTGAGTTGGGAGCTTGGATTATTGATTTTAGAGTTTTTCTCTTTTCTAATATATGGATTTAGTGCTATAAATTTCCCTTTCATCACTGCTTTAGCTATGTTCTACAGGTTTTGGTATGTTTTATTTTTATTTTCATTCAGTTTAATCTATTTTTTCAATTGAGAGTTTATCTTTGACCCATGTATTAATTAGAAGTATAATATTTAACTTTCAAGTGTTCAGAGATTTTCCTGTCATCTTTCTGTCATGAATTTCTGGTTTGATTTCATTGTGGTTATAAAACATACTTTGAATAGCTTTTAGTTCTTTTACATTTGTTAAGGTTTGTTTTATAGTGCAGGATATAGTCCATCTCAGTATGTATTCCATAGGCTTTTGGAAAGAATCTGTATTCTGCTGCTGTTGGTTGAAGTATTCTACAAATTTGATTAGGTCCTGTTGATTGATGATGTTGAATTCTCTGTATATTTGTTTATTTTCTGTCTAGTTGTTCTATCAGTTGTTGAGAGAGAGTTCGAGGTTTAAATCTCCACCCACAATTATGAGTTTGTCTCTTTATATTATATTTTCATTTCCTTTTTTTTTTTTTTTTTTGCTCCACCTGGAAGCTTTGTTGTTTGGCACATGCTACTTTGCTCTGGTCTCTGGTGT
This sequence comes from Enhydra lutris kenyoni, assembly GCF_002288905.1. Taxonomy (NCBI): domain Eukaryota; kingdom Metazoa; phylum Chordata; class Mammalia; order Carnivora; family Mustelidae; genus Enhydra; species Enhydra lutris. The sequence continues at coordinate 48,752,786 of NW_019154090.1, forward strand.
ATACAATTTTTCATGAGAAATATACTGTCATTCCTATTGTTCCTATCTTGCTGCTTTAAGGATTTTCTCCTTGTCTTTAGTTTTGAGAAATTTGACACTGATATGCCTTGGTATAGATTTATTTAAATTTTTCTTGTTTGAGAGTTACTTAACTTTTTGAATCTATAAGTTTATGTCTTCTGCCAAATTGGGATATTTGGGCCATTATTTCCTTGAGTACCTTTTCAACCCTGTACTTTTTTTCCTTTTCTTCAGAAAAAGGATATCAGAATTCATTCTTTTGTTGCTTTACTCCTACAGGTTTTTGAGATTATGTATTTTTCCCCTAGTCATTTTTTCTCCTTTCTTTATTTTTCTTCATTTTTTTAAAAAAGATTTTTATTTATTTATTTGAGAGAGAGCGAGCAAGGGAGAAAGAGAATGAGCTGGGGGAGGAGCAGAGGAAGAGGAAGAAGGAGACTCCTTACTGAGCAGGGATTTCCTAATGCAGGGCTCAATCCCAGTACTCCTGGATCATGACCTATGCCCCAAGCAGGTGCTTAACTGATTGAGCCACCCAGACACCCCTTTCCTTTGTTTAGGTAGGGTAATTTCTTTTGTTCTATCATTCAGATTACTAATTCTCTTTTCTGCACCCTCCATTATGCTGTTGAGCCAACTGACAGAGCTTTTTATTTCCAGTTATAAATTTTTCAGTTCTAAAAGTTTCCTTCAGTTCTTCTTTGTGTTTTCATTTCTTTTTTTATTAAGACTTTTTTTCTTTTGTTTTCAAGCATGTTTGTAATTGCTAGTTGAAGCATTTTTACAATGGCTGCTTTAAAATCTTTGTCAGATAATTCTAGTAGATCTGTAACCTTCATTTTTGAATCCATTTGTTGTATTTTCACCAAGTTTAAGATCTTCCTACTTCTAGTTATGAGGAGTGATTTTAACTGAATTTTTGACTGGCATTTTATTATTATGTTTCAAGATCCCAGTTTTTTTTTTTTTTTTTTTCTTATGCCTCTGGTTTAGTTGACTTCCTCAATGCCAATTATGCAGGGAAAGTGGTGTGCTTCTGCATTCCCGTCAGGTAAAGGTAAAATCCCAGGATCATCCATACTTCAGGTGGATGGGCTTGGTCACTGTTTAGCAAGGTTGAAAGTCTCAGATTGCTACTCAGACTTTTTTAACATCATCCTAGTTTTGTGTGTGTGTGTGTGTGTGTGTGTAGGGGTGCAGGGGAGATGCAGTCCTTTCCTAGATCTTTGTTTAGGGAGCAAACTTTTTTTTTTTAATTGTGACTTATAGTCTTAATCATTTTTAGGTATACAGCTCAGCAATGTTAAGTACATTTGTATATTCACATTGTTGAGCCAAAACTAAACTGCAATTTAGTTTCCAAAACTAAAACTTTATACCCATTAAAATACAATTCTTCATCTCCTCTCTACCATCAGTCCCTGGCATCATTCTACTCTCTGTGTCTATGAATTTGACTACTTTAGGTACCTCATATATTTGGAATCATACAACATGTATCTTTTTGCGGCTGACTTCTTTTACTGACTTTGTAGAATGTCTTCAAGGTTCATCCATGTTGTAGCATGTGTTAGAAGTTTCTTCTTCTTCTTCTTCTTCTTCTTCTTCTTCTTCTTCTTCTTCTCCTCCTCCTCCTCCTCCTTCTTTTTTTTTTTTTTTAAGAATGAGTGATATTCCATTGTATGTATAGACCACATTTCCTTATCCATTTATCCACAGAGCAGAGAGTAGGCTTTTGTTTTCCCCCTAGTCCACATTGCCTGGCATTTCTGGGTTTCTCATTTCTTCAGCTCCACATCTGCAATATGAAGTAAAATGAAAATCAAGAAACCTCAGTATTATATTATATCTTATGTCCCAAAGTCTCTAGTCAGTCTCTTCCCTTTACCTCTATGAGTTTTCTTACATTTTGTTTTGTATAATATCCAGATTTTTGTTGTAGTTACTGGAAACATAGGGCCAAATATATCTACTTTATCTTCCTGGAAGTAGAAGTCTGCAATTGACTTTTATGTTAACTTACAATGAGTAGACTACTGTTTTTGAAAAAGCTGATATTCAAAAAATATTCTAAAAATCTGATTTTTTACTAAATCAAATAATATTTTCTTCCTTTCTCATTGTAAGTTCATATTGTTTTACTTTTGAGAATTTCTTTCTCAATAATTCTGCAGTTCTTAATTTGAAAACATGAAATTCATTTTTAAAGGAAGTTTAAAAGTGCTTGGCTGGCTCAGTCACCTGACTCTTCATTTGGGCTCAGGTGCTGATCTCATAGGTTGTTAGATCAAGCCCCACATTGGCCTGCATGCTCAATGGAAGTCTGCTTAGATATTCTTTCTCCCTCTGCCCTTCCCCCAAATTGCACATGCTTTCTTTTTCAAATAAATAAATAAATCTTAAAAAAATAAATGAACTGTAACTCAAAGGGCTCTCTTCTGCTATTTGCAAAACTCAGTTTCCCTTGTCAGTACTGACTATTTGGTAAGTATCCCATAGTCCTTCCTGTGTGTTGAACTTGAAACCCCTGACACAAGTCTATGTTATTGGACTGTGCTTTCAGAAGGTCAGGAGATAAATTCTTTTAGGAGTCTCCTAGGTTACTTGGAGCCATAAATGTTATTGAATTTTGAATACTTCATAATATTTAAACCTGCTAGGAAAATGATTTATTATTTATCTTTAGAAAAAAAAAATGCTGGGTTTCCTAACAGCACAGATATGAGATCTCAGAGTCCTCTAACGTTCTCTATGAGAAATGAGGCACTTAGCTGAATTAGGAAACTGCTCTGATCTGGGGTAAATCTTTTGGAGCCCAAAGAAATGTACTCTTTGTGAAAACTTTTCTATTTGAAGGACTGTAAGTATAAATAAATCTTGAAACTACAATCTATTTTCCATAAAATGCACATGAATTTAAAAAGAAAAAAAAAATCCTAGACTAAAATATGTAACTTCTAATGATACTATAAAATAGTTTGAAATACTGCTGAATCACATATATCTTTCCATCTTCTTGGATAATACTGATAAAACTACAAAACAAAAGCAATTACAATGGCTCAAATGAACAAATATATGACTTTAACATAAATGTAAAAATTTTTAAAAATCATAAAAATTTTTCTAGCTTAATTTCTCCTTCAAAATTAAAAAAAAAATAAAAAGCATAAGGGTTTAATTTTTATTCCTGTGGTGCTAATATGCAATGTCTCCACGTTAATAAGGACATCCTTATACAAGGCAAAAGCTGCTGGAAGCCTAGGCACCTGATTTTGAGTTAATGGTTACTCTTAGACACAGAATTTAAGAAGCTCCCCCCTAAGACCACTTCTCTTAAAACAGACTTGTTTTGAACAGGAAGTCTTGATGACATAGAATAATAAATAGGTGAAAATCTCAAAGCTTTAGTGTATGCAGTTAACAATAGAAACTTTTGTGATATGTGTTATCATAGCTAAGTGCCATCATGAATATCAGCCAACTATTAGGTCTGAGGTAAGTCTCAACTGCCTAAATGAGTTAATGAAAACTGCTGTTCTGCAATTATGGCTCATAGCATCACATTATATATCACAAGTTTGTAGGCAAGGAATCCAGACAGTACTATGTTTTGTTATGTGTCTAATCACTTTTGAGGCCCCCCAAACCCAGCATGGAGTCCAGGCCATCAGTGACCATTGATGAAGCTTGGTTGAATTAATGAATGAATGAATGAAGCTGAAAGGACTTGAAGTAGCATCTATAAAAAATAATTGGAAATTTCCAAATTACAGAATTGATGGCCAACTGAGATGAGTGACATGGCAGCTGAAAAGATGGACTACCCATAACTCTGACTCAAGCTGAAGATGTGAGCTGGGTAAGCCATGCATGTGCACTAGAATGCAGTTGTTCTACCTATGGGACAAGGATATTAAGGGGACACGTTTTTTTAGGTACATTTTAGTGCATGAATGCTGAAGTTTAAAAAAACAGAAAGAACTTGAGGAAATATGAACTTTTAGGAGAATTTCATGGCCATCATTTCCAAGAGAAACTCTAAGTTTGTTTTTAGATAATCTTAATGACCTGAGCAGGGTAGGAAGTTCTGTCACACAGCAGCCACAATATCATTCACTTGCCTTGGAAGCTTGATGCCAGAGTGACTGCACAGCTGTACTGCTTGAACATTTTATGGAGCCTTAAGAAAATCCAATTTCATTAGTAACAAAAAGTTTGATTTTAGTAGCAATCTATCTATTCTAAAATGTCAATGCTGTTCTAAAGTAAATGGAAGCAGAATTTGTCTTCCCTGAAATTGAATTCTTGTTCAATAGATAAACTTTTATTGATGCCACACCCTTTGAAGAAGCACAGAGTTTATGGTGCTGGTGAGGAGCCTGGAGACAGACGTGATGAACAGGGATGAGTTCAGATTTGTCCTGTAGTTAACATCGAGAGGAAGTAAGACAAATGATCAAGGTGTTGAAGTTCCTGCTGACATCTTTTTGTTAAGGGCTGTGGCTAAAAATCAGTATAGTGTAGGGCTGTGAGAAGAGCCTCTGGAATCTGGTACCCAGAGCACATCTGTTGCATCTGACAAATGCAAAACCTCTAAGGTTGCAACAGGGAGTCAGGAGCAGGAGAGAAGCTTCCAGTATGAAGCAGTTGGGTCTGCAAAGAGGTACCGTTTGTTTGGGTCCATGGGGCACACATGTCTGCATGAGACTCTCCCCTTCAAGTCTCCGATGGGAATCATGGTGACCTCTGGGATGGTCAGGCCACTCTGGGTCGACCAGAACAACAGCCTCTTGGGGGAGGAGCAAGATGGTGAAGGAGTAGGAGACTTAAATTTTGTCTGGCCCCAGGAATTCAGCAAGATAGTTACCAAACCATATTGAACACCTATAAACTCAATAGGAGATTGAAGAAAGAATAGCAGAAATTCTATGAACAGAAAAGCTACCATATTCTGGAAAGGTGGGATGTGTGGAGAAGTGAATCCAAGGCAATATTTGGGAAGATAGACAGCGGGGGGAGGGAGCCTCTGTCAGCCAGCTATCATCAAGTGATAAAGCAGCAGAGCACATAATCAGAACATTTAGAAGTCTGTTCCACTGAGAGATGTATCTCCAGTGGCAAAGTGGGGGGTGGAACCTCACTGGAACAATGTGGTCTCAGGACCCTCACGGTCACAGAAAAACCAGGGGTGTCTGAATGTGGCAGAGCTCCCAGGTATCAGAATGGGGAAGGCAGCGGGGCTGCAAAATCAGTCAAGGGCTGGGATCTCAGCTCAGGGATGCTATAAACCATGATCTGTGGCACAGTCAGGCTACTACTCTTCAAGCAAGGACCCAATAAATGACATAACTGGGAAGACTCCTTTTCCTCCCCCAGGATGAGGGGCACAGAAGCATACTGCAGGAACCTGCTGGGTTTGGAGACTCCAAACAGGGTCATGTACCAGAGATAGAAAAGCTCAGTCACAGGCCAGGTGAACATGGAGTGCAGCCAGAGTCTAGGGAGAGAGGAATGATTGACTGCTTTTCTATGAGAGCTCACTGAGGAGTGGGACTCTGAGTTCTCCCCTCCTCCAGGGCTGAAAATTGGGAGGCTGTCATTTGCACTCTTGTCCTCCAAAGCTATACAGAAAGCTTTCAGGGAAAAAAAGCTACTGAGAGCAAACCTGAACAGATTACTTAGCCTGGGCACTGGCAAGGGTGGTACAATTCTGGCTGGGGCAAAGACATTTGAGAATCACTGCAAGAGTCTCCTCCCCGGGACGCCTGGGTGGCTCAGTTGGTTAAGCAGCTGCCTTCGGCTCAGGTCATGATCCCAGCGTCCTGGGATCGAGTCCCACATCGGGCTCCTTGCTTGTCAGGGAGCCTGCTTCTCCCTCTGCCTCTGCCTGCCATTCTGTCTGCCTGTGCTTGCTCTCTCTCCCTCTCTCTCTCTGACAAATAAATAAATAAAATCTTTGAAAAAAAAAAAAAAGAGTCTCCTCCCCCAGAAGATCAGCAAGAATATCTAGCCAAGACCAAGTTTACCGAACAATGAGCACTGCAAAACTCTAGCACTAGAAGAATAGAGCACATAGAATTCATGACTTTTTCCCCATGATTCCTTAGTCTTTCAAAGTTAATTTTTAAAATTTTCTTTCTTTTTTTTTAAATTTTCTTCTTTCCTATTTCAACCAACATCATATCAATTCCTTCAAATATCAATCAAATCAAATTCAAATATCATATCAATTCCTGTCAAATAAATAAATAAAATCTTTTAAAAAATCTTTTTAATTTTCATTTTTAAAGTTATATTCTATCCCTTCATCATATTTACCCATATATATATATATATATATATATATATATATATATATTAAGATTTTATTTATTTATTTGACAAAGACCACAAATAGGCAGAGAGGCAGGCAGAGAGCGAGGGGGAAGCAGGCTCCCTGTTGAGTGGAGAGCCTGATGCAGGGACTGATCCCAGGACCCTGAGATCGTGACCCAAGCTGAAGGCAGAGGCTTAACCCACTGAGCAACCCAGGTGCCCCTACCCTTATATTTTCATGTATAAGTTTTTCTTTCCTTAAAATTTTGGAAGGCAGTTTCTTCTAACAGACAAAAATATACCCCAAATCTAGTGTGTGGCTTTGTTCTGTATACCAGACTGATCATATACTTTTTTTCCCTTTCTTCTTCCCCTGGTTTTGGGTGTCTTCTGATTTGGTTAGCATATATTTTCCTGGGGTCATTGTTACTCTTTTAGCATTTTGTCCTCTCATTCATTTATTCTTCTCTAGACAAAACAACAAGGTGGAAAAATTCACCTCAAAAGAAAGAAAGAAAGAAAGAAAGAAAGAAAGAAAGAAAGAAAAAAAGAAAGAAAGAAAAAAGAGCAAGAAGCACTACCAACTGCTGGGGACATAATCAATATGGACATTAGTAAGATGTCAGAACTAGAGTTCAGAATGATGATTATAAATATGTTAGCTGGGCTTGAAAAAAGCATAAAAGATACTAGAGAATTGCTTTGTGGGGAAATAAAATCCCTTTCTGGAGAAATAAAAGAACTAAAATCTAACCAAGTTGAAATTTTAAAAAGTTATTAGTTAGATTGAATAAAAAATGGAGGCTTTTATTGCTAGGATAAATGAAGCAGAAGAAAGAATTATTGATATAGAAGACCAAATGATGGAAAATAAGCTAAGGAAAAGAGACAAAAACTACTGAACGATGAGTGGAGAATTTGAGAGATAAGTGATACCATAAGATGAAACAATATTAGAATAATTGGGATTCCAGAAGAAGGAGAAAGAGATAGAGGGGCAAAAGGTATATTGGAGCAAATTTTAGCAGAGAACTTCCCTAATTTGGGGAGGGAAACAGGCATCAGAATCCAGGAGGCACAGAGAACCCCCCTCAAAATGAATAAAAAAGGTAAACATCCCATCATCTAAGAGTAAAACCTACAAGTCTCAGAGACAAAGAGAAAATCCTGAGGCAGCTCTGGAAAAGAGGTTTGTAACCTACAATGGTAGAAATATAAGATTGTCAGAAGACCTATACACAGGAACCTGGCAGGCCAGAAAGGAATGGCATGATATATTCAGAGCACTAAATGAGAAAAATTTGCAGCCAAGAATACTATATCCAGCTAGGCTGTCATTTAAAGTAGAAGGAGAGATAAAAAGCTTCCAGGACAAGAAAAAAAAAAAAAAAGAATTTGCAAACACCAAACCAGTCTTACAGGAAATATTGAAAGGGGTACTCTAAGCAGAGAGAGAACTTAAAAGTAACATAGACCAGGAAGGAACAGAGACAATATACAGTAACAATCACCTTATAGGCAAGACAATGACACTAAATTCTTATGTTTCGATAGTTACCCTGAAGATAAATGGGCTAAAAGCCCCAATCAAAAGAAACAGGACACCAGAATGGATTAAAAAAAAAATAAGACCCATTGATATGCTGTCTAAAAGAAACTCATTTTAGACCCAAAGATTCCTCCAGATTTAAAGTGAGGGGTAGAAAAAAAAATAAAGTGAGGGGTAGAAAACAATTTACCATGCTAATGGACCTCAAAAGAAAGCTGGGGTGCAAATCCTTATATCAGATAAATTAGATTTTAAGCCAAAGACTATAATAAGAGATGAGAAGGGACACTATATGATACTTAAAGGGTATGCCCAACAAGAACATCTAACAATTTTAAATATCTATGCCCCCAACATGGGAGCAGCTAATTATATAAACCAATTAATAATAAAATCAAAGAAATACATTGAAAATAATACAATAATAGTAAGGGACTTTAACACCTCCCTTACTGAAATGGACAGATCATCTAAGCAAAAAATCAACAAGGAAATAAAGGCCTCAAATGACACACTGACCCAGATGGACATCACAGATATATTCAGAACATTCCATCCCAAAGCAACAGAATACACATTCTTCTCTAGTGCACATGGGACATTCTCCAGAATAGATCACATCCTGGGTCACAGGTCTCAACTGGTACCAAAAGATTGGGATCATTCCCTGCATATTTTCAGACCACAATGCTCTGAAACTAGAACTCAATCACAAGAGGAATGTTGGAAAGAACTCAAATGCATGGAGCTAAAGAGCATCCTACTAAAGAATGAAAGGACCAACCAGGAAATTAAAGAAGAATCTTTAAAAAAATCATGGAAACAAAAGTAAATGAAAACACAACTCTTCAAAACCTGTAGGGCACAGCAAAAGTAGTCCTTAAAGGAAAGCATATAGCAATACAAGACTTTCTCATGAAACAAGAAAGGTTTCAAGTACACAGCCTAACCCTAAAGACCTGGAGAAAGAACAGCAAAGAAAACCTAGACCCGTCAGTGATGGTACAGCTTCAGGCTTATGGGGCAGCTCCACTGCAGCTTCAGGGTGTTACTGCTGTCCACAGGCTACCTGGTGACTGCCAGTGCTGAGCTTAGGCCACCAGGCTGCAGAACATCACTATCCTGGGGCCAGTCTTGACTCTTGTCTGTCCCTGCCCTGGCCAGGGACACATATGTGTGGAGTTTATTCAATAAATATATATACAGTACTGTAAACATATTTTCTCATCCTTATGATTTTCTTAACATTCTCTGTTCTCTAGCTTACTTTATCATAAGAATTCAGCATATAATACATATAACATGTGTTAATCAAGTATTTATGTTATTGGTAAGGCTCTGGTCAGTAGCAATTGTAGGCTATTAGTTAAGTTTAAGGTAGTCAAGAGTCATACTCAGATTTTTTGATTGTGCAGCTGTTGACACCCTTTACCTCCACATTGTCCAAGATCACTTGGAATCAACAAGGAGTCCTGCACACTTTGGTGGGGGCCATCTGCCCTTTCCATAGTTAACCTGAGAGATAAATAAATGCGCTAGACAATCCCAAATTCCTAAGGCCTGGACATGATTCTCTGCCAATAATCTTGTACTCAGTCTTCTTTTACAGGGTATAAAACAGGGGAAACATGATTATCTGTGTGCACATGTTCGTGCATACATGCAGAGCTAGGATTTCAGATTGGGAGATGGGAAAGCAGAGTCTTATTTTTAGCTCTTCTTCTGATTTTTCCTGACTCTAGTAGCAACTCTCTCCTCTTTGGAACCCTCATCAATAATCTGAGAATGTCCTGACACTGCTGTGTACACTGTAGATAGACTGTTAAGGTGAATGAGTCGCTACTTAGAAAATTATTGATTTGCCACTTGGACCCAGAGCATGGTATGTTGGTTGTATCATTTCATTCCTTCAATATTTATGGTCTTCAACAAAACTCCATAGTTTTCTCAAGTTTTAGTTTGACTGTGTATCCTTATTTTCTTTCCTCTACTTTGTTTATTATTTAACCTAGCAATCACAAGTCTTCAAGGTCTTGTCAGGATCACCAAAGACCTTCCCACTGCATTGTCCATTCCTAGGACTTTTGGTGCTCATCCTAACAATAGGCACCATACTGGACATGCCTGCCCTGGAAATCTGAATCCCCACAGCACCCCTAAATAAATTGCATGACCTGGCTTTTCCATTTTAGTAAAGGATGCACTATCCACCCATTTACTGTATCCCAAATGCTAGGAATAGTTGTTAACGTATCTCTCTCAAATCCCACATCCAATCTAATAGTAAATCTTATTGTTTCAAACTTCAAAACATCTCCCAAATTTGAAACTTTTTGCCATATCCACATAACCTAACTGACTCATCATCTTTTCTTTTCTGAACACCACCAGCATCTTGTCTTCTTATTCTACAGTAAGTTTAGCACATACCATCCGAAGTGAAACTCCAAAAGTATAAATCTGAGTTTCCAGGGAGGCCCCCTGAAACCATCAACAGGCCCTGGGGACCCCAGGACCAGGAAGGGCTGCAGGTCACCCCTGTGCCTAATGCCCCTACTGTGCCTCTTCCCAATCTTTCAAAGATTCTCATTGCACTTGCACTAAAATCCTAACTTCTTATGATGGCCCCCAAAGACCTTAAATTGTCTAGTCAGTTGGAGCACTATTTCCTGAAGGCACTCAAAACTACATATTTATCCCAGCTATGAATTTCCTCTTATCCCTTGAATCTGGGCTTTGGCCAACAGGAGAGAGCAGTTCTGATGCTATATTAGTGTTCTGATAACTTCCTCCTGGACCCTTCATCCTGTCAGTCAGCAGGTGCCTGCAGCCCTGACTGACCCCTGACTATGGCTTCACAAGAGACTGGGAGCCAGAGCCATGCAGCCAAGCAACTCCTGAATGCTTGACCAACAGAATCCATGAGGGACAATAAATGGTTATTATTGATTTAAGCCACTGAGTTTTGGGCGACATTTAATTACAGAATTGCCTGATTTTCTGACTTTGCTTCAACCACTCTGTGTTGCTCGAATAGTTAAAGCTGATTTCTGCCTCAGGAAGTTTGTGTTTCTTGTTTTTTTCCAAGTCAAAGAAATCTTCCTTTTCTGGTGTTGCCATATGGTTACCTTCCTCACTTTGTTCACATACTTGTTTGAATGTCACTTGCCAGGAGGGCCCCCTTCACTGTCTAAACAGAAATGTCCCATTCCTGCCTCCACAATCATTCTGTAGCTCATTACCTGTCACTTTTCTTCACTGGTCTTTCCATCACCTGAAACAACATGTCTATGTATTTGTTTACATATCATCTGTCTCTCTCTCATGAGAATGTAAACTCCAGGAAGTCAGGGGTTTAAAAAATCTTTTTCAACAGTAGATCTCCAGAACCTAGAACAATGCCTGGCACATTAAGGGGGAAAAAAAAAAAAGAAAGAAAGAAAACAGACTCTACTAGAATTTCAATATCTACCTAACATATGTAGATATTGAAGTAACTCCACCTTTCACTATTTTCTCCAGAATATATCATGAATGATCTCAAACAAGTTAAGAGTCATTTAGTTTTTGCTTATAATTAAACATAGATCCAGAGAATGTATTTTTATCATATACCTTGATATAAAGTATCTGACCCACTTTCTGTAATTAAGGATTTTATTTATTTTTTTATTTCATTTTTTAAAGATTTTATTTATTTGGGGTGCCTGGGTAGCTCAGTGGGTTAAATCTTCCCTTCCTCTCTCTCCCTGCCTCTCTGCCTACTTGTGATCTCTGTCTGTCAAATAAATAAATCCTTAAAAAAATTTTTTTAAAAAGATTTTATTTATTTATTTGACAGAGAGACAGAGAAAACACAAGCAGGGGGAGTGAGAGAGGGAGAAACAGGCTTCCTGCTGAGCAGGGAGCCCGGTGCAGGGCTGGATCCCAGGACCCTGGGATCATGACCTGAGCCAAAGGCAGACACCTAATGGCTGAGCCACCCAGGCACCCTTAATTAAGAATTTTAAAGGGTGTCTATGGAACAACAGGAACAAATATCAAACCTTTGCTCTAATATGTTCCATTATCTAGTCTCATGCAAATGTGGGTAACCTGACCTTGGCCAAGGTTAACTTTGGACCTCTGGAAGGGTCTAGGAATTTTTATCCATCAGTTTAGAGACAATAAGAGTAGGATATCCTATTCTTAGGAGTAATACCTCTATAGGATAATAGGCTGGATTACAGAGAACCATATATTTCTTGGTTCCCTTCATCAAGAGGTGGAATCCATGCCACTCTCTTTGAACTTGAGTATGTTCTGTGGATGGTTTGAGGAAAAAATAATGGCAGAAATAATGCTTACATGAGACCTTAAGACACTGGCAGCTTCCATTTCCTATCTCCTTGAACACTTGCTTGTGTTGCTGCCAGACTTCTAGAGATCTTGCAATGACATGGAGATGAAGAAGGGATTAGCTGAGCCCAGTCTCCCAGCCATCTTTATAACATACTGGTTAAGTAAGTGAAAGCCACCTTGACCCTCCAGACCAGACCAGCTGCCACTAAACACCATCAAGTGACCCTAATCAACATCATATGGAGCAAAACAATCACCAAATTGAGCCCAACCAGAATTCCTGAACCAATGATTGTGACCAAAAGGGAGTGATTATTGTTTGGTCTCTATGTTTTGTGCTTTGTTATAAAATGATGGCCATCAGGAGAAAAGTGCTTTTACCCTTTCATTTCTAAGATTAGTCCTCTTCCCTGATATAATCCTACTCATTCATTCCAGGGACCTAATGCCAAGGACAACCCTGGGAAACCCTGCTAAAAGCTCTTGCTTACTTTTTCTGCCTGGCAAAAAACACAAATACATCAAGAAATAATTAAAGTCACAGTCCCAATTCTTAACTTCTTTTAATTGAGATCATCAAAGAGAAATAGATTTCATTACAGGCACAGCATGAGGGCTGCATTATGTGGAGTTCATGCTTTATTCATTCAAATGGTTACATTTCACTTACTGTTTTGTTGCAAATAAGTGACTTAAATTGGGAAAGTAGAGAGAATAATTTAAACTAAAAAGTAAAATCTAATACTTGCAAGATTGTTCTGTCAGGAGTGAGACTCCTGAAATAAATCTTTAATGACTAATGTAAAAACTTAATATAGTACATATACCTTTGGAGGGACAATATATTTAATTACTCTTGGACAGCCAAGGCAACAATGTTCACTATAGACATACACATCTTTCCAAGTAGAAATATGCCTTTACAACAAGTTCTATCCTCTCCCTTCTCATTTTTAAGGATCTTTTCATTCTATTTTAACTACCTTTTTAAAATATATTTTATTGTATCTCTGGCATTTTTATTGTTAGAAATGTTAGATATTGAATAGTGGAATGAAAATGAGATTCATTTCTAATTCCTGACCCTAGTGATAACCAAAAATTGACACTTTTTCTGTTATATTTCTATGTAAATTTATATATATCCCCACTGCCTTTTAAGAATGGAAGGATGTGTATGTCATCTTATACATAAATAGATAATATCCCTGGTATTTACTGTGTTTTTTTAAACTGACTAAATACATATTTATTCTATTATCTATGAAAAAATTTCATGGCAGGTTTTCAACCATAGGGATAATTCGTTATGAGATGGCAGTCGTCATCAGTGCCTGGTGTAGATTGATCGATCAACTGGCATGAGCCAAGCACTAGTGACCACTTGTGTACTGAACAACAGCTATTAAAGTATAAAGTATCTGGAAGGTTAAAAAAAAAAAAAAAAGAAAAAAAAGATTTGCATAAAATCTAGCTCCTGCTATTAAAGGGCTTGTGATCAGTGGGAAGCATAGGCTATAACAGGAGGATTGTATTGTAATATGTTAAATGTACTAATGGATATATATCCTAAGTGACAAAGGGGTGACATAGTTATACTGTCCTGGCTAATTTATATTAATGGTTTATAATTAAAAGAAATAATTATTCAAGATAAGGTTGAAGCTGGAAATCAAATGGCCATTATATGGGAAAACAAGGCCAAGATAAAATGTGAGGCACAGCCCAAGATGATGTTAATATACAGAAGACACATCCTAAACAGTGTCCCCCTTGCTACAGATAAGCCACACATTAGATTCTACTTTTCATCACTTAGTGTGACATAACTATTTATGCAGTTATCAGTTCTGATAGGATATGAGCAAATGATCTGCTCTAGAGAAATGACTTTTTTCTGACCACTGGGTAGGGATCACTTACTTTAATACACAAATCATCCCATATTCACCCCTCACCAAAAATATTTACCCTTGTCAGATTTGGATTGGCTTTCTACTTTTGCTACCAGAAATAACCTAAAAATTGAATATGTGAATGTGAATTGACATTTGAAGTTTATTTTGTTTTAATTTAAAGTGTCAATTCAAGGATTAACTTTGCCCATAACAAGCTCTTTAGAATATAAAGGTGTTCTTTGGCTGAAGTGAGAGGCTTCTGGGTTTGGAATTAGTATAGACTCCTCTTGGAATCATGCCCACCAATCACCCCCTGGAGTTATAACTGAGCTTTTTTAGTCTCAGCTTTCTCTCCTCTCAGAGATAGATTGCTGCTTATCTCACAAGAATGCCCTAGAAAGATATAAAGTATGTGAAGGGCCCTGCACAGATCTTGGCTAGCAGAAGTCGGGCAATGCCCAGTCTCCTCTCAATAGAAGCACCCAGCAAGTTCTTTTTCCATGCCATAGTTAACTCTGTGCCTGGATGTTCAGAGAAGGTGAAAGAGATCCCTAAACAGACTTTCTCTGTGAAAACACAGACCCCTGGGGGGCAGTAGCTGATTCCCCTTGTGGTGGCCTTCCTGTCTTCTTCAGAAACAATTCCCCCTTTCTACATATTAAACCACCATCTTTTCAGCATCTATCCCTGAGGAGGCATCTTCTCTTCTCTTAGGCTCTGGAGAAATTGCTTTTGCTACCAGAGCCACCTCATCTCTTTGAAGCTACTCAGAGAGCCCCTTATTCTCATACTACAAAATTGCATGGGACTGGATTGGATCAGGAGGAGATGGGTCAACTTCAAGTGCATAATGCCTTTTCCCAGACAGACCACTGGAAACTGAGACTTGGTGTCAGAATCCAGACTTTTAGAGCTCTAATCTAAGGCAGCCACCTTCTACTGCTGCCTCAGTATCAAACACTATTGGTGCTCCACCAATGTCACTATGGATCCCTTAATGCCTTTGTACACCCACCCTCCAACTTCCTTGTGCTTTGCTGCTGATAGCTCACACATATGCCATACTCCTGAGAACTGTCTTTAAGCTGGTAGAATTGTCTGGAAGCTTACAGTCCTCACCACTCCCCATCCCTGGGACTGACTGAAGCAGAAGTTCAAAATCCCAACCCTCTGGCTTCTGATGGGACAGGTTAACCTGAGGTATAATTCAAGATCCAGAGCTCCCATGGGAACAGGCTGAGTCTGGGTCTCCACTTGATACTGCATTCCTTCCCTACCCTGCCTAATCACATTGCCGATTTCTCCCAGGAAAATGCCCATAATAAAACTGACAGGTATACCCTTGACTCAGGATTGGCTGTTGGAAGAATCCCACTTACAAAACTCTTCAGTGGTCTAGAATCCTAGGACTCCTCCAAACCTATCAGGCTCATGTCCTAGAGGCCCCCCCCTTTTTTTTTTTAGCTAGAAAAGGTGTTTTCCTCCCATTTTATTTGATAATACATTTTCACAGAAACATGATATTATTTACAAATATACAGGTAAGAGACTGCTGGTCAAAAATCTTAAACTGAAAATGTCATCAAAAATTAATTTACAAAAACCACCAACTACCCAGGGGAGTCCTGGGGGAGAATGCGGACGGCGTGGGACGGGTCTGTGCGCGCGGAAGCGTCCTGGCTCTCCAGCCCCCGCAGCCCGGCGCTGGGCCTGCGCGATGCCCCCGTCTCAGAAGGCACTAGTCTGCATGTTCTTGGAAGCGGGGAGCATCACCCTCACTTTGGCCATGAGATCCTGAGTTATTTTGCTCTGCACGGAGGAGAAAATTGCCGAGGAGATCTGGCCATCTTTTTCCTGAGAAACTCCCCTGGAGCGCTCCTGGCTGGAGCCCCGACTCTCCACGGGAGAGATGCTGGCCGAGTGGGCCGTGTGCCGGCGCGTGGCCTGCTTGCTCGGGGATGCCGACTGGGACCCAGCCTTGGACTCGGTCCGAGACCGCGAGCACCTCTTCTTCTTCTCATGGGGGCTTCTGGACCGGGTCCGCTTCCTGCTGACGCCTGGGCTGTTACTCATCCGGTAGGCAGGTACTCTCCTCTTCCTTGTCTAATTCCTTCGGCCTTCACTCTGGTGAAGATACAATGTTTCATCTCTGGACGTACAGATGACTGACAATACTTTGGCAAATAAAGAAGTTATCCCCTTTATTGGTAATCTTCATTTAAATCTTATCAACAAAGTGCATAATTTCAGAGCTAGGAATGAGCTAAATAACAATAAATCTACTATTTTTAATTGTCTACTGTGTTCTAGACACTTACCTAGTTAAATAAAACCAGGCAATATTTGTTAGATTCCTGCCCATGTGAGAATCCACCCCATGGTGTGATACACGGCTATAAGAGAAAGGAAAGATAGCTACTGCCTTTAAGGAATCTGCAACCTGTGCTACATCTAATCTTTAAGGCAACCTTGAAGAGCAGCTGTTGTTTCCCTTATTTTACATTTGGGAAAGGATTCTTCCCAAAATTAGTGTACTGATGTTCATTCATCCAGGAAGTATCCCCAAGTCTGATCAGTCTTGGACTTCATAGTTCTCTACTACGGGACTGTGCTTATTCTCAAAGTTATTGAGAGGCCCACTGAGATTTCCCTATCTGTTCCTATCCTCCATCCCCTGGCCACTGCCCTCACCAGATAAGTAAAAATAAATTTCTAAGAGGATAAAGAACAAGAACAGGAATGTGTTATTGACTGGGATGCTCAGGTGTCTGTCCCCTATGTCAACCCTCTTCCCATCAGACTATAAATCTGCCCTTTGTATCAAAACTGCTCAGTAAGATTTTAAGCTCTTGAAGATGAAAAAGAAGCTGCATTTCTTTTGTTTCTTCCTCAGACCTAGAAATGTAATAAGTAGTTCAATATAAGTTGAATCTGGTAGTGAAATGAAAGAAAGGATCCATGCATTATTGGCTCAATTGGTCCTTGATAAAAATAAACCCCAAAGGCAGTTTATTGAGACATCAAGACAATATCAAAGATCCGTCATCAGAAACTTCAAGATCCACCCTGCACTTCCTTTCTGAATTATCCAAATGTAACAGTAGAGGAAACAAGCAGATGAGAATGTCCTTGTCATGTGACAGTGTCTGCAGATCTCCCTCTGACTTAAGTTGTCTGTTCTCAGCTAGAGGGCATTCAGAAGGGACTGTGAGCACAGACAGCCAGAACCTTCCCGAACCTGGTGGCCAAAGAAACACCTTGCCTACAATTTTGTAAATATTTCCTTTAATGATCTCTCCTCAAATGATCCTAATTTGGGAATGATGGCACATCTGTTCCCTGTTAGGATTCTGATATACTATATTTGTTAAACTTGCATTTGGTACATTTGGTGTTCTTACCCTAACTTAATTACTCTTCAATTAATTACTTTGCTGGTGCATTCAACTGTCCTAACAAATAAGCTGTGTCCATGAGAAACCTAACAAGAAGCTAGCATTGCACATTCTTTTTCTGCACATCACCCCCCCCACCCAAGCATCTGCTCCTCCATGATGCCCCAATTCCCTGCCTGTTGACACCAGGCTCATTTCCCTCTCTCACATTTACCTCCTTTCTCCATTTAAACTGAGCTTCCATATTCCCCCAGGGCTTTACCTGTCACAGGAGGGTGGGAACTCAAACCCTGTGATTTTTCAGTTGCCCTCAGTGGTAAGACCACCCCAGACAATAGGCTTAAATATTGAACCTTATGTGGGTAGGGTGAGGGCACAAGGATTTAGCTATTCAATAGGAAGACGATGACATGATTTTCAGTTAAGACAACAAATCAGGCAGATAAAAGTGATATTTAATGGCAAAATGCTCTTCAGGGTCCCACAAATCAAATCTTCCCATAAAGTGGCCACTCTGCTACCACTATCAGCTAACTCTTAACATGTGCTTAGCTCTGTTCTTAAGTGTTTTCCCCAAATTAAATAACCTAAACTTTCCAAAACAAATTTATGAGGTTGGTACAACTTTTAGCCACATTTTATTGGTGGAAAAACTGAGGCACAAGCCAGGGAAACTGAGTCACATCCCATACAATTTTCCCCCACATACATAGGTAGTTTGCAAGAAAGCCAAGTTTTGAAGGTAACTTGTCTCAGAGGTTAAAGCGTTGTGTGAATAGAGTGAGTGTATTCATACAGACTGCCCCATCAGAACTACAAGGTGCATGACATGCCTACCATATATCTAAGACCTAAAGATAGAGTCATCTGTGAGGCACATTGCCCTTGCCCAGCCCAGTTTTCAGAGAACTGACATTCTGACTAGGAATTAAAGATATGCATAGATTAGTGAGTTCCACAGATGTATTAATATCTGATGGTATGAAAATACGATTAGTTATACAAAGTAGAACTTATTATGAGGTGCAACCGTAATGGGTGAGATGTTTCTTGAGAGTGAGAGGAATTTTTCTTCACAGAACAAAATTTCTTAATACCAAGTTAGTCTGTCGAGCACCCTAAAAATCGATCCTCATGTGAAAAAAAAAAAACTATTTTTGAACCATGAATCATAAAATATTGCTTAGAAGGTAATGAGAATGTTGAGTCCTAAGAAAATCTCAAGTTTGCCTACTTGGGCTTATTTAGAGACCCTTTAGCTTAGAATCTTGTTAGACAATTACTGTGATGAATGAAGGGATTCAGCCAGTTACTGTGTTGACTCTACCCCAAATAACATTTTCTTGAGACATCTCGTGTCCCAAACATAAGACATTCTTACACTCCCCTCACTCTGACATTATTCAAGTTAGCACATCTCTTCGCTAGTTTTCATTACCAATTGAGTAAATAAAATATTTTCTTCAGGGGCCCTGAATTTGTGCCTCATCCTGTTGGGCCCAGCAGAGGAAGCTACAGAAGGAGAAATGACTTGGATCAGTGCCCACTGCCCAAATATCTTAAAGGCAAGGGCAGATGGCCACAAAGAAGAAGGCACTTTGTTTGTTGTCTTGAAAGCTAATCATCTCCACTGCAGTAATGCTGTTGGCAAATGTTTCCTTTCGCAATTCCATATTTAAGGATATTACTTTGGAAGTTATAAATTGTCAGTTATTATTTGATTATCTCAGCTTGGAGCTTGCTACATAATGACTTCCTCAGTAGGATGCTGAGCTGCTAATTCACAACCTCCTTCTGAAAAAGCTTTTCAGGAAATTTGTAACAAATCCATTAAATTAAAATGAATTTGTGCTATATTGAGAAGTAACTGAACCATATGGGGCCAATCCAAATGACATTCTTTTTATTTTTTTCTTCAACCCTAAGAACATTACATTTACTTCTCTTCAGTGAGAGGGGTAGGCCCTATTCTTTTACAGTCAGCATCCTAATATTTGGTGCAGAGGGAAATCAAGCTCTTCATGAGATGCCTTTAGAAATATCCTATCTAATGAAATACCCATCTCGCAACAATCTGCCTACCTTGGTTAGCAGCACAGGCTGAAAATACTTCAAAAGTGTGTTGGGCATTTATGGGTTGGGGCTGTCACTCTAAAAAGGCAGCAGCTTGCAACCCTGGCTACATATTAGAATTTCCCAGGGAGTTTCTAAAAGTCCAGATGCCTGGACATACTCCAGACCAATTAAATCAGAAGCCCTAGCAGCAGACCCAGGCATCAGCATTTCTTTAAAGCTCCTCTGGTGCTTCACCTGTGCAGTTCTAGGGAAGCGGTGTTCACTTGAGTGTGCATCAGCATTACCTGGAGGGCTTAATGAAATGCAGACTGCTGTCTTCCCTCCAACCTCTGGTTTCTGACTGAGTAGGGCTGGGGTGAGGCTGAGAATTTGTTGTTGATCTGGGGGCATGCCCTCTAGAGGCTGGACTTCAAGCCTGTTTAGGAAACCTGAGTCCAAGTGTTGCAGCTAAAAACATCTAAGCCTCATTTTCAACATCTGCAAAATGGGGCATAATAATGAATCCTTCTAAAATTTTCTGAGGGAATCAAGTAGAACATTTGTGAACACCCATGATAAAATTT
Organism: Enhydra lutris kenyoni; assembly: GCF_002288905.1. Taxonomy (NCBI): domain Eukaryota; kingdom Metazoa; phylum Chordata; class Mammalia; order Carnivora; family Mustelidae; genus Enhydra; species Enhydra lutris. The sequence continues at coordinate 48,772,947 of NW_019154090.1, forward strand.
AAGGTTTGTGGTGTTTGGGTTCCTTTAGTTTACAATGAGTAGAAACTTTTAAGGGATAATATTAAAAAAGGTAAAATAGTGACTTTAATGCAAATGTATTAATAATTTAATTTGTTAAATAATGAGGTAAGATATGGAAATACCTCCAAAGGAGCATCTCAAGAGCAGATACGTAATAGGGAGTCAGGTGCTGAGATGAATTCACTAACAGATGCACAGTTAGGCAATATTCAGGCACTAAAATGTAATGTTTGGGGGAAAAAATAGAATGTTTGGAAAATCCCTTTTCAGACCAGAAATCAATTCTATCTTCCCAGGGAAAAACAAAATATTTGGATTGCCTTGAAAAGGAACCATTTGCATCATGGTGGACACCAGATGCCTGCAACACCATCAGCCCTCCACAAATCCACTTCTATTTCTACAGAATTGCAAACTATCCTGGCCAAGGATAGGCAAAGGCACTCATACCATAGCATCAGGCAATTCCTGGAGGTGGAGTTCTGCTTGACATTGTCAGAATTCCATTGGAGGACATCCAGGATCAAATGATGGCCATTGTGACAAAATTATGAAATTTATAGTCTTACAGAATCCTCGTAATAGTAATTCCTACCTGACTTCTGAGAGGGTAAATTACCTTGGCTTTTTTTCTCTGTTTTCTTCTCTGTCTTTGGCAAAGACCATGAGATCCCATGCTTTGCTCTTTACCATCAGGACTGGGAATTAGCCTGGGCCAGAGAAACAGGTGCACTTATGACTGCAGGGGACCCTTCAATTGGGGCACTCCATTCCACTCTCTCAGGCTCATCCCTGAGACAGTGCCTACTCGGATACCCATTTGTGTAAAATTGAAAATTATCAGCCAGCCATTTGAGGATAAGTTGAGGAGGCATTACTTTCATAAGTGTGCAAAATCTCCAGGGACCATGAAGAAAACTCAAATGAAGGGACTAGAAAAAAGAAGTAAGATCATATAGCATTGTTGATTTGAAGATAAAGGTGAAGAATTTCAACTTCCTACACCTAATGGGAAAAATTTCTGCCAGAATTCTTCAAGAGAGCCTAGTGTCTGCCCCATGTAAAACGAGGCTTCTGAAGATTAAGGAAAGGGGCAGAGATTTCCTTTTCAAAGTTCCAGAATTTATGCTTGAAATTTATGAATGTTTTACATTTTTTTTTTTTTAAAGAGGAATGGTTTCACTTAAAGAATAGCATGGAAGACCATAGGGGAAAGGAAGGAAGACTGTATGGGAAGGAAACAAACTGAAGGTTACATAAAGGAGGGAGGTTGGCAGATGGGATCACAAGGTGATGGGTATTAAGGAGGGCACATGTGGTGATGAGCACTAGGTAACTAATGAATCATTGCACACTACTTCAAAAACTAATGATGTATTATATGTTGGGTAACTGAACAGGATAATAAAAATAAATAAATAAATAAATAAATAAATGCCCTTCCCACCAAAAAATAAATAAATAAAAGAAGAATATTTGAGAAAGAAACATTGCTGAAATGATTACAATGAGGTTGAAAGCTTATTTGCATTTATTGAATTACCCCCCCCACCTTTTCTTATTTTTCAGTTGCTTGTTGAGAGCATTTTTATAGTTCTCCATGAATAATGCTGACATGAGCATAGTGGTATTGTTTCCTGATGTACTCAGAGAGTTTCTATAGAATATAAAGTTGCAATGAATTTGCTGAGTTTCTGGGTGTGCACATATTCCATTTATAAGAAAACAGCAGATTGTTTTGCAAAGTTCCTGTTCCCTCTGGTTGTGCCTCCAGCAGCACTGTGTAAGAATGCTAAGTGCAGTCCTAGAGCCCACCTTCAAAAAGGATCCATGCCCATCTAGCATCTGAGAAGGGCAGTCAGGGGAATTTCTTCAAACATCTTTTTATTTGCTTGGCCATTTCTGTGTCCATTTTCTGAAAGGCCAGTCCATGTGTTTTGCACTTTTTTTTTTTAAATTTGAGTTTATGCTCTTTAATTTTTTTACTGCCTTCCAGAGATCCTTTCTGGTTTCTGCATATTCTCTGTTTACTGTAGGTTTCAAATGCCATTTTCTGGATTGTAGTTTGTATTTTTACTTCCTTTATGGGGTCTCTTGATAAATAGAATGAAAATAATAAATAGATAACAGAATAGAATATAAGATAAATTATCATTGATAATTTAGTTTAATTATCAATCTTTTAAATTAATTATTTCTATTAACATATAACGTATTATTTGCCCCACGGGTACAGGTTTGTGAATCGTCAGGCTTACACACATCATAGTACTCACCATAACACATACCCTCTCCAATGTCCATAACCCAACCACTGTGTCCACACGCCCCTCCCCCCAGCAACCCTCAGTTTGTTCTGTGACATTAAGAGTGTCTTATGGTTTGTCTCTCTCCCGATCCCATCCTGTTTCATTTTTTTCCTTCCCTTCCCCCAAAGCCCCCATTCTGCCTTTCAAATTCCTCATATAAGTGAGATCATATGATTATTGTTTTTCTCTAATTGACTTATTTCACTCAGCATAATACCCTCTAGTTACAACCACGTCATTGCAAATGGCAAGATTTCATTTCTTTTGATGGTTGCATAGTATTCCATTGTATATATATATACACATCTTCTTTATCCATTCAACTGCTGATGGGCATCTAGGTTCTTTCCATAGCTTGGCTATTATGGACATTGCTGCTATAAACATTTGGGTGCATATGCCCCTTTGGATCACTACATTTTTATCTTTAGAGTAAATACCCAGTAGTGCAATTGCTGGGTCATAGGGTAGCTCCATTTTGAGGAACCTCCATGCTCTTTTCCAGAGTGGCTGCACCAGCTTGCATTCCCACCAACAGCGTAAGTGGGTTCCCCTTTCTTCACATCTGCTCCAACATCTGTCGTTTCCTGACTTGTTAATTTTAGCCATTCTGACTGGTGTGAGGTAGCATCTCATTGTGGTTTTGATTTGTATTTCCCTGATGCCAAGTGATGTTGAGCACTTTTTCATGTGTCTGTTGGCCATCTGGATGTATTCTTTATAGAATGTCAGTTCATATCTTCTGCCCATTTCTTGATTGAATTATTTGTTCTTTGGGTGTTGAGTTTGATAAGTTCCTTATCGATTTTGGATATTAGCCCTTTAACTGATATGTCATTTGCAAATATCTTCTCCCATCAGTCAGTTATCTTTTGGTTTTATTAACTGTTTCCTTTGCTGTGCAAAAGCTTTTGATCTTGATGAAGTCCCAATAATTCATTTTTGCCCCTGCTTCCTCTGCTTTTGGTGATGTTTCTAGGAAGAAGTTGCTGAAGCTGAGATCAAAGAGGTTGGTACCTCTGTTCTCCTCAAGGATTTTGATGAATTCCTGTCTCACATTGAGGTCTTTCATCCATTCTATTTTTGTGTGTGGTATAAGGAAATGGTCCAATTTCATTCTTCTGCATGTGGCTGTCCAATTTTCCCAACACCATTTGTTGAAGAGACTGTCTTTTTTCCATTGGACATTCTTTCCTGCTTTGTTGAAGATTAGTTGACCATAGAGTTGAGGGTCTATTTCTGGCCTCTCTATTCTGTTCCATTGATCTATGTGTCTGTTTTTGTGCCAGTACCATACTGTCTTGATGATTATAACTTTGTAATAGAGCTTGAATTCTGGAATTGTGATACCACCAACTGTGGTTTTCTTTTTCAACATTCCTGTGGCTATCTGGGGTCTTTTCTGGTTCCATATAAATTTTAGGATTGTTTGTTCCATTTCTTTGAAAAAAAGTTGATGTTATTTTGATAGGGATTGCATTAAATGTGTAGATTCCTCTAGATAGCGTAGACATTTTCACAATATTTGTTCTTCCAATCCATGAGCATGGAACGTTTTTCCATTTCTTTGTGTCTTCCTCAATTTCTTCCATGAGTACATTATAGTTTTCTGAGTACAGATTCTTTGCCTCTTTGGTTAGGCTTATTCCTATGTATCTTATGGTTTTGGGTGCAATTGTAAATGGGATTGACTCCTTAATTTCCCTATCTTCTGTCTTGCTGTTGGTTTATAGAAATGCAATTGATTTCTGTGCATTGATTTTATATCCTAACACTTATTGAATTCCTGTATGAGTTCTAGTAGTTTTGGAGTGGAGTCTTTTGGGTTTTCCACATAAAGTATCATATCATCTGCAAAGAGTGAGAGTTTGACTTCTTCTTTGCTGATCAATTTTTTTTTTGATGGTGAGTATTTTATGAGTTAAAAAACAAAACAAAACAAAACAAAAATTCTTCTCTATACCCAAATCTTAAAGATAGTCTTGAGTTTCTCCTAATAGTGTGCAAAACTTACCCTAAGCATTTTAATCTTTTTTTAAATCTGTGTGTGCATGTGTGTGTGTGTGTATAATGTGAGGTGGAATACAATTTATTTTCCCTTTCTGTGTGGGTAATTTTTGTATTACAGTTTGTTAAAAATAGTCCATCCTTTCCTGACTAATAGGCATTGACATCTCTACTTTGTATTACATTTCAACACATGCATATATTTCTAGGTTTTCTGCTCTGTTCCTTTGGTAACTATATGCTGATGTGCTAATACCACACTGTCTTCTTTCCTATCATCTTGTAATAAGTTCTGGTAGCTGGTAGTTCAAGCCTTCTCCATTTTTAACTGTTGAATTCTGGTCTATAGAAATGCAATGAATTTGCTCCATATTCATCATTCTTAGGCAGTTTGATAACTAACTTGTAAATTGTTTTCCATTACTTTCATTTTTTATACAGTGTTTAGTTTTCTTTCCTCATTCAAACACATAACTTCTATTATTACTGTGCCTGGGCAAACCTCAAGTACAATGTTAAATAAAGGTGGCATAAGTGGGGATCCTTATTATGCTCCTCACCTTAGAGGGAATGCATTTAAAGTTTCTCCACTGAAATTGATAGTTTTTGGAGGCTTACCAGTTTAGAAAGTTACCTTCTATTCTTCAGCTGCTAAGAGTTTTTATCAGGAAAAGATGTTAATTTTATTAAATTCTTTTTTGGTGTATATTGAGGTGATTATTAGAATTTTCTTCTTTAATATATTAATCAGGTGAATTCCATTTATAATTGTTTTTAATGTTAAACAACTTCCTATATCTTTATAATAAGCTTCAACTTGACAACAATATCTTAACTTTTTAATAAATTGCTCTATTTGGTGATCTTATATGTTGTTTAGAATTTCTGCATCTACATTCATGATTATGCTTAACTGGTAATTCTTGTTCTCATACTTTCCTTTTTAGATTATAATATTAAAGTTTCTATTGTTGAACAGTGATTCCTACTTTTTCTTCCTCCTCTTTTGGGAGAGTTTTATCATCTTAGAAAATCTGTTCTTTCAAAGTTTAATTTAACTATTATGTAAAATGGCCTGGTGTTTTCTCTTGTGGGAAGATTCTGAAATACAGATTCAATTGCCTTAATGGCTATAGGATTTTTCAGGTTTTTAAATTCATTCTTGAATCTCTTTAGAAAGCTTATTTTTTTCTAGATTTGTTTTCTTTTTGATCTAAGTTTTATTGACAGAATTGTAAACTGTGTTTGTATTAACTTTTAATTATCTTTCTAATCACTGGTGCATGTGTTGTTATGCTTCTTCCTTATTTTTTAAAGGTGTGGATTGTAATATTTTTATATTTAATTGTAACTAATTTTAAGGTTTCATTTTTATTTCTTCCTTGCCTCATGGGTAATTTATAATTTAATTACTAAGATCATAACATTTAATTTATATTTTAGTAATTAATGTCTAAGTTAATTGCATTGTGGTCTGAGATAATAACTTTATGATACCAATTCTTTAAAAATTATTGAGCATGCTTTATGTCCTAATCCATAGTTGTTGTTGTTGTTTTTTTTTTTTTTTTGAAGAATACAATCTATATGTCCTTGAGAGAAGCACATACTCTGTGTTTATCAAATGAAGAGTGTTTATTGTAGGGCACCTGGATGCCTCAGTCAGTTAAGTGTCCACCTTCAGCTTGGATCATGATCCCAGGGTCCTGGGATGAAGCCCCACATTGAGCTCGCTGTTCAGTGGGGAGCCTACTTCTCCCGCTCCCTCTGCCACTACCCCCTGTTCCTGATCTCTCTCTCTCTCTCAAATAAATAAATAAAATTTTTATAAAAAAGTGTTCATTGTGTGTTCTTCTAAATCCTGACTATTCTTTTCCTAGATGACCTCATAATATTAGCAAATGAATGTTAAGAAAATTTCACTATATAAATTTAAGAAACAAAATGTGTGGACATTTGGCAGGAAGAGAGAGAAAGGGAAAGAAGTTATAAGAGACTTTTAACTGTGGAGACAAACTGAAGGTTGATCAAGTGGGGTGGAGGGAATGGGCTAGTTGGGTGATGGGCATTAAGGAAGGCACTTGTTATGATGAGCACTGGGTGTTGTATGTAAGTGATGAACCACTGAACTCTATTCCTGAAACTAATATGGATCTCTTTATCATCTAACTACAGTTTGAAGTTTTTTAAAAAATCCACTATATAAGTGATTTTTCTATTTACCCTGGAGACTTATCAAATATGCTACAAATATAAATATTTAAACTATTTTTATAAGTGCCTAAAAGTTTTGAGTTACTGTGTATTTCTTATTGTGTAAACCTTTTATTATTTAATGTTCTATTTACCACACAACTTTTGTAGTAAAATCCCTTTTGTTGTGATAGTGACACCAGCTTTCATGTGGTTAGTATTTGCCTGAAGTACCTTTTCCATTTTTCCCATGTTCTTGTTTCTGACCAGGAGTGCTGGTCAGGTATTTTGTAGACTTCCCATCTCTTGGGATTTTATATATATATATATATATATTTTTTTAATTATATATATATATTTAATTATTATGTTAAGTTAGCCAACATATAGTACATTATTAGCTTTTGATGTAATGTTCAATGATTCATTAGTTGTGTATGACACTAGTGGTCATCACAACATGTGCCCTCCTCAATACCTACAACCTCTTTGACATTGACCACAACAACTTCTTTTAAGACATGTCTATGGAGGCAAGAGAAACAAAAGCAAAAAGAACTTTTGGGACTTTATCAAGATAAAAACTTCTGCACAGCAAAGAAAAGAGTTGACTAAACTAAGAGGCAACCCAAGGAATGGGAGAAGATATTTGCAAATGACACTACAGAGGGCCAATATCCAAGATCCTAAAGAATTTGTCAAACTCAACACTCAAAAAACAAAATCAAATCAAAAAATGGACAGAAGACATGAACAGACATTTCTCCAAAGAAGACATACAAATGACTAACAGACACATGAAAAAATTTTCAACATCACTAGCCATCAAGGAAATACAAATCAAAACCACAACGAGATACCACTTACACCAGCCAGAATGGCAAAAATTAACAAGCCAGGAACCAAGAAATGTTGGCAAGGATTTAGAGAAGGGGGAACCCTAATACATTGTTGATTGGAATGCAAGCTGATACAGCCACTCTGGAAGTTCCTCAAGATGTTAAAAATAGAGCTACCCTATGACCCAGCAATTGTACTACTAGGTATTTATCCCAAAGATACAGATGTACTGAAAAGAAGGGCGCATGCATCCCAATGTTCATAGCAGCAATGTCCACAATAGCCAAACTGTGGAAGGAGCTGAAATGTCCTTCAACAGATGAATGAATAAAGAAGATGTGGTTCAGATACACAATGAAATATTACTCAGCCATCAGAAAGGATGAATACTACCATTTATATTGACATAGATGGAACTGAAGGGGATTATGCTAAGTCAAATAAGTCAAGCAGAGAAAGACAATTATCATATGTTTCACTCATATGTGGAATATAAGGAATAGAGCAGAAGAACAGAGGGGAAGAGAGAGGAAACTGTTGGGATTTTTTTGATTTTCTTTTCACAGTTATGTTAAGATTGTTGGTTTCGATGAGGAAGACTACAGAGGTAAAATGGCAATTTCATCACACCATATCAAGAGTGCTTGTCGTCAACATGAATACTACTCTTGATGTTCATCTGCTTGGGATTTACATTTGTTAAGTTCTTCCATTGAAGAGTTATTCTTTTCTTCTTTTTGTCTACTGTCCTCTTTGGAAGGAAGTTATTACGTACAACTTAAAATTAAGGATTTAGGAGTCTGAACAGACTCATGAATATTTATTTTGTATTCTGGGTTATAACCGCAGACTGCTTTATTTATGTCATTATCAAATTGCACTGGCCATGGCCACTGGGACCTCTTGCAGTTGGCTCCACTGTTTTTTGAACAAACTGCCATGAATGTGGTTTTGTTTGATTTTGTTTTTACCATGTCCTTACTCTCTTGCATTACAGGAGGTATTAGCTTTCTGCCTTATAAGATGCACTCTTATCTTATGCATTTCCTGTCCCTGTCTTAGAATTTGCTATTTTACCAAGGAGGCCTGGTTCCTTTTATTGATGAAGGGTACAGCCATACCTCAAAGATATTGTGGGTTTAGTTCCAGACAACTGCAATAAAATTAATATCAAAATAAAGTAAGTCCAGTGAATATTTTGGTTTTCCAGTGTGTATAAAAGTTATGTTCACATGATATTGCAGTCTATTTAGTGTACAATGACATTATAGCTAAAGAAATGTGCATACTTTAATATCAAAATGCTTTATTGGGGGGCGCCTGGGTGACTCAGCTGTTAAATATCTGCCTTTGAATCAGGTCATGATCCTAGGGTCCTGGGATTGAGCCCCACATTGGGCTCCCCGCTCAGTGGGAAGCCTGCTTCTCCCTCTCCCACTACCTCTGCTTGTGATCCCTCTCTTACTGTCTCTTTCTCTAACAAAGAAATAAGTAAAATATTTATAAATAAATAGCTAGATAGATAGATATGCTTTACAGGTTAAAAAAATGCTAACCATCATCTGAGCTTTCAGTGAGTCATAATCTTTTTTGTTGATGGAGGGTTTTGCCTCAGTATTGATGACTACTTTCTGATCAGGGTGGTGGCTATTGATGCTTGGGGTGTCTGTGGCAATTTCTTAAAATAAGACAACACTGAAGTTTGGCTTTTCCTTTCACAATTTCTGTGTAACATGTAGTGCTTTTTTTTTAAAGATTTTATTTTATTTAACATTTTATTTATTTATAAGTATTTATTTTAGAAAGATAGAGAGAAAGCATAAGCAGGGTGGGACAGAGAGAGAGAGAGAGAGATAGGGAATATCAAGCAGACTTTGTGCTGAATGTGAAGCCTGACACAGGGCTCAATCTCATGACCCTGAGTTCATGACCTGAGCTGAAACCAAAAGTTGGATGCTTAACCAACTGCTCCACCCAGGTGCTCCCGTGTAATGCTATTTGATAACCTTTTACCCACAATAGAACTTCTTTTGCAACTGGAGTCAAGGCTCTCAAATCTTACACTACTTTGTCAAGTAAGCAAATGTAATTTCTAATCCTTTGTTGTAATTTCAACAATCTTCACAGCATCGTTACCAAGAGTAGATCCCATCTTGAGAAACCACCTTCTTTGCTCATCCATAAGCAGCCATTCCTCATCTGCTCGTTTTATCATGTGATTGCAGCAGTTCAGTCACATTTTCAGGCTCCACTTCTTACTCTCTTGCTATTTCTATCACATCTGTAGTTACTTCCTACAATGAAATCCTGAACACCTCAAAGCCACACCCTTCAGTGAGGGTTGCAATCAACTTCCTATAAACTCATGTTTATGTTGATATTTTAACCTCTTCCCATGAATCATGAATATCCTTAATGACATCTAGAATGGTGAATCATTTTCAGAAGGTTTTCAATTTACTTTGCCCAGATCCATCAGAGGAATCACTACCTATAATAACTATAATCTCACAAAATGTATTTCTGAAATAATAAGAAGTGAACTTTAAAATTACTCCTTTATCCATTGACAGCATTAAGTTTCTTATTCACAGGCATGAAAACATTAAGCTCTTTGGACATCTGCATCAGAGCTCTTGAGTGACCAGAAGCATTCTCATTGAGAAGTAATATTTTGAAAGGAATATTCATATATATATATATATATATATATGAATATACACACTTCATACATACTTCATTCATACATATGAATATACATACTGAATATATATACACATATATGAATATACATACTTTATATTTTATTTAATATTTAATATTAGTATAATGTTTTGAAAGGAATATATAAATATATATATATATGTATTTGCTCTCTAAATGGGATATGTATGTGTATATATATACATATATATATATATATATTTTTTAGAGCAATAGGTCTGAACAGTGGGCTTAAAACATTTAGTAAACCATGCTTTAAAGAGAAAGTCCTTGTTTTTCCATTTAGAGAGCACAGATAGAGTAGACATAGCATAATTCTTAAGAGCTCTAGGATTTTCAGAATGGTAAATGAGCATTGGCTTCAACTTAAAGTTACCAGCTGCATTAATCCTTATCAAGAGAATCAGCATTTCTTCAAAGTTTAGAAGAAAGCCATTGACTTCTCCTTTATAGCTATGAAATTCCTATGGTATCTTCTTCAAATATAAGAGTGTTTAATCTACATTGAAAATCATTGTTCAGTATGGCCACCTGCTGAACCTATCTTCACTAGATCTGGATAATTTGCTGCAGCTTCTACATCAGTACTGCTGCCTCACCTTACACTGTTAGGGGGCTGGCTTCTTTCCTTAAATCTCATGAGCCAAACTCTGATAGCTTCAAACCTATCTTCTGCAGCTTCCTCACCTCTCTTAGCCTTCATAGAATTGAAGAAAGTTAGGGCCTTTCTCTGGGTTAGGCTTTGGCTCAAGGGAATACTGTGGCTGGCTTGATCTTGTATCCAGACCACTGAAACCTTCTCTGTATCAGCAATAAGCATGTTTCACTTTCTTGTCATTCATGTATTCACTGGAGTAGCACTTTTAACTTCCTTCAAGAACCTTTCCCTAGATTTCATTCTATCATAGTTTTTGATATGCTTTCTTACTAAATTTAATTATTTTTAGCTTTTGATTTAAAGTGAGTGGCATGCAACTCTTCCTTTTACTTGAGCAGTTAAAGGCCATTTTTGGGTTCCTAAATGACATAATTTCAATATTGTTATGTCTCGGGTAATAAGGAGGTCCAAGGAAAGGGAGAGAGAATGCAGGATGACTGACTTGTCAGTGGGGCAGTCAGAATACAGAAAACATTTATCAGTTACATTTACCATCTTATATGTGCCCAGTTTTTGGTGTCCCCCCTAACTTATAATAGTTACATCAAAGATCACTGAACACAGGTCACCATAACAGATATAATAATAAAGAAGTTTGAAATATTCTTTCAATATGAACTATTAAAATGTGATAGACACACAAGTGAACAAATGTTGGAAAAATTGTGCTGATAAACTTGGTTGGTGCAAGGTCTCCACAAAACTTCAATTTGTAAAAATAAATGCCATATCTGCAAAGCAAAATAAAGAAAGCACAGTAAAATGAGGTATGCCTGTATTTGAAGCCAAGATACGAGTCTTAAGTATGCTCATTGCTGCTGTGTGGTTTCTGCCAGCTGTTGTTCTCAGCTAGCAGAACAAGGACATATGTGTGTATACTAACCCACATATATACACATATATATAATCTTTTTATATGTAGCCACCTATATCTCTTCTAAGCTAAATATGAGTTCATACTGATGTTTTCACCTGAATCCATTATTGCATGGGTCATTCTTGTCTCCTTGCCTTGCTGATCTGTATCTCCCATTCCAACAATGAGAAACTGGCTTCCACCATTTCACTTACTTTCTCAATCCCAGAACACATGTACAGCAAAATATTAACATGTACTCCCATGGAAAACAATTTTATCAACTGGAGTAGAATGCTTATGTTGTAGTTCCTTTATCTTTATCTTATAAACTCCACTCTTTCCAAAGTTGTTTAGTTCAGCACCTCTTACTACCACACCCTTCAGTGAGGTTGTTTTATACATTTGTAGTACCTATATTCTTTTTTTTTTTTTTTTGTCACAGCTGCATTCCATTTTAGGATTCTCACAAGCTCCCAAATAATTTGTTTTAATTTGCATTCACTAAGTTCCAGTGTATGTATCATAAAGTTCTGTGGATTTTGATAATTGCATAGTGTTATGTATTCACCATTACTAAATCAAACCAAAGTGTTTCACTGCCTTAAAAACTCACTTGTGCTTTACCTATTCAACCAGTGAGGGAGCCCACAGTCAAGATCTCTAGCTTGCAGGTAAGTAATACATAGCTCAGAGAGGCATTGGAAGCACACTGTCCTCTCAAAAGGAGAGAAAACAAGGCATAGATGTCCAGATCTCCTGCAGTCCCCACCAGGGCAGGACCAACCCAGAAGGTCAGCATTGCCATCCCACCAGGAGACTAAGGGAGACAGAGGGAGATGTCTGCTCCCAGCATGGCCTCAGCACTAGCATTTGCCTTGAGACTTTAATTCTCATGGGCAATGAGGAAGTCCCCTTGCAGAAATCAAACAGAAATTACCTTGATTTTAGGCTTTTGAGCTTATACATTATCAGTTTTCTCATTCATTCTGGAGACAACTGAGAAATGTCACTTCTTAGGGGACCCTTACTTTATAGTAAAGTTAAAAATGATAAATAATTACATGTACCAGCAGATTTCTTGGTGATTATATTAGAAAGGCTAGAAAGAAAAATAATTACCATGCTGCTGAGTGTGTGTGTAATCCTGCAAAAAGGATGCATGGATGGTTGTCTTCCTGCAATATCCTTAACTAGGTTAATAAAAGCCTCCTTTAATGTTCCAAAGGAGCACATACTTAAAAGAATGTCATGGCAAATTTTCTGTTTCATTCATTTACCGATGGACACTTGGGCAGCTTCTATAATTAGGCTATTGTAAATAAATACATAAATAAATAAATATATATATATATATATTTGGCTATTGTATTCATATATACATATATTCATATATATATATATTAAATCTTGTCATAAACATATATAATGTATATAATAAATATATAATATATAATATATAAACATATATATTTGGCTATTGTATTTATATATAAATATATGTCCACTTAATTATTAAGTTTTAAGATTTCTTTATATAATATGAGTAATAGACCTATACCTGATACAGTCAATCCTCATTATTCATGGATTTTGTGTTTTTAAATTTGCCTGCTTGATACAATTATCTGTAACCCCAAAATCAATTCTCAAAATGCTTTTGCAACTATCCATAGACATGTACAGAGAAGCAAAAACTTGAATCACCTGATGCACACATTACCAACTGAGGCTAAACAAGACAGTGTTCTGCCATCTTGTTTCAGCTTTTGTACTGTAAACAAACATCCTGTGTGTGTCTTTTTAGGATATTGCTGTTAAATATTGTGCTTCTTTTTGGTGATTTATCTGTTTCTTTAAAAAAAAAAATAGGCTTCACAGTGATCAAAAACCTCCCAAAAAACAAGAGCCCAGGACCTGATGGATTCCCTGGGGAATTCTACCAAACTTTCAAAGAAGAAATAACACCTATTCTCCTGAGGCTGTTTCAAAAAATTGAAGCAGAAGGAACACTTCCAGACCCTTTCTATGAAGCTAGCATTACCCTGATCCCCAAATCAGGCAAAGACCCTACCAGAAAGGAGAATTTCAGACCAATATCACTGATGAATATGGATGCTAAGATTCTCAACAAGATCCTAGCAAACAGGATCCAACAGCACATTAAAAAGGTTATCCACCATGAATAGGTGGGATTCATCCCTGGGCTATAAGGATGGTTCAACATTCGCAAATAAATCAGTGTGATAGAACAAATCAATAAGAGAAGAGAGAAGAACCACATGGTCCTCTCAATTGATGCAGAAAAAGCATTTGACAAAATCCATCATCCATTCCTGATTAAAACGCTTCACAGTATAGGGATAGAGGGAACATTCTTGAACTTCATAAATTCTATCTATGAAAGACCTGCAGCAAATATCATCCTCAATGGGAAAAAGCTTGCAGCCTTCCCGTTGAGATCAGGAACACAACAAGGATGCCCACTCTCACCACTCTTGTTCAACATAGTATTAGAAGTCCTAGCAACAGCAATCAGACAACAAAGAGAAATAAAATGTATCCAGATTGGCAATAAAGAAGTCAAACTCTCTCTCTTTGCAGATGACGTGATTCTTTATATGGAAAACCCAAAAGACTCCACCCCCAAACTACTAGAACTCATACAGCAATTCAGTAACGTGGCAGGATACAAAGTCAACGTACAGAAATCAGTGGCTTTCTTATACACTAACAGTGAAAATACAGAAAGGGAAATTAGAGAATCAATTCCATTTACTATAGCACCAAGAACCATAAGATACCTGGGAATAAACCTAACCAAAGAGGTAAAGGAACTGTACTCGAGGAACTACAGAACACTCATGAAAGAAATTGAAGACACAAAAAGATGGAAGACCATTCCATGCTCTTGGATCGGAAGAACAAACATTGTTAAAATGTCTATACTGCCTAGAGCAATCTATACTTTTAATGCCATTCCGATCAAAATTCCACCGCTATTTTTCAAAGAGCTGGAGCAAATAATCCTAAAATTTGTATGGAATCAGAAGAGACCCCAAATTGCTAAGGAAATGTTGAAAAACAAAAATAAAACTGGGGGCATCACATTACCTGATTTCAAGCTTTACTACAAATCCGTGATCACCAAGACAGCATGGTCCTGGCATAAAAACAGACACATAGACCAGTGAACAGAGTAGAGAGCCCAGATATGGACCCTCAACTCTACGGTCAAATAATCTTCGACAAAACAGGAAAAAATATACAGTGGAAAAAAGACAGTCTCTTCAATAAATGGTGCTGGGAAAACTGGACAGCTATATGTAGAAGAATGAAACTCGACCATTCTCTTACACCATACACAAAGATAAACTCAAAATGGATAAAAGATCTCAACGTGAGACAGGAATCCATCAGAATCCTAGAGGAGAACATAGGCAGTAACCTCTTCGATATCAACCACAGCAACTTCTTTCAAGATATGTCTCCAAAGGCAAAGGAAACAAAAGCGAAGATGAACTTTTGGGACTTCATCAAGATCAAAAGCTTCTGCACAGCAAAGGAAATAGTCAACAAAACAAAGAGGCAACCCACGGAATGGGAGAAGATATTTGCAAATGACAGTACAGACAAAAGGTTGATATCCAGAATCTCTAAAGAACTCCTCAAACTCAACACACACAAAACAGACAATTATATCAAAAAATGGGCAGAAGATAAGAACAGACACTTCCCCAATGAAGACATACAAATGGCTATCAGACACATGAAAAAATGTTCATCATCACTAGCCATCAGGGAGATTCAAATTAAAACCACATTGAGATACCACCTTACACCACTTAGAATGGCCAAAATTAGCAAGACAGGAAACAACATGTGTTGGAGAGGATGTGGAGAAAGGGGAACCCTCTTACACTGTTGGTGGGAATGCAAGTTGGTGCAGCCACTTTGGAGAACAGTGTGGAGATTCCTCAAGAAATTAAAAATAGAGCTTCCCTATGACCCTGCCATTGCACTACTGGGTATTTACCCCAAAGATACAGATGTAGTGAAAAGAAGGGCCATCTGTACCCCAATGTTTATAGCAGCAATGACCATGGTCGCCAAACTGTGGAAAGAACCAAGATGCCCTTCAATGGATGAATGGATAAGGAAGATGTGGTCCATATACACTATGGAGTATTACGCTTCCATCAGAAAGGATGAATACCCAACTTTTGTAGCAACTTGGACAAGACTGGAAGAGATTATGCTGAGTGAAATAAGTCAAGCAGAGAGAGTCAATTCTCATATGGTTTCACTCATTTGTGGAGCATAACAAATAGCATGGAGGACAAGGGGAGATGGAGAGGAGAAGAGAGTTGAGGGAAATTGGAAGGGGAGGTGAACCATGAGAGACTATGGACTCTGAAAAACAATCTGAGGGTTTTGAAGGGGCAAGGTGTGGGAGGTTAGGGGATCCAGGTAGTGGGTATTGGAGAGGGCACAGATTGAATGGAGCACTGGGTGTGGTGCAAAAATAATGAATACTGTTACGCTGAAAAAATAAAAAAAAATAAAAATAAATAGGCTTCACACTAAACATGGGGCTTGAACTGATGACCTTGAGATCAAGAGTCACATGTTCTACCACCTGAGCCAGCCAGGTGCCCCTGTTTTATACATTTCAAATAGCCCCCATTCATAGTGCTGAGATTAGTAAAGAGATTATTTTACATAGTAAAGAGATTACTGATAGTACATGGGGTGATCTGGCAATACAGGTGTTGAAAATATCACCATTAGATACTCCTAATCAACCACTAATAACAAGCAAGGATCTGAACAACTGTGTATATGATACTTTTGCACATTTTTATCAAACTAACTAGTATAGAGACATTGGCTGGTTGCTCCTAATGGTATTGGACTAAGTGGGGAAAGTTAAAGATGAGCTCAGGGTTTTAAAATTTCAAGCTCAAACACATGTTTTCCCTGAAAGTGACACTTATCTTCTGTAGCTGAAGGGCTGAGATTGCTGAAAATAAAACCCCAAATCTATCCCATCAGTGACTGACTTATGACACATATTAAATTTCTAGCTTTACAGTGTCTATTGTTAAAGTGACAGCATTGATTGGGAAGGGACAGGATCCTGAAAGTTGGAATGCGGATTATGTGGGAAGACCCAGATTAAGCTAGGGACACTGACCCCCTAAATTAAAAAAAATATTTTATTTTGTAAAAGATTTTATTTATTTATTTTTAGAGAGGGAGAGAGTGAGCATGGAGAGGGGCAGAGGGTGAGAGAGAGAGAAAGAGAGAGAGAATCCTGAGCAGACTACATCCTGAGCATGGAACTCAGTGTGGGGCTTGATCTTATTACTCTAAGAACATGACCTGAACCAAAATCAAGAACTAGACACTAAACTGACTCTTGATTCCCTAAATTCTGATGAGTCTTATTTGCCAATAGAAGAAGACTCTCCATCCCCAGTAAAAGCAGCTTCCCCATCCCCATGTAAGAAAAGCAACCCTGAAATGGCCAACCCTGAGATAGTTGCCTTGCAAAGCAATGCTGGTTCTCTTCAGGACCCACCTCTACCAGCACTCTTTTCTTCCAGACCTATACTAGACTCAAGTTCCAGCAGCCCCCAAAAGATAAGGTACAAACTGTGATCCATGAAATGCACTATACTCTAAAAGAACTGCTGGAATTTTCTAACTTACACAGACAGAAATCCATGGAATATGTGTGGGAGTGTATGTGTGGATAATGGTGGAAGAAACAAAGCTGGGACAGGCTTGTTGGATATGGATCCACTAAATGAATATTCTACATTTAATATTGCAGCTTAAGGAGTTAGAAAGGGCTGTCACAGTTTGGTTGTCTGGCTGAAACATGAAGCAAAATGTGGCCCATACTGAGTGAGGTAAAATGCCAGACCTGCCTTGGTTAGTAAACAGTAGTAGAGGAGAGAATTTTAAGCCTTAGGGAGATTAAAATTTAAACTGAAATTGTCACTGAATATCTATTCACACACACTGGAAGAGTCTACAAAAGACACATTTCACCAGGATCAAGAAAATAAATTCATGTGGGGAGCCTTAGCATACTTGAAGGGCTCTGTGATTGCTCTTCACTGTAGGCCAGAGATGTTGATGGGGGACTGTGACCACTATAGTGGGAAATACACATGAAATGAGAGTAACAGAGCTGTGGAGTGGCAGAGGCTAACTGTCAGAACACTTGCCCAAAGCAAGGCAGATGTGGTTACCATAATGGCCAGCAGTGTCAAAACAGAGACAGAATAGTCTAACTCAAGTAAACCTATGGATTTGGTTAGCAGATGATGTATTCTTAGATGTGACATATGTTGGAAACCTTTAAATTCTTACTTGATTTATGCATGTGGAACTGGTCTAGGTCATGTAAACAAATATTGAACCTGAATCATAAAAACAGGTAACATGACCCCTCAATCAATTCCCTGATTTCAGCCAGTTTACAAATGCAGAGCTCTTGAAATAAGGTGAGGCCAGATTCCCTTGAGGAAGGACTCTGGTACACTTTCAGAAACATATATTGTTAAAATTTCTCCCAGCTTCCCCAGAAGGGACTATGTCCTTTTATAAGGATAACTGAATTGAGGAAAAGGAAATAATAAGACCATTCTGGGACTATAGGGCACTGACTTGAACTGAAACAAATTTCAGGAAATCCCAAATGTCACATGGCCCACTGGTCAGAGTAGGGATTTATGGAAGCCAAATGATCAATGGAATCTTAATTCAGGTATATGTCATTAGATTCTCAGTGGGTCACTGAGTCTATCCTGTGGTTATTTTTTTCAGTTCTGGAATGCATGATTGGAGTAAGTATGCTCAGTAGCTGGCGGAATCCATATTTGTACCCTGGTCTATGGAGTAAAGATTATTATGGTGGGAAAGACCAAATGGAAATCACTAGAACTGCCCCTACTTAGGAAAACAGTAAACCCCAAGCAGTGCCACATTCCTGGAGGGATTTCAGGGATTAGTGTCACCATCAAGTATTTGAACAATGGAGGAGTGGTAATTCCTATCACATCCCCATTTGACTTATCTATTTTGTACGTGCAGAAGAGAGATGGACTTTGAAGAATGACAATGGATTATTTGAAGCTTAGTCAGGTGGTGACTCTAGTGGCAGCTGCTATCCAGATGTAATTTTATTGCTTGACTGAATTAACATATACCCTTGTACCTGGTATGTATCTGGAACATACTTTATTCTCCACCCTTGTTAATAGCAACCTCTGAAAGAAGTTCAGCTGGCAAGGCCTGCAACACACCATCACTCTCCTACCTTGGGGAAATATCAACTCTTCAACCCTTTGCCATCATTTAGTTTGCAAGTTCTTGATTGCCTTTCCCTTCCACAAGATATCACGCTGGGCTGTTACACTGATGGCATTATGCTAATTGGACCTAGTGAGCTAGAAGTCTATATTACTGATAACATTATGTTGATTGGGACTAGTAAGCAAGAAGTAACAACTACTCTAGACTTCTGGTACGACATTTAAGTGTCATAAGGTTGGAAATAAATCTGACAAAAAATAATAGTTTTGTATCTCAGTGAAATCTCTATGGGCCCTGAGATATGAGGCATGTTGAGATCTCCTTTCGAAGATGAAGGATAAGTTCTGGCATCTGCCCCTCCTTCAACCAAAAAGAAGGCACAATACCTAGGGGGCCACTTTGGATTTTGGAGGCAATATAGTCTTCATTTTTTTTTTTTTTAAAGATTTTATTTATTTATTTGACAGACAGAGATCACAAGTGGACAGAGAGGCGGGCAGAGAGAGAGAGAGGGAAGCAGGCTCCCTGCTGAGCAGAGAGCCCGATGCGGGACTCGATCCCAGGACCCTGAGATCATGACCCGAGCCGAAGGCAGCGGCTTAACCCACTGAGCCACCCAGGCGCCCCTATAGTCTTCATTTGAGTATGTTACTTTTTCCCATTTATAGGACAAAGCTGCTTGAAAAAAAAGCTATTCATTCTAGGGGTGGGGGCAGAACAATAGAAGGCTCTGAAAAAGGTCCAGGCTGCCATGCAAGCTGCTCTTCTGCTTATGTCATATGACCCCACAGATTCACTGGTGCTTGAAGTGTCATCAGCAGATAGGGATGCTATTTGGAGACTTTGAAAAACCCTCTCTGAGTAACTCATGGAGAAGGTTCTTAGGATTCTGGAGCAAAGCCCTGCCACTCTCTGCAAATGATTACTCCCCTTTTTAGAAACAGGTCAAGGCTGCTATCAGGTCTTACCAGAGACAAAATACTTAGCCATAGGCCACCAAGTTACCATGCAACTTGAGCAGTCCTTCATGAACTGGGTGTAATTTGATGCACCAAGTCATAAAGTTGGGTCTGCACAGCAACATTTCATCATCAAATAGAAATGGCATATACATGATAGGGACTAAGTAAGCCATGAAGGCACAAATAAGTTACATGAAGAATGACCCAAATGTCCATGACCCCTTTCCTTATTACTCTGCTTTTTATTCCCCTGTCTGCACCTATAGTCTCTTGGGTGTTCCCTATGATCAGCTGATAAAGAATAAAACCTCAGGACTGTTTTATAGATACAGACTGTATGATATATGGACTCCCCCTCAATGTGGACAGCTGCATTACTACAGCTTCTTTCTGGGACATCCCTGAAGGACAGTGATGGAGGGAAATACTTCAAGTCAATAGAACTTCAGGCAGCACACCTGGTTGTTCACTTTGTTCTGAAGAAAAAATTACCAGGCATGTGATCATAAAATGGTTTGTCAGATGGCAGGGACTTGGAAGGAACATGATTGGAAAATTGGTAACAAGGAAATCTGGGCAAGAAGTATGTGGATAGACCTCTCTAAATGGATACAAACTGTGAAGATATCTGTGCCCCATGTGAATGCATACCATAGATGACCTCAGAAAAAGATTTTAAAAATCAAATGAAGAGGATGACTTTCTCTTTGGATACTACCAGTCTCTCTCCCCAGCCACCCCTGTCATTGCCCAGTGGGCTCATTATTATATAACCTAGGTGGCAGGGATAGAGGTTATGCATGGGTTCAACAACATGGATTTCTACTTACCGAGGCTGACCTGGCTAAAGCTATGGTTGAGTACCTAATCTGCCACCAGTAGACACAAATACTGAACCTCCAATGAAGCACCATCTCTGGGGTAATCAGCCAGCTACGTGGTGGCATGTTGATTACATTGGACTGCTTCCATCATGGAAGGGACAGTGTTTTGTTTTTCTTACTGGAATAGACACTTACTCTGGATATGGATTTGCCTTCCTTGCATGTAGTGATTTTGCCAAAACTACCATCTGTATAATTACAGAATGTCTTATCCACCAGCATGGTATTTCACACAGCATTTCATCTGATCAAGGAACACAAAGTGTGTCAACAAGACCATGATTGTGAAATTCATGGTTTTACCACATTTCCTAAGCTGCTAGCTTGGTAGAATGATAGAAAGTCCTTTCAAGACTCACTTATATTATCAGCCAGTTGGCAATACTGGGCTAGGACAAAGTTCTCCAGGAAGCTGGATATACTCTGAATCAGCATCCAATATACAGTGCTGTTTCTTCCATTGCCAGGAACCATGGGTCCAGGAATCAAAAGGTAGAAATCAACATGACACCACTTACTATTACCCTTAGAGACTCATTAGTAAAATATTTGCTTTCTATTTCTAGAATCTTATGCTCTGTTGTCTAGGGGTCTTAGTTCCAAAGGGAAGAATGCTTTACCAGAAGAAACACCAATTTCATTGAACTGGAAGTTAAGACTGCCACCCAGCTAGTAAATAACAAAGAAGAGAGATACTGATCTGGATGGAGTGGTTGGTATTTACTACCAAGAAGAAATGAGGCTGCCATTTTATAATTGCATTAAGGATGGGTATGTTTGAAATACAGGAGATCATTTAGTCTGTCTCCTAATATCACCATGCCCTGTGATTAAAACTGAGTTTTTCAGGAATGAATGTTTGGGTTACTCCACCCGGTAAAGGATCACAATCAGCCTGAGGTTCTCATTAAAGGCAAAGGGAATATTAAATGGGTAGTGGTAAAATACAGCTATAAATACCATCTATGATCACTACCCATTTGTAGGAATAAAGGCTATAATTATCATGAGTGATTTTTCTCATGTTGTTAATATGATAATAATAAGAGAGGAAAGAAAAAAATTCTTAATTTATACATGTGTATGCATGTACATGCATACACATGTATAAATTAATATGTATTAATAAATTACATATATAACATGTATTTACTTTATATCATAGTATTTAAGTATCATTTATGTCATAGAATTACTATTATAAGATATCAAGGAGATTAATAAATATCATCCAAGGATTGCACCTTCTTCTGGGACAAGGTTGTATGCAGGATAGATGTATCATGTTATGTGGAAGTATGATCTTGTGATTGTTTTTATTGGAGATTAAGTATGGTTTAAGGAGATGCATATGGGTGCTAATTTGACTAAGTTTGGATCTATGATGGTTATGTATGAGCATGGAGGGTGTTATTGTATGAGACTAATATTTAAGTCAGTGAATTTTTATATACCCTTTGTAATGTGAGTAGGTCTCCTCTTATTATTTGAAGGCCTGAATAGGACAGAAAGACCAGCCACCTCAAGCAAAAGGTAATTCTTCAGCAGAATGTCTTCAGAGTCCATCTGGGCCATTGGCTGTCCTGGGTCTGGAGCCTTCTGGGCCACACTGAAGATTTTAAACTTACCAGCCTCCATAAGCACGCAAGCCAGTTCCTTCTGATAAATCTCTTTCTATATGTATAAATCTTTTTCATCTTTGTGGTTCTATTTTTCTGGAGAATGCTGACAAATACAGAACAAAAAAAAAAAATTAACATCCATTTTTGGACATTAAGCTAACCTTGCCTTCCTGGAACAAATACCACTTGGTTATTGTGTATAACCCTTTTTTATATGCTGCAAGATTCAGTGTGTTAATTTCATTAAGAATTTTTCAACATTCAGAGGAAGGGACAAGATACAGCAGAGTAGGGTTCCTCTTTCACTGGTCCCTTCAACTTAGCTGGATACTATCAAACTAATCTGAACATACATGAATTCAACCTGAGATGTAAGAAAATTTATCTGGATATCTACATGCAGAAAAATAACTACTTTTTGCAAGGTAGGAGGTGGGAGCCTTGAATCATTATAGGGAATATCAGAAGTGGAGGGGGAAGAAAGCCCCCATAAGCCATCCAATGGAAAGTGATCTAACACCAGAGCACAAAATCCAGACCCTTAGAAATCTGCTCCAATGAGAGACATCCCTTTCTCAAAAGGGCACAGGGGATGAATAGGGCAGAATTCTAGGGGGATTGTTGTAGTTTCAGGATCCCAGGAGACTCAGAAAGAACAGGAGAGCTTGAACCAATAGAGTGCCCAAGCAGTGGAGCAGGGAGACTGGTTATATCAGTAAGCCCAGAAGAGACTCTCAGCTCTGGTCACCATAAACCATGAGCCAGGCTGGTAGAGAGACAGACTACTCTCCACCTGAGGACCCTGAAAAGGACTAGAAGTTGTGGGATGTTTAACATCCCAAGGAAGACATGAAATGGCTTGCACCCATGACAGAGCAACAGCTCTCAGGGCGGTATGGACCCAAAGGATACTGGGGCAGCACCAGCTGTGACCTGGAAGTGGTGAAAGAGGATGCATCCATGAACCCATGGTCACTTGCAACTGCAAAGGCACAAAGCTCAGAGGTGCTTGCGGGTCCCCAGAAGACCCCCTAGGAGACTTGCTGCAGGCTCAAAGAGCATGAGTTGGAGTTTGGTACACCAGAAGGGGAGATGGTTTGACCTGGAGGGTTTATTGAAGAAAGGGGATGGTGACCTTGTGACTCTGGGCCAGAGATTCCTGCAGGGCCATATTTGCTCTGACCCTTTCTTTAAAGAGGTGCAGATAGCCACCAGGGAACAAAAGTTATACAAATGACCAACTCACATTAAGCTCATCCCACCCTGACAAGGGGTGGGGAAACTCCACCCAGGCAAAGAAGCCTGAGAAGCCAATTTCTTTGCAATTTTGAGATATAGTGTCTTCTAACACAAAGACCAAAAGTCAATCAGGAATAGGCAGATTACCCTGCTTTGTCCACCCTGAGAGATTATAGTCTCCTCCCCCTTTTTAAAATTGGTTTGGATCATCTTGGCTTTGTTTTTGTACCTGTGGTAGCTTCCGACCACTTCAGATTTTTTCTAGGGTGCATTTTGCTTGGTTAATGGTTGGTATTTTGGATTGCTCAACCACCCCTCAACAGAATGACTAGAAGGAAGAAACTCTCAACAAAGAGTTTGTTAAGTTCTTTATAGGTTTTGGATATAAGTCCTTTATCTGATTAAACATTTTCAAATATCTCCTCCTGTTTCATAGGTTGCTTTTAGTTTTATCGACTCTTCTCCTTTGCTGTGCAAAAGCTTTTTATTTTGATAAGGTCCCAGTAGTTCATTTTTGCTTTTTTTTTTTCCCCCTCTAAATGTATCTAGCAAGAAGTTATGCAGCCAAGGTCAAAGAGTTTTCTGTCTGTGTTCCCCTCTAGTATTTTGATGGATTCCTGTCTCACATTTAGTTCTTTCATCTATTTTATTTTTGTATATGGTGTAAAAAAGTGGTCCAGTTTCCTTCTTCTGCATGTGGCTGTTCAATTTTCCACACCATTTGCTGAAGACACTGTCTTTTCTCTATTGGATATTCTTTCCTGCTTTGTCCAAAGATTAGTTGAACATAAAATTGAGGGTCCATTTCTGAGTTCTCTATTTTTTTCTATTGATTTATGTGTCTGTTTTTGTGCCAGTACCATACCGTCTTGGTGATCACAACTTTGTAATAGAGATTGAAGTCTGGAATTGTTATGGCTCCAGTTTTGGTTTTCGTTTTCAACATTCCTTTGGTGATTTGGGGTCTTTTCTGGTTCCATACAAATTTCAGGATTGTTTATTCCAGCTCTGTGAAAGATATTGACAGCATTTTGATAGGGATTGCTTTGAATGTGTAGATTGCGTTTATTACACCAGAGAATATTGCTGCTATATACACTGGGGTGCATGTGCCCCCTTGGAATCACTATGTTTGTATCCTTTGGGAAATACCTAATAGTGTAATTGCTGGGTTATAGAATAGTCCTATTTTTAACTTTTTGAGGAACCTCCATACTGTTTCCCTGAGTGACTGCATTAGTTTGCATTCCCACTTACAGTGTGGGAGGGTTCCCCTTTCTCTGCATCCTCACCAAAATCTGTTGTTTCCTGAGTTGTTCATTTTAGCCATTCTGACAAGTGTGAGGTGCTATCTCATTGTGGTTTGGATTTGTATTTCCCTGATGCTGAGTAATGCTGAATCCCTCTACTCTTTTCTAAAATGTCTTGGAGGCATTAATTGTTCTTCCATCCGATCCAATTACATTTGTGTCCCTTTCCTTAGTCTTTGATGCCAGGCTTTAAGGACTCTTCTTAGCTGTATTTTCTTGTGGTTCCCTCTGGTAAGCTCCTAGCTAGGCTATGGCTTGGCTTTTACTAACATACAACCACCAGTTTCCCTTAATAGCTTACCACTAAAACCTCCATTATTTTTAAGACAACTCTTAAGCTTGAACTTCCTCAAGGTCTCTTCTAAGTGAAGTGAATTCCATTTGGTAAGGGATATGGAGCTCTCCATTTTTAATCGCCTGTCTCTCCTCCTAAGCTAAAACTTTGCTCCACTCTTCTGGAGCTGGGGGCGGGGACACTCATGCTTTATGAACAAGGCACTGGGCAGAGATATGAGACTCTGATACTCTCAGCTCAATGGCCCTGTGTGCCCTACAAGCAAACTCTGGTCTGCCATGGAAGTGACTATAACAAAGGGAGTCCTTGGTCATGACTCCCTGAAATAGACTTTCCACAGCATGAGGTAATGGTGGTGAGAAATGCTGTTTGCCTCTCCCTCCAAGGAATATACAGAAGCTCTAGTCTTGGAGCAGGGGAGGAAAAGCCTTGTGGTTTTGTTTATGTTCTCTACAAATTAACCTTCTTCATGATAAGCCTGAATAATGCAGAAAGGAATATAGTGTGGTCCAAACACCACAGACTCTTGAAATTCTTACATTTCTGTTCTTACTGTAAGCTGTTTCAAATCATTTTTTTCTTTTCTTCCTTGTATATTTATTATTTACATTTAATATTGGATCAATTTTGGTAATTTAATACAGATATTTTTCCTTCCTCAGCTTTTTTGGGAGGCTTTCATATTTAAAGTTAATATTTTTAAAAAGGCTTTTCATTTCTTTAAGAATACAACCTTTGAATTTCTAATTTTAGTTTTTATTTGTGCCTTCTTCTTCTTCTTCTTCTTCTTTTTTCTTTGACTGATTCACCCACTGCTTTATCTGTTTCATTGTTTCTTTATTCTGTGTTTCTCCTTTTCCCCCAAGGTTTGGAATTCAGATCTTCTGGTTTATTTCTTATTGTCTTTTTACAATATGCTTTTACCTTTATCATTTCTTTTGCCCTGTCTTCATTTATGTTTCCTTTATAGCTTATATTTTCATGTAGTAAACTTTATTTAAAAGATGTATGTCTAGCATTATCATATGGTTTCACTTATTTGTGGAGCATAAGGAATAACATAGAAGACATGGGGAGATGGAGAGGAGAAGTGAGTTGGGGGAAATTGGAGGGGGAGACGACCATGAGAGACTGTGGACTCAGAGAAACTGAGGGTTTTGGAGGGGAGGGGGGTTGGAGGTTGGGTGAGCCTGGTGGTGGGTATTATGGAGGGCACGTATTGCATGGAGCACTGGGTGTGGTGCATAAACAATGAATTCTGGAACACTGAAAAGAAATTTAAAATAAATAAATAATTTATAAAAGGATGACTGTCTAAAAAATGAAAAAAAAAAGATATCTGTCTGACTAAAAAAAGTGGCCATTTTAAGTTTTTTTTTTCCTTTTCTTTTTCTTTCTCTCTTTTTTTTTTTTTTTTCTGTCAGAAATAGGCACAGAATAGGCACATAGCAACCCGCCCACGCTGGGAGGTTCACTCTCCCTACATCCATCACCTGGTCTTCTAGCTAACATATTTCTAATCCATGGTCTTCTAAGGGTTTATGCCCCAGAAATCCTACTCATGACAGACATCAATTTCCAATGAATCACAGCTTCTCCTTCCCTGAGATTATCAAGAGAAGCTCCCCTTGCAAAGAACTGCTTTTGAGATATGTCTTTCTGAGGGCTGGCATATTTTGAAATATCTAATCGGCAAGGCACCTATCCCCACTCAAAAGGGGACTTTCTAGGAAAGATGGACAGAGTGAGAATATGTCCTCTCCCCCTGAAGGAGCAAATTAATGCATGTAGAACTCACAACCAGGCATTTGTTGGCTCATAGTTTATCATTATTAAAACTTTCTTCACTCAACAAATAATACTCCACCAAAAAAAAAAAAATAGTCTTGATGTTTCATGGCTTTTGGGCACTGTGTAATACACTCCAGTTTAAGTAAATATGATCACCAAAGAGACATTCTTCTTCCCTGAGACACACTTTTTTTGATAGGCAGGTGTGTAGCAGAATAATTCCCAAAATAATAATAATAATAGATTTTAGGATTCTAAGAAAATGGGAAACCATTCATTCATGTATCTCTGCAAACTTGTTTGCACTAGTTTCTAGCCTCAGTTCCCTGCTAACTGTAATTTAAAAGCAATTTATGATTCCAGTAAAGATCCTGATTACATTTAGTTTGCTGGTGACAGAATCCATTCATTTCAGCCAGGAAAAATGATGCATTGGCTGTCAGGCTTCTGGTCCCTGGGACATCAAGTTTTCCCAGAGCCATCTCTCTGCATTTTGAAGTCGCCTGCCTTTTGCTCCTGACATTTCATAATGAGCAACATTAAGCATCAGCTTACCTGCTCGGAGGTCAGGGGCACTATATTCTCATCTATCATCCACAGAAAGCCAAGCAGGATGACTCTATCAACAACAAAACAGATTCTTTATGAGGAATACTAAAGCAACAGGAGAGGTTTTTACTTTAAGGTAAAGCAGGGACTTGACACATTAGTGTTACTGCAAGCAGTACTGTTAACCACAGTGAAATAACTTATATAAGTGTATAATAATAGGAGGCAGGTGTGTGTCTCCTGATAGGCTGTAGCTATTAGGTATATGCAGACACCCTTATTGTCAACTATTGTTAAGATTTGTTTCTTACAAGAGACCACTCATCCAGTTCTTACCATAATTTGTCAACCCCACACATAACTAATTTGAAAACCAACCTTCTGAGTTTTAACTACAAAATTTGACACATGTATAGACCTAAAACAGAAAAGTGAAGGCTAATTTTCCTTTAAATAAGGCATAGCTGACATCTCACTCAGGTGAACTATGAATAAGCACTGATGGAGAACACCTGGGAGAAAACATTGTCACTCCTATGATGCAACTTCCCTTCTCTCCATGCACACTGGACCAGCAATCTGCCATGGACCTCCCTGTCAGAGATAAACCCTGAGCTCTCAGATTGGCTGTCTGCCTGTCATTTGAAAACATGTCCAGTGGGCCCATCACAGGTGTGGGGAGAGTGTCTGAAGCTGAGAGACCACCCCCAAAGAGTCAGACAAAGGACCTGCTAAAGGTACACTCAGTCTATTTCTCCAACACAACTCAAACCACTGAGTGCTCCCAAAAGTTCCAGTCAGGGTGCTGGACACTTTGTGATAAATCCTTCTCTCTCAGAGATAAGAAAACCAAGCCTCCAAGAGACTGGGAGATGGGAAGTGAAAGAACTAGCTTTGAGACAAGGTCTTCTGCATCAATGTCTGTCAATCCTCCCAAAACATGCTACATGCCACATTCCACATGCCATGCTGCAAACCTGAGGTCTAACACAGCCAGCCTAACTCCAGAGACTGAGATTTTAGCCACTTCTTCCCACAAGATATGGAGCCCAACTTCTCCAAATAGGAGGTAGACTGAATCAGTTAGGATTGGGTTCAGCTACAAGGGATAGAAACCCCAATTTATCAAAGGCTTAAATTAGACCTAAATTCATTCCACTTGTATGGTAAGACCCAGCTGCTCACAGAGGATGACTCTCCTATCCTGTTTCTCTGTTGTGTGTGGCCTTAATCCCATGGTCTATGTTGGTTCTTTCATTCTCCAGGTAGCAGGATGAGTGGAGGAAGAAACACAGTAGAAGAACACAAAGGAGCACACCTACTATGCTTTGGGAAGGTTCTGGGTGCTCCCATATCATGTCTGTGCTCTCACGTACCATGGCCACTCCTAACCACAAGGGAGGCTAGAGAATGTAGACTTCATTCTAGGTGGCCATGTGTTAGCTACAAGTTTAATACCATGGCAGAAGTGGAGAATGGATATTGGGGGAGTTATCAGTAGCTCTGCCATGATCATCTCCAAGAAGGATGAGTTTCTACTTGTAACAGGTCACAAAATACCATCTTTGGCATCTTGGAAAGAACCTACCTTCTCCACACTCCCCATGAACTATGAACAGGTCTTTACTTATATAACCATCTGGTACATTGTTACCTAGTGTGTGCAGTGAATGACAATCATCCCTCTGGATATTGAATGATATCAAGGGATTGGGATGTCTATGAGCTATTGGTCAAATTGTTTGGGGTCTGCTGTTTTTCATTGTTGATGGTCAGTTTGGTCAGAGAGCTTATAGCAGATAGAAGCTGAGGTATGGAATTTATATTTGTTTCCTGGAGATATAGAAAAGGAAAGGATGTGAGCAGAATATTCCCATCCTGTCACAAAGTTGGGGACCATGGTATCCCTTTCCTAGCCCACCCCTTCTCCCAGAGCAGTAGACAAAGGGATGCCCTGTGGACTCCTAGACAAGGAGAGAATAGTTAGAGGAGATATTTACAGCATTTGGACCACAATCTTCCCCCTCCTCAACATTCTCTTCAAGGATCTGTTTAGGCAAGACGCCCTGAGTGCCATGGGCCAG
The DNA here is from genome assembly GCF_002288905.1 of Enhydra lutris kenyoni. Taxonomy (NCBI): domain Eukaryota; kingdom Metazoa; phylum Chordata; class Mammalia; order Carnivora; family Mustelidae; genus Enhydra; species Enhydra lutris. The sequence goes on from NW_019154090.1 coordinate 48,802,620, forward strand.
GCCCACCCACCTTGGATTCTGCTTCTGCAGATATTGCTATCTTAGGAGACACTAGTAGGCTTTCTGTAGAGAAAAAAAAAATGATGTTCTGTATCATCTTCATGAACATTCATATACCCATGGGATAAGATTATTGTTTTTTTAGGAATACCTCAGAGCACATTTGAAAACACAGCACCCCTTGGAGCATGGTGAGCCACTTCTCTCATGACCTGCAGAACATGGATGCCTTAATTTATAAACATTGCAAAACTTCCTACTGTGGGATTTATTTAAAGTAGAAACTGGCTCAGAGAGAACCTGTGATTCTACCTATTTCAGGGAACCTAGTTACCTAAGCACCCAGAAAATGTCATTATGTGAGTTGGCAGTTGATTTCTGCAGATTCAGTAAAACTACAGGTAATGGATTTCTAAGGATTCTGTACACTCAAGAACAAATTAAGAAATCTCATGGGGAAAGCCAGAAAGCTTGTTCAACCTGTCCATCGAGACTTTGTTGCTATAAGGCCTAGTGGATCTTTTTCTTCTCCTAAGTAAAATAGAATAATAAATGTTATTTATTCAATACTATTTATTATTAATAATAAATAATAAATAAGTTTTATTCTGACATTGCTTTTACTTCACTTTCTTCCCATGTGGCAAGTAACTCAAAAGGAAGCGAGCAGGATATTCTATTCTACTCATCAGTAATCATGAAATGGCACACAAAACTATGGACTTTAGAAGTAAGACACTGCAAGGGCCAGCATACCTTCTTGGAAGTGATTTGAGACCCTTGCTGTAGGAACTGGACAACATGTTTTCAGCATTTTGCTTGCAATGAAATAGGATTGGGAGCAGAAACTCTTCTAATGGACACCACCAGGTTTCCAGTCCTGAGACCAAAGTTCACTAAAGGAGGAGCATGGTACAGGGGGTGTGGAGGGAGGAGTGCTGGATCCTGAACTCTGAGCATTTGATCATATTTTGTCCTAGTAATATCTTCACAGGAGGTTTCAAATAACAATGGATTTATACAGAGGAACAGGTTAGTTAAATACACAGTTTGACTTTTTCTTGAACCTGTTGAGTCTCAGAAAGAAATGCTTCTGCTGGTCCAGCATGAAGCCTGGGGCATGGCACCAACAGACCTACTGTTCTTTGTCTCTTTCCACCTTGAGCACACACCTGACTCAGCCCTGTACATCCTTCTGTTCCCATGTCAAAGAAGTCCTAGCCAAGAACAGGAAAGCTAGAGACTCTGCTCCCTGGATGCTGAAGGATGTTGCTAATGTGAGGGTACTCCTAACAGGCTCCCAGTCTGCCTGACACAGCCCTAGCACTGCCCTGCCTGGGAAGGATGTGTGTTCTGAAATAATTCCTGTGCAGCTATTACTGGTAGGAGTCACACACCACCTACATTCTCAACACAGGCTCTGAGCCAAAATGAGCATACATTTCCTGAGGATCAAAAGGCTTAATGGAGATTTACTTTGTTCCAGTTGTTTGTGGAGGCAATTAAAATGCAAACACTCTCTTGGTTAAAATGACTACTAATTTTAATAGACAATGAGACTGTCAATCCATTCTGAAAATCCGCTAAGTACCATCAACAGACTTCGGTTAATGCCAATCCAGTTTAGCTTCTTACTCTCATATTATTCTTAAGACACAGCACCCTCTCTGTGGCTCTCTGTACCAGCTAAAGGTATCAGAGCATTGGGATGCCCTGGCTTGAGAGGCAAGACCAACAGCTGGCAACAAAAGTCAGTGTACGGCATCCTTCATTGTTCAAGGGTCAGATAAATCCCATAGGAACAATAAGATGTCTACTTGAGTGGTAAGAGTGGGAAGGAATGGCCTGGGAGGTCTTAGATGGGTCAAGCCTCAATCAGGGCAGGTTTAATGAAAAGCCACTATAGGGAGACCACCGGGGGTGACACAGCAGTAACTTGAGAGACATAAAATCCACTGCAGTGAGAACTTTAAAATCTTGACTCAAACAAATGGTGCAAGACTACACATTAGACCACCAGGACATCTGGAAAGGAACATTTTGCCCTCAGTTTCTCATCCTCTGTGACAAAATAGCCTATGGAAATATAAGAGTGATAACCATGGAGCCCCAAGGCATTCTGCAGGCACAGTCACGTTCCCCTTCCCAAGGGTTTGCTTGCCCTTGTTTTTAATGAAAATATTAAGAGAAATTTACCAGCTTCTGCAATTGCTCAAGAAGATCATTCAATTTGTGAAAATTACCTTTAATAAGAAGAGACACAACTCTTTTAAAAGTCTAGGATGCCACCTCCTGGGATATATGAATCTGCTCTTTCCAGTGCCTCACCTGAGTCACCATGACTGCTGTGTTTGGGGCTGACCACTATCATCCAGGGGTCCTGACATAGTGACCTGACTCAGAGCACTGCTCACTTCTTTAGTGCCTGTTGCCTATCACACTCTCCTATCTATAGTAGAGTCACATTACAGAGAGCCCCCAAACCCAGTGACCATTTGCCTCCTTGTCCCTCATCCTGGACCACTCCTGGCACTCAGCTGCTTTAGCCCCCACAGTGCCCAGCATCCCATAGGAATGAACTTCTTGGCTCCTCAGCAGGTCCCCGTGCTGGTCTACCTCATGGAACTGTGCTGTGTGATTTTGACCAGCCAGATGAGAACAAGGGTGACATGGGCTCTTTGATGTACCCATACATTGCCTGTGCTTCTTTCCTTGCACTTTTGCTGTGCTCTTTTGACAGTTATTTTTGTCCACCGGAATGAAGAGGTTGCTATAATAGAAGGTGAGAATTAAATCTGTGACCTCCCTGTGTGCAGTAGCACCATGTTGACCTTTGATAAACATAACATACCCCTAGAGCAATGAGGTGCTATTGTCAGACTCTTCCTCAGCTTTATGCATGTTCTGTGACATGAGGACATTGTATTTCCCCTAAAGCCTGGAATCCTCTAAGTCTGCTGCCCCCTTTCCTAAAGATATGCCCTGCTAGCAGGAATTCTAGAGTGAGTCCAGATCAAATCTGATGAGGTCCCCTGGGTAACATGCTCTTATGCCTCCTGCAGAATACATAGCTTGGAAATTGCTGGGAGTCCTGTGAATATATATGCTGGGATATAGCCTGTGAATAAGATGGGATAGTAAGGGCACCCCTAAAATATGAGCAAACCTGATCAATGAGCACCTTTTGTAATTAATGTAAGCTCCATTCTAGTTCTTACTAGAGAGGTCCTTCTCACTGAAGATGAGTTGCTAAGAAGCCCCCTTTCTGTAGCAGCTCTTCTTTACAAACAAGGACCTTGACAGCAGAGACCAGCCCTCAGGGAGGGTGTGTTAACAAGCTCCTCAGGCAGATGGGAAATGACAGTCCTGCAGGAGTGGGTAGTTGATATACAGGCTTTGTCTGTATTTTCTCTGACTAATGGGGCTCATTGCTGCTCTTCTCACACTGAGGCCCTGGCTATTAGTTAATGGTGGGCTGTAAAACACTCTGCAAATATGCAGTACTAAATAAGATGAGGAAAATCAATATTTGTTCCTAGTGCATTTTTTTTTGGCTCTGCATAATGTGACTAATTTTAATTTTAAAACCCATGGCTTTACTAGGGGACTAAGCAAAGACTGCTCACTTGCTGATTTTAGACATTAGGACAGAGGGAAGACAAGTCTCTTCTGAATCTCAAATTATTTAAATACAAGATGGTCCTCCTTTTCCTTTGACATGTCTAGAATTTAAAGCCACAAGACAGATGATGGGGAGCTGCAGACTGGTCCACTGCTATAACATCAACAACCATCTCTGAAGCAGAAAAGGATTCTGATGCATAGTTGAAATGGATTTCAAGGAACCTTTGATTCCTACTCTTCTCTTAGGATAGCCCAGGAAGTTTGGTTAGTGTCTGAGCTGTAATGATGCAGCTGTCGAAAGAGCCTAGATACTTACGGTATCAGGGAGTCCCTATGCCCCGCTAAATAATCCTATTGAGATTCCTGCTCTCTCTGTTCTGGGGACTTGGAGCCTGCCACCTTGCCCAGACCTCACTGTCTGGACAGACACTTGTCCTCTGGACATGGCTGGCAGAGAAGCCCTTAGTGCCTTGCTATCTCTTTGTATTATCTGTGTGGACTCACAGTCTGAAGGAGGCTTGAACTTTCTGCTAGGCTCTGGTTCTAATGAAAATAAATCTCAATAAAGACAAGACCATTAGATCAGCAAAGACTGGATTTTACAGGACTGTGAAAGCCTGTTGACAGCTGAGAGTTCGAGGGTTTAGTTAAGTCAGAACATATTAGCCTTCAAGTGTCAGTGAAATTGTTCTTCTAAGTCCTCAGGAGCCCAGCCCAGATCTGGGCAAGGTTCTGCTGCTGCAGTCCCAGGCAAGAGGATGTCATCTTGACCATGACTTCTTTGCATTTAAATGACTAGAGAGCATATTTCTAGTGAGCCATAAATCAGAGGCAGTCAGGCAATCTTCTAGAAGTCTGAGTGAGAAAGCCAAGCAAAGAGGACAGGGTGAGGAGAGAGAGATGTTTGATTAAAAACAGCACACAATGGCCAAGACAGAACACAGTGATTTTTTTTCTTCACATTAGGGTGTTAATTATGACATCTTCTCTCAATGGGGAACCATTCCTGTAACATCTCACCCAACCTCCTCTCCATGAGGCTGACCTGACTTTGAGGGTGCTGACAGATGCTGATACAACAACAACAACAACAAAATCCATATTTACCACCAGGAAATCTAAAACTTAAAAGTGAACTATTTTAACTCCTCTGAGAACTGAAACTTCAAAACTGGAACTCCAAAGTGATTTTTTAAAATTATTATTGTTTTTTATTAATATATGATGTATTATTAGCCCCAGGGTTACAGTTCTCAAGGTAATATTTTTGTGACAGTTCACAGTTTGGGAAAACTATCAAAGGTACAGGAATGACCTGATATTGCTTCCAGTTGCATGACAGTGGTTATAACCCTTGGCCAAAACAGACACGTGCCAGGTTTGCCTCTAAGTCTCTGGTATGGTTCCCTGACCATTCATTCATTCTACAGATTTCCATCCACACTCAGCCCCTGCAGAACTGGTACGTTTATGAAATATTATTTTATTTTGTGTAAAACACCTGGAGTAATGGTTACTTTTAGTTATCAGATTGGCTGCTCTCTCTGCCACAGAATTCTCAGATATTTGGTTAACCATTATTTCTGGGTGTGTCTGCCAGAATGTTTTGGAGTGAAATTTGTTTTTGAAACAGTAGCCTGAGTAAAGCAGATGGCTCTCTGCAAGGTAGGTGGGCCTTATTCCATCGGTTAGAGTGAAAAGACAGAGTAAGAGACAGCTCACTCTCCCTCCACCTGAGCACTGAGCTGGGACTTTCATCTCCTGCCCTTGGACTAGAATTTATACATTTTCTTCCCATGTTCTCAGGCCTTCAGACTCAAACTGGAACTTATACCACAGGTTCTACTGATTGTCCAAATCATGGGCCTTCTCAGCCTCCACAATCCTGTCAGCCAACTTATCATATTAAATATATGTATGTATATACTTTATATATCTTTTTCACATAGGAGATATTATATATATCAAGTGAAGTAGGACTGGGGCAGTCAGATTCACCAAGGCTATGTCTACTTAGAGCTAATGAGGGGTAAACTGGGAATGGATAAGCACCTATCAATGGCTACCTCCATAAGGGAGGGAGAAATGTTGGCTCTAACAGAGGAGACATCAAGAGCACACAGAAATTGAGACCACGTGGTACCTCAGGAATGGCAGAAAGGGTGAGAAGGAGGATATGTTTTCAATTCCTATAAGACCCACCGAATTTCCTTTAATTCCCTATAAATCCTTTTGATAAATTCCCTGGTAGATGATAATAATATAGCTGCAGTTCTCTGCTCCTCTCTGAATCTGTACCCTCTGCAGTCCATCTCATTCCTACCCCTCCAGCCTTGGCTTTCCCGTGATTCTCTTTGGCTAATAGAATATAACAAAAGCCATGCTGTGTCATTGCATAAGAAGCCAGGACTAGGGGCGCCTGGGTGGCTCAGTGGGTTAAGCCTCTGCCTTCGGCTCAGGTCATGATCTCAGGGTCCTGGGATCGAGTCCCGCATCGGGCTCTCTGCTCAGCGAGGAGCCTGCTCCCCTCTCTCTGTCTCTCTGCCTGCCTCTCTGTCTACTTGTGATCTCTCTCTGTCAAATAAATAAATAAAATATTTTAAAAAAAAAAAAGAAGAAGAAGAAGCCAGGACTAGGCTGCTTAAAGAGGAGACATAAAGTGGGCCTGCCAGCTGAACTGTCCTAGCTGGGACCCTGCACAATGGAGGGGCCCAGCCCAATGGAGGGGCCCAGCCCAAATCATCCAATAGCCTGGTTTGACCAACACTGACTGGTTACTGTAGCCCAGTTTACCTAATGGCTCCATGAGACCAGCCCTGACAGGCCACTGCACTCGTTTTAAGTCCCTGAGTTTCAGTGTGGTTTGTTACACCACTGTGGCAACAAGGTTATCTGGTATTTGAATTAGCCTGAATGGCTAACTGGGATTTTGTGCCAAGTCGTCCTTAAGATCTGGGCTCCTTCCTCGATGGGTTTCTGATTCTGTGCCCCAGTGTCGTAACAGCTGTTGTTAATGTGAAATGCCAAATTTGAGCCCATCCCCCTCCAGGAAACAAAAGAATTCCCTGCAAAGTTGCTAGTCCACGAATGCTCTCTGTTGTGGTATTTCCACTTACCACAAACAGTAGCCCGGTGTATGTGACTCATTTTCACTATTCTTCTGAATAACATGAAGTTCTTCTCTGCTTCTATTTCTGTGGACAGGGCAAGGTGACCACAGCGAGCCAGATTTCCCAGACAATTCCTGCTGCAATTGAGGAAAAATTAGATGGTCTCTCAGTGAAATCAGATTTCCTGTTTCTTGGAAATTCCTTCCATGCAACCATTCTGGGGTCTGACCTGAACTCCAGCTCTAAACCAGGCCTCCTATAAAATAAAAACCTTTCCTACCTCAGACCTTCTCTGAAATTGAAGCCTAGGAGACAGGAGCAATCTTCACCCAGAGATATCACTTCTCTAAACTCCACTTACCCATAATGTAATGTGACTAGGAATATTTTACCATGGGTTACAGTGAGAAATAAGTGAATAAAACCCTTGTGGAAATACTTATAGCAATATCTGGCATATAGCAAAAGCATACAAACAGCGTTAGACCTTAAATCCCTTCCCCACACAAGAAAAAATCATGAGGAAGAATGGTGGAAGGGGTTCAAGTGTGAACATCAAATTTGAAGACCAACTTGAGCTGGGTTTGGAAATGAGTCAAACTCACTGTATTAGTTAATGTGGCAGGAGTGGGGAGTTGTAAATGAATGTGGGAGCATAGGGGTGTGTGTGTATTTGTGTATGTGCAAGCACAGATGCATGTGTGTGAGCAAGGTATGTGTGTGTGTGCATGTGAACATAGGTGCATGTGTGTGTGAGCACAGGTATTGTGTGTGGGTGTGAACATAGTTGGATCTGTGTAAACACAGGTATATATTTCTGGGCACAGATGTCTATGTGTGTAAGCACAGGCTTGTGTACACAAGTACAGGTGTGTGTGTGTGTGTGTGTGTGTGTGCATGAGCACAGGTAGGTGTATGTGTGTGAGTGAGAGGGGAGGAGGGGGAAAAAAAAAGGAACAGTTGTTCTCTTCATTGGGGATCTCCTGAGGCAAAGTTTATTTGGGAATCTGACCTCAGAGAGCAGAGCTGCAGGACAATGAATGACAGACAGGAAGGAAGGAAATCCACTACTATATGTGGGCAACCATATGGACAACTGGGTGCCATCTCACCATGACCTAGAAAGCCTATGAATAAGTCCCAGAACTGCCCACCAGGAAGAGGAGAAAAAAACAAAACAAAACAAAACAAAAGAACATCTCTCTTTGGCACCTATCCCTCACAAGGGGCCCTCTGATTTCTGGGGCATGACAACAAATGTTCATCCAGGAGTTATTATTAACACAGTGAAAATGGAGCACACCAAATGGGAGAAAATATTTGCAAATCATTATCTGTTAAAGGATCAATATCCTGAATAAAGAACTCCTACATCTTCAACAACCAAAAGCAAACATGGCTTTAAAACAGAGGACTTGAAAAAGACTTCTGCAGAGAAATTATGCAAATAGTGAAAAAGCACATGACAAGGTGGTCAAGATCTTTAATCATAGGCAAATTCACATCAAACCCACAATATGATACAAGATACCATTTCATACCCATGAGGCTGGCTATTATAAAAGCAAAACAAAACAAGAAACAGAAAACTACAGCTATTGGCATCCGGATGTGGAGAAATTCAACCCCTGGGGCACTGCTGGCAGAAATGGGTATATACACACAAAAAAATTGAAAGCAAGTACTCAACCATGTTTATAGTAGAATTTTTCACAATAGCTGGAAGGTAGAAACAACCCAAATGTCCATTGATAGAAGAATGGATAAGCCAAATATGGTCATACACATAATGGAATATTATTCAGCTTTACGAGGAAAGAAATTCTGACACATGCTACAATATAGATAAACCTTAAAGATATTATGTTAAGTGAAATAATCCAGTCACAAAAAGTTATTGTGATAACAACTTATATGAGATACCTGAAACACTTATTTGAGATAACACTTGAAATACCTGGAACAGTCAAACTCATAAAGACAGTCTGTCTTTGGTGGTTGCCAGGAGCTGGGAGAAGGGATGTTGTTTCCCTCCCCTCCCCCCAGAGAGCTGGTAGCAGGACCTCACAGAGCCAAACAGACAGAAGCAGTCCTACACTGACCCCAAGAATCCCTCTCTATAGATCAGGAGAGGGAATGGACAGAGAGAGGATATCTTTGCAGTTCTCCAATACATCCAGTTCTGGGTTTACAGCTTCAAGACACACACAGGGAAGTAAGGAAGAGGGAAGTGATTTCCAGGCCCACTCAACAATTCTTTGTACATCTCAGGAGCCCTCTCTGCTCCTAATTCCAGAGTGGACATTTAGTTCCTGGAACCTACCTTGCTTCTCCTGAAATATTAGCAGCATTTCCTGCCAACTAAAGTTTCCTAACACAGAAGAAGGTTTCTATCCCATGCCCCCAACCCATGTGATGAGGAGTTACCCTGCAGTGTTGGTGCCTGAAGTCTCCCCTCACTGTCCCTGTTCACCCTCCATATTCTCTAAAATAGATTGGGATGAAGTCCTTTGAGCCCAGGTGATCCCTAACGGGGATGCCAGTTTCCTGCTGAAACCATCCAGACTCAGCAGTCAGTCATGGGCATCCTGTCATAATCCTAAAAAGCCCAGCACTCATGATGTTGCTGTTCTGAAGACAGAAGGTATCTACACTGTCCTCTTTCTCTTCTGGGTTTTTGCCTTTTCTAAACAACATGAAGGAGCAGTTTAGGAAGCTGCACATGTGAATGAAAACTCTGCTGATCAGAAAAACAGGCCCACATCCCATTTTCATTAAGGTATCCACATTTATTATGAGACCTGGCGCTTGCCAGCATCTTGCCCACAGAGACACAGAGAGAGGGGTGAGCTTGTCTAACAAGACATATTTGATAGTAGCCTCCGAGGCTGATAAAAGATGGGTTGCAGATCTGGCATGCTTCTTCAGCCCATCTACACCAATACTGTTACCCTCAACGGCTGGATGGTATGATAATCTGGGCACAGTGGGAACTTTTTTCAAAAGGGCATTTATTGTCTAATGAGATATGGAATCACAGAACTAAATCTCCTGGGTTAGAAAGGCCAGGCCAGTTGTTTCCTGTACTTTCTTGTCAGATGAGTTTCCTTTTCCATGGTCTTGTACCCTTGGACCCCTGAAGACAGTAGACAGGCCCCAGAATGAAAGGCGGGGGAGAAATGTTCTGGGCGCCCATGCTGGGTTAGCCAGCCCTTTCATGTACACCCCTCAGCCCTGACTCCTGTCACCAAGTCCCCAGGAACTTTCTGAGAGGCGTGTGTGAATGGGGAGACCTTTGGGACTGTGGCAAGTATGCACTTTGTGCATTAAACAACCTGTACACATTTAAGGAAGGCAAAGAAATAGGAATCTGACTCCCAAGCCAGAGCTTCAATTATTTGGTAGGAAAACTTGCTTGGGGAGTGTCTGTCAGGCTGGTCTTTCTTGCTAAGCTTCCACCTTAGCCAGAACCTAGCATTCAATGGGCTCGCTTCACAGCATGGAGGAGCTGCCACTGTCTCTGTGCACAGGCCCATAGAAAAAGCTGAAAACACACCATCGTTTGCCTGAATCGACTAATCAACTAATTTTCTTCAAATTGTTGCTCCAATTATGAGAAGAAGCACACTAGGGGTGTTTACTAAGTATAACTTAAAGCCTTAGAAGGAAAAAACCATAACGAAAGGGTTATTTTTGTCATCCGTCTGCTTATCAATAAGCAGTTTTATTTTATAAGGAATCTTGTTGCAAGTGAATCAATTTTGTTTTTTACCAGTATATGTTTCTGTTTCATGGACTCTCAGACCCTGAGATGTGGTCAGAAAATCAGCTGTATTCAAACAAGAAATGTACTGTACCTTCTTTTTTTTTTTAATGTATAAGTCTATTTTATCCAAAAGATTGATCCTAAGAAATACTATATAAAATGAAAATGATGAACTTGGTATTGGTGCCAAAGCATAGTTAAAATCACAAACATTATATTGTATACATAAAATAAAACAATAATCTCTACCGTATACTTTCATTCAAAAGTTTCAAAACAGGAAAAACAAAACTATATTGGTCAGTTTTCCACACATGTGAAGAAAATGACAGACATGCTGACTTTATACTTTATGCTTAACTTTTATGTTCGGAAAGTGTTATTGGGTGGAATGCATCAGCTGCGCCACATTCCACTTACTGACCTGACACTAGTTAAACAGATAGTAACTTTTGAACCAGCCCTTAAACTGCACATGGAAATTTGGTGAGGTTTTCTGTATGCATATCATATTTCAAAGTATGAAGTCCAAAGTTATTCGGATAAGTAAATATAAACATCAAACGTATGTTAATAAGGAAGAAAAGTTTAAAATAATGCGGGGAAAAAATATACCAGACGAGATTTTTGAAATGTCATGGTCTCATATTACTCTTTGAGCAAGTGAGGAACCTGCCGACATGCCAGAGAATGACAGAAGTCCATTATCAACTGGGTACCACTGAAACTGTGGTAGCTACAGTCATTAGAGGATATTCACAAACGTACTACCACCAACAGATTTTAACAAATGCTCACAGAAGTGATAAATAGAGCAAAGCAATTAAACATATAGATTATATTAATAATACAGCAGTCAGATGATACACGTCCATCCCGGTCCTACAATGTTGAACCCAGAAAAACCTCCATCCACTGAGGCCAAAAGTAAGTCCACAGTACAGATCATGAGTTTTCTGAACTGCTTGCGGGACTTTGTGCATTAAGCTGCCAGGCATCCTTTCTCAGTCTGAGTGAATATCATTTCAATGATGCCAACGAAGATACATGAACAGCAGCAACCTTGATGCATGAAAGACAAATGAGTCCATTCCCTATAGTGGGTTCCTTCATGAAATCAAGCTGCAGGACAGCATAGAGTAAAAATCACCCAGGGCTATAGATAACAAGTTCACTTTCTTTTGTGGCTGTTCTATTGCTGGCTCATAAAACCCGCAGAGCAGGGCTCAAACCACACATAAAATAACACACAAGAAGTCGTGCATGGTTGTTAATGACACCGGTGCCAGGAATCCAGCCCAGCCATTTCCTGGCCTGTTCCTAATTCTGATACTGAAATCAGTACATAAAATACTGCTTTATGGTGTGTTATGATTTCCATGAAGAATTTTTTATCCCAATTAGCAGAGTTAATCCTGAAATATTTATGAATTTGAGGGAACTAGTGATAAAATACTGTTGTTAATTATAATGATCACTTCAGAAGAAGCCAGTCGTATTATGCTGATTTTTGTATTATTGTTAGCAGTGTGGCCTCTCTGATCACAGCAGTTCTCTCCTACACAGTTGGGTAATCATGTGCACTTTAAGTCTGTAATTTTTAATTCTATGAGATAACTATAGAGCAATTTAAATGCCTATCTCGTCAGCTTTTGGAATTACAAGGAGCTTGTGAGCACTAATTGCTCTTAATCTCTTGGCATACTGTAATGGCGCTCTCCTTAGCAGCCATCAAAATTCAGAGCTCTCTGGGGTCAGAACAGCACCCAAGCTGGCCATGGTGGGAAGGTGCCCTCCCGGAGAGCAGGGGCAACTGTGTCTGAGGTAATCCGAAGGACCATGAAGACCAGACTTCAAGCCAATGGTTTTATTATTTTTTTTTATTTTTTATATTTATTATTTTTATTTTTGTATTTATTGTTTTTCTCCAAAGATAGCCACCTATCTTTCCACTCTATCTTGCCTGGGATTTTGTCTTAAAGCATGTTTTTTGTTTGTTTGTTTGTTTGTTTGTTTTTCTGTTAAAGGTGAGCAATATTTTTCTGTGCAGCATTCTGATACTTTCTGGCTTCTTAGCTCAGGTCTCAAAGCCCAATAGGGCACATCTGCCTCCATGCGTGTAGCCCACACACCCCCATGAATACATCTAACTCTCCACCCTTCCCACCTGACTCTACAGCTTTTCCCTCTGAAACTCCCTGCCACCAGAGCACACAGATGGTGTGGGAGCCAAGAAACAATCCTGTGCTATGTATGTAACTAACAATCCAAGCCAAGGGCCTAAGTGATCTGAGGGTCACACTGGTCTTCTCCTTATTAATGGAATTAGTCATGATCTCCTTGCCCAAAATTCAAAATTCAGAATCTGTTCCCATGTGAAGTAAAATGCCTTTAAACACGAGGTTGTGATCTTGTGCATAGTTAGCATGTGCTCTTAAAACAAACAACAACAACAACAAAAAACAGTTTTATTTTAATTTAAAAATATATGTGTAGTATCTCCAAACCCTTGAAAAAATATATGCATGCAAGACTTTTTTCAAATATCAAATTAAGTCAGTGTATGTCCAGTGCAATTGAATATCCAGTGCATCCAATAGGGTCCTCATGGGTTTGTTCCTTCCAGTCAAAACCCAAATAGTCTCCACCATAGGGATGTGGTGTCCAGTTTCCTTCCCAGAGGCAGTAATTCTTAGAGGTTTGTTTTTTGTTCTATTTCATTTTACTTTGCTTGCTTATCTTTTGAGAAATAATCTCATACAAGTATATGTTTTTCCTTTTACACAAAAGTAAATGTTTATACATTTTTCAGACAGGGAACCCGAGATTGGGGAGGTAAGTCTTGCCTACAGTCACCAACCAGTGATCTTTCTCATCTTCTCTCAGAGCCACATGGAGCCTGGATCTGAAATCCAATCTTTCCCCACTATGTTCTTCTTGTTTTTCCCTCTGAACATTTTCCTTGATCAACCTTCAGTTTTATTTTCCCCATACATATATACATTCCCAAAATATTCCTTGCCCACACCATTTTGTTATAAGCTGCTTTGGGCCAGGATGCTCAAAACTGGCATCTTCCAAGGAGGAGTCTCCATCCAGAGAGGGGAGTCCTTTGAACTAAACAGATGCCTCAAAAATATAATCCCTCCCCTGGGTCTCTCTTTTCTGGGCCACGTTCTTCTCCTTACCAGGATTCCAGAACTGATCCTTCTGCATCCTTAGAAACTTTTATTGTGCATTTCTTCCTATAGGGAGTATTTTTCACGCCATCTTTAGAATTCTTTTATCCTTTCTACATTCAAGAGTATGGTCTATGCAAAGCCATACCTCTATGACCGAGGGTCACCAGAAACTCAGAATGCAGCTTTAATTCATATGGGGCTATATGTTTTAAAAATATCCTGGATTTCTTTATCTTCTTACATTTAAGGTTTCTGGTAAAATGTAGTAAAAACTGCAAATTAAAGTCTGTTGTCATGTCACAAAATATATTGACTAAACAGCTATGTTAGGTTAATATTTTGAGTTATCTGCCCAATCATTCACACAGCAGTTAAGTAATAAGAAGCCCACTTTGATCTTTAGGAATTCAATTTTAATTGGGGGCAACTAGAATCTATTGTTTTTTTGCTTGTTCTTTTAAAGAGCAACAGACACACCACAATCAAAGAGCATACATGAGGCTAGTCAACGATTATCATACTAGCTTATTGCGGGGAAACATTACCTATTATATTTTCTAGAAGTACTTTGATTTAGTATTTTAATTTTTATAAGTAATTAATTTTAGTAAGTACTATCTAAATAAACCCTAAACACAACTAAAGGCAAGGTTTCCTTTTTTCAGTTCTGTCTTCATCCAATGTATGTTGAGCTGCTTGCTGCATCCGATGCCTGAGTACCCTGCACCCATCTGGTAGATCTGAAGCTTTTCCCTTTGAAATCTTTAATTCCCCAGAACAAACACCACTTAAGAAATTGACACATCTTTTCAGATATACCATGCACACCAATTACCCTGAAGATTTTATTTGCTCAGAGAATGCTCTGCAAAAGTGAAGACTATTGACCCTGTCAAATAGTACCTCAGAGAAGCTCCTATGTTCTAAAACCACAGCTTCTGAGAATTTTGCCCAACATTAAACTCTACTCACGTATTGCCTTTCAATTACTCTAACTCTGCTGGAAAAGAGTCTAATGTGCGGGTCTTCTTTCAATATGATTCTGCATTAGTTTTACTATGAAGAAAACTTCTAATTATGCTTAGAGTGTCAAGCTTATAGAAAATTAGAGTAGAATCAATTATTAAAATGGAGCCATGTGAATGGATAGTGACTGTATAAAGGACAGAATCCCTCAACTTAATCCAAAGTAGGACTGGGAAAAATATATTTTAAAGGGAAGACCTTTCTGTATCACATTTTATCGTCTAAGGTCATGGTTTTCTAAGAAGGATGAGGTCCTAGGAGTAGAATGGGAAAGGGGGTGGATCATAGAATCCTGAGGCCAAAAGGAATCTCAAGAGCATGTCTTCTTTATCTTACTGAATCCAGACAAGAAGGACTGTGCCCCTCCTCAGATAAGTGTCCATGAAGATATTCTAGTAGGAAGATTCAGACCCTTTCTCAGCCTGCCATAGAGACACATTTTCCCACTTTGCTATTCAGAAAGTGCTTCACTACAGTCAACATGGGCTCTCTAGGTTGTTGATTCCCCGACTGGTGGCCTAAGATACATTGAGAGGGTTCTCGCTACAGGAGCCCTGACTCCCCCATTCAGTCTGTGAGCCCTCATGAGGGCACTGTTTCTGCTCAGGAATCAGGGACCTGGGCACGAGCTATACCACCCAGGCCTCAAGTCCTGGATTAGTCTATGTAAGATCCTAGTATTTTTCTTTTCCAATAATGCCCTCCTGGGTTTAGTCCTCCAAGCCAAAAGCAAAATTTGATCCCTCAGCTATTACTTTTCTGATATCAAGGAAACATGACCTCAAAGAGAAAGGAAGCCAAGGAGAAGAGTGTACACAGATGCTCCAAGCATTCTAGGTGTTCCTAAGAAAACAATCTGCTCTAAGGTGGGAGGAGCATGTCCAGCCTCATAGTTCCCTGGGTTTATTCTGGATTATCCTGAAATAAACCAAATGTGGGTAGACATTTCTGCCACATGTATGCAGAAGTAACTCATATCACAAGAGATGTGGCCACAGAGATAGGCCTCAGTTCAGGACCCCGGACTGCTCCTTCTGTAACCCTGATAACCTTGAGTCTCAGCAGTCATATCTCCAGGAGTCTGTCCACAGAAATGGCAATAACACAAGAAAACACAGTTTACAACTCAACCATTTATTCAAATTCACAAAATAATCAAAGTGGAGAAGAACATTCTTAATGTGTGGAACACAGAGGTCCTCCAAATAATGTCCCTATCTCAATCTCTGTCACTCTCTGCAAAGTCCCCCTGCCTGTTGTCTCAGATCTATTCCTTCAAACACTTTTTATACCTAGCCTGCCACAGGGCTCAAGACTTTCCTCTCTACCCATTTCTCCATCATGTAACCATCATAGACTTTCTGTTCATTTTGTTTTACCTTCTCTTTGCCCCTCATTCAGATTATGCAAAGAAAGGGGAAATTGACCCTGCAAGCTAGAATCACTGCCTATTAGGAAAGCTGTCAAGTGATGGGGGAAGGTCAAAAACACCTAAAAATTCATGTCTTCTCTTTTATTTCTGTTGCATATGTCATACCACAGATTCTATTCCTTACAACTATGGCTAACATGCTGATCTTTCTTCAGTTACATCCAGATGTTCCTTGGCAAAAACACACAAACAAAAAAATAAATAATTAAAAGTTGAATTTCTAAGGCTTCTTTAAGGATGACTGCAATAAATTAACTGTGCTTTTCCAGACTTGTATATATGTGAACAAGAACTCTCCTGGGAGCACATGGGTGGCTCCGTCAGTTAAGTGTCTGACTTTGACTCAGGTCATGATTTCAAGGTCCTAGGATCTAGCCCTGCAACCAGGTCTGAGATCAGTAGGGAGTCTGCTTCTCTCTCTCCATCTACGCCTCCCCACACTCTCTATCTCTCAAAATAAATAAAAAATAAAATAAAATCTTAAAAAATACTCTTGGATATCATACATTTCTTATTTATAAAACCCTTAAGTCATAGAACCATAGTCCCCTTTAATTCAGTTTTGGCCTGGGTAGAGGTAAAAAACAAGTTTTTCCAAAGTTTATACCTTTTGAGAATCAACTTAAATCTCTATCCATCTCTCTTTCTCTCTCCAGCAAGCTATCATTCACAATCATCTATTCCTTCTCAAAATATACCTACTTACCATCTGAAATTATTTGCCTAATGACCATCACTGATGAGAAAAAGTACTTGAATCATCTGATGAACAAAGCATCATGAAGGAACTAATCCAAAAAATGTTACAATTTGATACTGACTTTTAAAGAATTTTTACATAGCTCAGTATAATTTAATGCTTCTTCAAAAGGAAAAGGAAAAGTTCTCCAGTATCAGCCAGTTAGCTTCCCCAAGCCATCCCCAGGAAGTCTGATAGAGCCAGTTCCATCTCTCATGTGAATATGAACACACTTTGTCAGACCACATTCAATGGTCTGTAGATTTCCCCAAACTTCAGTCACAGCTTCTGCTTTTCTCTGTTTACAGGGGTTATGATATACAATTAAACAATGGGAAGGGCCCTGGGTGGCTCAGATGTTTAATTGTCTGCCTTTGGTTCAGGTCATGATTTCCAGGTCTTGGGACTGAGCCCTGCATTGGAGTTTCCTACTCAGTGGGGAGTCTACTTTTCCCCTCTCCCTTTGCCTCTCCCCTTGCTCATGCTTTCTCTCTCTTTTTATGTATCTCTTTGTCTCAAATGAATACATAAAATCTTTTAAAAAATGGGAAAATACCTTGGAAATATCCAGCGAATGTATAACTGGACATCACTATTATTAAAGATGTACTGAAAGTAAATGTGTTGTAAATTAAAAATAGATCTCTAAGAAAATGCAGTGGTATGTATGTATATATGTATGTATGTATTTATTTTTATTGTGTTATGTTAGTCACCATACAGTACATCATTAGTTTTTGATGTAGTGTTCCATGGAACATCCATTCATTTTTTGTGTGTAATACCCAATACTCCATGCAATACATGCCCTCCTTAATACTCATGAGGCTAACCCTTCCCCCACACCCTTCCCTCTAAAACCTTCAGTTTGTTCCACTGAGTCCATAGTCTCTCATGGTTCATCTCTCCCTCAGATTCCCCCACCCCTTGATTTTTCTCTTCTTTCTCCTAATGTCCTCCATGTTATTCCTTACGTTCCACAAATAAGTGAAACCATATGATAATTGACTTTCTCTGCTTGATTAATTTCATTTAGCATAATCTCCTCCAGTTCCATCCAGGTTGATGCAAAAGTTGCGTATTCATCCTTTCCGAGGGCTGAGTAACTTTCCATTGTATATATGGACCATATCTTCTTTATCTATTCATCTGTTGAAGGGCATCTTGGCTCTTTCCACAATTTGGCTATTGTGGACATTGGTGCTATGAACACTGGGTGAATGTGCACCTTCTTTTCACTACATCTGTATCTTTGGGGTAAATACCCAGTAGTGCAATTCCTGGGTCACAGGAATTTTTAACTTTTTGAGGAACCTCCACACTGTTTTTCAAAGTGGCTGCACCAACTTGCATTTCTACCAACAGTGTAAGAGGGTTCCCCTTTCTCCACAGCCTCTCCAACATTTGTTGTTTCTTTCCTTGTCAATTTTTGCCATTCTAAGTAAGTGGTGTAAGGTGGTATCTCAATGTGGTTTTGATTTGAATTCCCCTGATGGCTAATGATGATGAACCTTTTTTTCATGTGTCTGTTAGCCATTCTTATGTCATGTTGCCTGATTTCAAGTTAAATTACAAAGCTGTAATCACCAATACAGCATGGTATCAGCATAAAAACAGACACAGAGATTGATGGAACACAATAGAGAGCCCAGATATGGACCTTGAACTCTATGTTCAACTAATCTTTGACAAAGCAGAAAAAAATATCCAATGGAAAAAAGACAGTCTCTTCCATAAATGGTGCTGGGAAAATTAGACAGCTCTATACAGAAGAATGAAGCTCAACTATTCACTTACACCGTACACAAATATAAACTCAAAATGAATGAAAGACCTCAATGTGAGACAGGAATCCATCAAAGTTCTAGAGGCAGTAACCTCTTCGACATCAGCCACAGCAACTTCTTTTAAGACATGTCTCCAAAGGCAAGGGAAACAAAAGGAAAAATGAACTTTTGGGACTTCATCAAGATCAAAAGCTTCTGCACAGCAAAGGACACAGTCAACAAAACAAAGAGGCAACCCACAGAATGGGAGGGGGTGTTTGCAAATGACACTATAGACAAAGGGCTGATAGCTAAGATCTATAAAGAACTTCTCAAACTCAAGACCCAAAAAACAAATAAGTCAAAAAATGGCCAGAAGACATGAGCAGACACTTCTCCAAAGAAAATGCAAGTTTTTAATTGGTCAGGGTTAGGGAATAATCTTGCTTAGGGTACACATTCAAATGCAGATGACCAAAGCCTAGTTTGCTCACTTTATCTTAAGTTTTTCTGAGCCACTGTGTCTTTGGACAACAGAATACCTTCACCTTACAAAAGAGGAATGGTATCAACACCTACATTTCCCACATGATTCAACCGCAAAACAAAGGTGGTTGGAGTAGAGGATCTTCACAAGCCTTTCTACCTATGACTGTGAATGAAGAATTAATCCTACCAAAAGAGGGGTCTGGTCTTTGCCCCTGCTCTTGGGAAGTAACCTCTAAACCCTTGGATTTTCCTGGGCAATAGGAGTCTTTGTTATTCATGGTGGGCTCCCAGCACCATACCTGATAATTTATGCTAAATAAATGACTCAGGAGGGAGCTGACCAAGCCAGAAAAACCAATCATGTAATTAGAGGGTTGCGATTTTGAGCTAGGTAGTTTTAGCCTGAATGCCTGGAAATTGAGTTCAACTGTGTGGCCAAATGATTAGACCAATCATACATACATACTAAAACCCCAACAAAAAGCCTGGATGCCAAAGCTTAGGTGAAAATCAGTATACAAAGAGTGTGTACTCTGACACATTGATGCTGAGAGGGTGATGAGTGCCTGAGGATGGCAGAAACTTTGTGTTTTTAGGCTTCTCAACTTCGCCCTGCATGTCTGTGATGTTGGCTATTTCTAATTTGTATCTTTATACTAAAATAAAACTGTAATGTAGGTGTCATGCTTCCCTGAATTCTGTGAGTCATTCTAGGGAATTACCAAATCTGCAGGAGTCTTTAGGGATCCTCAAATTTGGAAACAGCTGTATAAAGTAATGATGGTCCTGGAGACCCTGAAGTTAGGGCTGGTGTGTGATGTGAGGACAGTCCTGTAGAAACTGTCCCCCCAGACTGTGCAGTTCAGATAAACTTCTTAATAAAAACCACCACCAATTGCTGTTCAGAGCTTTGAATCTTTTTCTGTGAATCGTGCTGCTAATACCTCCACATTTCATTTTCTACAATGTATTCCAAGCCATTAAACTCACGTGAGTTTCCAAGGTTTATTTGTCTGGTTTTTTTTTTTTCTTTTTTTTTTTGAACTTTGGGAACAAGACCTTTTATAGGACACACAAGACAACCTCCCCCTCCTTTCCTGCCTGACTGCCCTTGGGTCACAGGGTAAAGGGAAAGCATTAAAGCACTTTTGTTCCCACTGGGATTCAGAGGAGAATAGGGTTAGAGAATATCACCCAGCAGGTTCATGCCCCAGCCTTATCTGCCTTCCTTTTCTCCAGGCAAGAGGACAACAGATTCTGGCTGACCAGTGCCCTTCCTTGTCTCAGATACCACTCCAGAGCTAAGGAATCTGTTAAATCAGAACTCTCTCCTGTCTGCTTTCTACCTTTACATTCTCCACTCACCTATAAACACTTAACCATGCATCAGTGTTAACCAGCACAAGGAAATACAGTCAGGACAACCTAAGTAAGCAGAACAGACTTCTAAACTACTCTCAGCTCAAAGCCATTTTTTAAAACAGTTCTTTCCTGAAGATTGTCCATCATGAACTGAGCATCTCCTTGTTCTGTCCAACTGAGAAACTAAGATTGCATTCCCTAAAACAACAATACAATTTACAAACAACTGTAAGATAAAAAAGAAAATTTTAAAAATTAAAAAAAAATCACTTTTCATGTTAGTAGGTAACATAAAATGGGTGTCATGTTCCACATGTTTCCTCACTCTTTCAGACCAGGCTCCAACAAAGTGGTATGGCTGAGTGCAGGGATTCCAGGGACCAGAGTGGACAGACTCTTGGGGCTGAAGCAGAGAATAGGGAAGAACATGTTGGGCTCCTGTCTGAGGGCAGGAATCTAGTTCCTGTTGGGTTTTGGAGACAAAACAACAAGAATTAGAAAGGAAGTCATGTACTTGGTGGAAATCTGATAGCTGGATGTGGAGACCAAGCTGAGAGGGACAAGGTCAAGGTGCAGCTGGACAAAATTCCATTTTTCCAGGGCTGGGTATAGAAATCAAAGCAAAGGCAAAATCAAGAGCAAGGTTTCTTGATGTTAAAAGTTCGGATGTATCTTTCTTGGTGCACTTTAGGACCAGTGTGGACCCAGAAGCTGGGATGAGCCTTAACTTACTGGTGAAGGACAGTAGCCCTGAAGTGTAAAAAGCTCCAAAAGGAGGGAGCCTGGAGGAAATAGAGGGCACTCGGGCTTGTAGGGAGACTGGGGCACAATGTGCAAAGTGCCAACCTGGCAGGGTAAATAGAACTTCCTTACTGTCAGAGGAGGATGTCTTGCATGCTCCTACTCTTCTCCACCACCCCCCTCCCCCTACACTGACCACCAGATAACTACAGTTGCCCTAGATCTCCCAGGGACAGTGGGAGCTTAGACTGGCAGATGGAGCAGAGGGTCACATGCCCTCTGCATGGGGTGGGGTTTCAGAAGACACTCATGATTTGTGCCAAGGGCTCCACCACTAGGAGAGCCCTGGGGCCTGAAGGCTCAGCAGCATCTTCTCTCACAGATTTTCTCCTTCCCTGCTAGGCTTCCAAAACTTTTGACATCTCTCTGTGCCCCCTTCCTACTCCCTTAGCCACCTACCACATTGCCCCTGTCTTGCTGTGAGCAACTAACATTTCCATATTGGCTTTGTCCTGATTGTCCTCACTATAAATTGGATTTACCTCCTTGATAACTACCCCAGAGAATCACAGTTGTATTGCCTTTTTTATTGGGGTGGGAGACACACACTTCTAGGAAGACATTTTCCTTGGTGGGGGAGGGGTTTGACCTGCATCAATTACTCTGCTTGTTTACCAGCTCTGTCATCCTTCATTCTGTTTTGCTCTGCCTTTTTTCCTTGCACCAAATCCACTGTGGTGCCCTCAGCCCACATCACGGACCTCCAGTCTCACTTTTGAAAGCTGTTCCTCAAAAAAAAAAAAATGACCATGTGAGGCTGTCGATCATTAGGATAATACTGGCTAATGTGTGTAACCAGCACATAGCAGTGGCTCTAGCAGAATACCAGTTGACTACACACATATATTAGTACATGAGTGTGTAAATATGTATTTATATGTACACACACATCTATATACACACACATATACATTGTTCCCCATTTATATGTAAGTATATATAGTATAGTTAAATATATAAATATGCAGGACTTATGCGATATATATAATATTTATATATAAGTATATGTGACATATAATATGTTTATATATATTTATATGTGATCTGTAATATATCCAATATATGTACTGTACAATTCACATGAACTGGAGTTCCGAGGACACACATACTGGAAAGTGGATGTTCTATAGCAGATAGTGACAGCTTTTTACCCTGACTGCTGCCAGATATTTTTTACCACTTTTGTTCCCCACCTTTCATTATGCTTTCACTTCCAAAGCCAGTACCTGTGAGTCTCCTCCCAAGAAAGCCCTCAGAGTCTGCAGACACTGGATATGCTTGGAACTTGCATTCCACCAGCCTTGGTTGGCCTGAACAATGACTGACAAGGATGGGAATGGGAAAACCTAGCACCTTGTATTGGGCTGGAGATAACTCTGAAATGTAGCTTACATTTGAGATGTCCTCTGTGGTATCAAGCTGACACACCCATCCTGGAACTATACCCTTCCTTTCTCCTCTTCTTTGCCTTGAGTCTTCACACTGCAAAGGGTGGGAGGTGTGGTACTTGGTGGTGAGATATCCATGTTTCTTAGAGGGACAAAGGCAGCATATATGAAGGTTTTGAAACTACTGAGAATGCTAAATCAGTGGTGCAGGGTAGGCTTCAGGAATGGTCAAAGGATAGTAGAAGTGGTGACATATAAATGGATCTCAGGGGAAATGGCAAAAAAACAGGTCAGGCTTGGACAGGTGGACCACTGGAAATGAAAATTCAGCATGGATACACAAGATCTTATAAATAGGCTTCCTCCTGCAATATCTTCATGGGTAATCCCAAGATTTCCATTTCAGTTCTTAACTCATGGTATTGTTTTACCCACACCATGGGCCATGGAGACAATTCCTTATGTGATTCATGATGCATCAGTGTGGGGAAGTATGGCTATGGTAGATTTAGCACAACAATTTCAGTGTATTTGGCAATGAAAGATTAAAAATTTTACAAATATTGAAAAGTTCTTGGTTGAGGTCAAAACATCACATTCACATTCTTCTGTGTTAGGACAATGAATGCCTTGATATGAATTAACTGTGAAGACACGTGTTTAACACAGTTTGATCTCCTCCTTTGTTTATAGGTGCTGACAAAACCCCTGTGTCTGATTATGTGGTTTGAAGGTGAAGAGCAGGTCTGAACCAGGTAGTTTCATGAGCAGGGAGAAGGTTGTTGTAAAGATGGTTGGTGTTAAGAAAGCCAGCAGACTTCCATTGGCCAGCCCAGGATGAAAGATCTTCTTAGCCACAATATCCTGGGACAAGGACTCAGATCACAATAGGCTCAATGGGGGATACAATGCAGGAAAATCTAGAGGAACAATTGGGCAGTAAAAGACATGTAGAATCAAATGATGTGCCTAAGAGACAAAGCAAGTCTCAGGGCCAGGACTAGGTATTCAGAAATAAGTCAAAACAGAGACACTGTAAAAAGAATAGAACTGAGTCTGGGCTCAAAAACCTGAACCTTCCCAAGAGTGAAGCACTGGTCCTCCTGTCCTTTAAGTCCTGTTCCTCCATAAGATCTACTACTTCTCCAGGACTTCATATCCATGCATAGATCTGTTTGTCAACCTCATGAGGTAGTACTACCAAACCATTTTATTGGTGACAAACTAAGACTTGCCAAGGCCACATCCCCTACTCAAGGCACATTTAAGAAATGATAAAGTGCATGTTTTTGACTGTAAAGCCCAGGTTCTCTGCATATTTCCTGTCTTCTTGTGCATCACTGTTCCAGCTCTGAGAGCTTCAAGTCACCAACTATTGATCCTAATGTATTAACGACAGTTATTGGTATCCTCTAGGAATATGGGAAAGACATTCAGCTGGTTATTTAAAAAAAAAAAAGCTGCTCTTGTTTGCTTTTCTTGATGGCCACATAGAGATGCCAAGTGGGCATGGGATGGCAGATTAAAGGGCTGTGTAATGGCGGTCATTCACTAATTACTGAGAACAATCTAACTTTGTCATCAGGGGCTGCCCCCAAGAATGTGAAGTACAAAAACTTTATGATGAGTATTGTATACTTTTCTCATCCTATCTTTACGGCTTCTCATCCTAAGTCTGGTTCTTTATTTCTCTCCCTCTCCATCACTAACCCCTCCATAGAAAAACAAGAGAAAAGCGATGAATCAAGAACAGTACATACATATTTCTTTAACCTGGAAAAAAGCATGGAAAAGCTGCCAAGACTTCCTCTTGTTTGAGGAAGTTGTGCCTGATGGTTCTTAAGAGTGAAATAGGGCAATTCACAGAAGCAAAACTCTGAGGCAGATATGAAAAGCTTCATAAGTTTCTGGATAGACTATGGCCACAGTGTCAGGACATTTACACCTTCTGTGAACATGGAAAGTAGTGAACAAGGGTAATGTGGTCATTGAGAATGGTGATTTCCCTCCTTCTTAGTAATAGTCAGAATTGTTCTGCTTCCAGGAACATGGACTGAACATAATTTTCTTTAATCTTCCCACTAAGTATAAGTAAAAGCCCTAAAAATTACATATAAAACAAACATAAGACTCTAAAAGTTTAAAAAGAAGGAAGACTGGCTAAGGACATCAGGACCCAGAGAAGACATAGAGGTTAGTTCCTTTGGTTTCCTATTCACCTTATATGTCCCAGATTTGGAGCTGTAAAAGGTGGCAACTCAGAAACACCAGCAGGTAAAGATAAGAAAAGTCCCAACAAAAGCATGATTTCTCTAGCCAAAGGACTAGGAAAAGGACAGACTAACAAGACAGAACAACATCAGACAATAACCTCTCTTCTCTAGTCAAACCACAGGAAACAGTGTGGCCCCACCTCCAACCATGCTAGCCAAGGCCATGTAGAGAGCCTAGACATTCGCCATCAACAGGCTGTAACAAACACATCTTCTACCTGCTGGAGTGTTGTCCAAGGAGGGCTAGTAGGGAATTAAGTGTTTCACCACCGTGCAGTAGTAATGAGGCTAACATCCCTCCCACAACTGCAGTGGTGGGAGCAATAAAGAACATTCCAACCCCTTCCACTTGGGAGGGATGAATGGAGCTTTGGAGGCAGGAGTTGGAACTATTGCCCTGGTCCTGCAATAATGATGGGGATCACCCCACACCATAGGGGTCAAAAGAGCGCAAGGAGAGCCTGGATGTATACTCTGACCTGGCACCAATGGGGCAGTGCCTTCCTCTCCCATGCAAAAATGATGTCAGAAGAAAACAGCTAAGAAAGAAAGCCGAGATAAGATCCTGAGTCTTAAACTATAATAGCCACAAGGTCCAGGTTTCTGTCAAAATTCGCTTATCATAGAAAGAACCAGAAAGATTCTGAATGCAAAGTGGCAATTGACAGAAGTCAACATGGATGACAGAACAGTTAAAATGATCTGACGAAGATTTTTAAAGCAGTCACAGTAAAAGTGCTTCAACAAGCAACTATGAGTATCTTGAAGCAAATGAAAAAAAAAATAGAAAATTTTGGCAAAGTCTCAGGAAGGAATTAGAAGGTATAAAAAGGAAACAATGGAAATTCTAGAATTGACAATACAATAACAGAAATAAAAAAGAAAGCTTTGATGAGTGGTAACAGCAGAAGGAAAAAGAAAACTGGAGGAAAAGAATCAGTGACCTGGAAAATAAAATAACAGAAGTTACCTAATCTAAGCAGAGAGAAAATAGGCTAAAAATACAAAATAAACAGAGCCTCAACACATGGCTAAAACAAAACATCTAATATCCAAGTTATCAGTCCTGGAAAGAGATAGGATAGAGAGGGCAGCTCTAAAAAGCCAATTTAAGATGTAATGGCTGAAAACATGCCACATTTGGTAAGAGACTTAAGTCTACAGATTCAAGAAGCTGAATGAAGTTCAAACAAGAAGCCCAACTCTTGTCCAAACCCACATGAAGTCAAACAGTCAAACAGTCAAACTTATGAAAAGGCAAAGGAAAAATCTTGAAAGTAGTGAGGGAGAAATGACATAATACCAATAAGGAAAAACAATTCTAATAGCAGTGGATTCCTCATCAAAAGCAATAAAGACCAGAAGGAAGTGGGACACATTTCTCAAGTGCTAAAAGGAAAGAATGGTCATTCCAATTTCTGATATCTGACAGAAATATCCTTCAGGGATAGAGGGGAATTAAAGACATTCTTAAATGAAGGGAAACTAAGAAGATTTGTCAACAGTAGATCTAACCCAAATGATTGTCTAACAGAGTTCTTTAGAAAAGATAATAATAGAAGAAGGAATTTTGGAATATCAAGAAATAAGAAAGAACATGATAAACAAAAATATGGGTAGATACAATAATCATTCCTATTCATGTTTTCTAAATTATGTATGACAGCTAAAATTAAAATTATAGCACTATCTAATATGATTCTAAATATATATAAATATTTTAAATGATTCTATTTAAATTAGGGAGGGTGAAGTGATGTAAAGAAGGATTCTTTTTACTGAAATAGGTAAAAATGATAATACCAGTAAAGTGTGATAAAATATATACAAAACATTATACCTACTATAACCACTTAAAATAGCTATGCAGAGAGCTACCCTGAATAGTACTCCAAATAAATAAAAATGGTACTCTAAAAAAATTCAAATAACAGAAATCTTGAATAAAAAGCAGAAACAAAAAATTAGAGTGAAAAACAAATGTGAAATGTTAGACTTAAGCTCTGCATGCCAATTATTATGCTAAATGTAAATTATCTAAATATACCAATTAAAAGGTTGAGAGTGGTAGAGTGGATTAAATAATTAAAAAGTTACCCAAATACTGTACAGTATGCAAGTGTTTTATATATATATATATATATATATATATATATCCATATATATATAGTGTATGTGTATATATACAGTATATGTATTAATTGAAAGCAATAGGTTTTGTGTATGAATGTATTTATATACAAAAAATTGAAAGTAAAAGAATGGAAAATAATTTAACATGTAAATAATAACCAAAGGAATCAAAGCTTTTGCAGAAGCAACAATATATATTAGTATCAGATAAAGTAGACATCAAAGCAAAGCAAATCCCCAGAGGCCCAGAGGGACATGGCGTAATAATAAAATAGTCAATTTACCAAGAAGATATAGCAATCCTAAATGTGTATGCACCAAACAACAAAGTCAAAATTTATGTGAATCGACAACTGATAAAAGTGAAAAGAGAAACAGAAACATCCACAAACACAGTTGGAGACTCCAAAACCTCTGTCTCAATACTCAAGAGAACAACTACAACAGAAGTCAACAAGAGTATAAAACAACTCAACACCACCATCAATCAGCATTTCAACATGTTCAAATTGACATTTATAGAATACCACACATGGCAACAGCACAATATATGTGATTTTTAAGGGCTCACAGAACATATATCAAGATTGATCTTAATCTTGAGCCATAAAACAAACATCAACAAATTAAAAAGAATTGAAATCACATAATGAGTGTGTTCTCCCACTACAAGGGAACTAAACTAGAAGTCAATAACAGAAAAAAGACAGGGAAATCTACAAACATTTAGAAACTAGGCAACACTTTTCTTAGCAATGCAATCCATGCATGAAAGAGGAAGTGTAAAGAGAAAAAATACACAGAACGAAATGGAAATGAAAGTACAGCTTATCAAAATTTATGAGATATAGCTATGGTTCTGAGGGAAATTTCTAGCCTGAAATATAAATGTTAGAAAAGAGAAACGTTCCCAAATCAATCTAAGTTCTCATCTCAGGAACACATACATACAAAAAGCAAAGCAAAGCAAACAAAGCAACTGGGAAAATAGAAAGAATAAAGATAAGAAAACAAATCAATGAAATAGAAAAACAATAGCAAAGTTCAATGGAAAAAAACCTTACTGTATGAAAAGATCAATAAAATCGACAAACGTCTAACAATACTGACAAAAAAGAGACAAGACCCAGATCACCAATATCAGAAATGACATGAAGGATATAACTACACAGTTTGCAGATATCAAAAGGATAATAAGAGAATACTAAGAACAACACCAGACTCATACATTTTACACCTTACTAAATAAATAAACCAGTTTCACAAAAAATAAAAACTGCCACAACCAACCCAATATTCAATAGAAATCTTGCATACCCCTATAACTTTTAAGGAAATAGGAAACATTTCTTAATGCATTTTATGAAGCTACAGGTATCCTAATACCAGAACCAAACAGAGACAGGGGGAAAAACAGAAAACTAAAGGCTAATACCTCTCATGAAAATAGATATAAAAATATTTAACAAAATGACAGCAAATATGTAAAAAATAATTAAACACTATGGACAAGTGAGTCATGTCCCAGGGATATAATCTGATTAAATATTCAAAAGAATCAGTGCAATTCACTGTATCAATAGACTAAAGAAGAAATCTCACATAATCATCAGTGAACGCAGAAAAAGCATTTGACAAAATTCAACATCCACATGATAAAAATGGTCATAAACTATTAAGAATAAGGGAACATCTTCAACTTGATGAAGGGACCTCATACATATGTGTGTATATATATGAGTTATATATATGTATACATATATGTTATATACATGTAGTTATGTACATTTATATTCAAATTGAAAGTAACAGGTTGGAAAATGATGCATCGTGCAAACAGTAATCAAAGGAAATAAAAATATTAATATTGGATAAAATTGATTTCTCGGTGAAGATATTAAAAGCAGAATTTATTGAGTTAGAAAACAGAAAAATAGTAAAAGTAATATGTAAATTAAAAAGCTGTCTGCAGGAAAAAAAGTTAACAAAATAGAGAATCCACTACCTAACTTGAAGGAAAACAAAATAAGAAATAATAATAGGGAAATAACTGTTAAAAGAAAAGAAAAGAAATCAAATGAGACTATTTCACACAAGTCTATGTAATAAAATCTGAAAACCTAGATGAAATACATTATTTCCTAGGAAGAAAATATGATTCACCAAACTGATTACAGTAGTTACATGAAACCTGAAGAGACCAACTTCCATAAAAGAAATGGAGAACATCAGTGAGCCTGTACACATCGAACCTCCTTAATAAGGAATCTACTAAAAGTTCAAAAATAATATAATGCTATTCTATTTGAATTATTTTGGAACATAGACAAAGAAGAGAAAATTCCAAATTCTTTTTTTTAATGAAGCTAATATAATTTTGTACACAACAGGAAAATACAAATGAATATCATTTATGGGTATGGATGTAAATATTCTAAACATGGTGTTCACAAATAGAGCTTAACAACATTGAATACCAATTCTCACTCGTCACACTACAAGAAAATTTACAACAAATCTTACAGTGACTTGTGGAGAAAAGGCAAAATACACAATATCTATGGAGAAGAACTTGATAATATCTTGATAAAACTACTTCTGAATTACTTTTAGCTTTACAACCCCATTTCAACAATTCTACTCTGAAGGTACACCTCCACAAATAGGAAATAATATATGTTTATGTTTGTTCATTGGGGTATTATCTACTACATCAAAAGATAGAAAACAATCTAGAGGACCATCCACAGAGAATTGCCTGAATAAGTTATAGTGTAGCCATGTAATGGATCACCTTAAAGTTGTTAAAAAAAATAAAGTGATGGAGGCAGCTTCCATATATAGCATGTAAAATAAAGCGTAATCTCCAGGTTTATTATGAAGTGAAAAAAGGAAGGAAGGGAGAGAGGGAGGGATGGAGGGAGGAAAGGAGACCAAGTTCCATAAAAGAAATGGAGAATATCAATGAGATAGAAGGAGAGATAGAAGAAGGGAAAGAAAGAAGGAGGAAGGATGATAGAAAATCAGGTATGAGGCAGTGTAAATAGCATGCCATATTTTGTATAAAATAGAAAGGAAAACACTAGTAAATACAATGACTTTGTTTTGTTCTGTTTCAGAAAAAAAAAACACTGGAGAGATAAATCAAATATTTATTCATGTTTAATAGATATTTATCTAATTTTTTTTAAATAAAATAATCACCTAAAGGCAAAAGAGCAGAAAGATGAAGGATGGAGATGGAATCTTGGAGTACATATTTATGTTTATATTTGAACCACATTAATATCTTGCAAAGTCAAAAAGTAAATTTATAGGAAGAGTCAAGATGGCAGAGAAGTAGCAGGCTGAGACTACATCAGGTAGCAGGAGATCAGCTACATAGCTTATCTAAACATTGCAAACACCTACAAATCCAATGGGAGATCGAAGAGAAGAGGAACAGCAATTCTAGAAACAGAAAATCAACCACTTTCTGAAAGGTAGGACTGGTGGAGAAGTGAATCCATAGCGATGGGAACATAGACCGTGGGGGAGGGGCTGGCTCCTGGCAAGCAGCGGAGCAACGGAGCACAAAATCAGGACTTTTAAAAGTCTGTTCCGCTGAGGGACATCGCTCCAGAGGCTAAACCGGGGTGAAGCCCATGCAGGGTCAGCGTGGCCCCAGGTCCTGCAGGGTCACAGAAGGATCAGGGGTGTCTGAGTGGCACAGAGCTTGCAGGTATTAGAACGGGGAAGCCGCCTACAGAGACAGGGCCGAGGAGTGAGCTCTCAGCTCGGGGTTACCTTGAACTGGTCACAGGCTGGGTGAGCTCAGAGCGTGGCTGGAGGCCAGGGAGACCGGAGTGATTGGGCGCTATTCTCTGAGGGCGCACTGAGGAGTGGGGCCCCAAGCCCTCGGCTCCTCCGGGCCAGAGACTGGGAGGCTGCCATTTTCATTACCATCCTCTGGAACTCCATGGAAAGCATTCAGGGAACAAAAGCTCCCGAAAGCAAACCCGAGTAGATTACTCAGCCCGGCCCCTGGTAAGGGCGGTGCAATTCCGCCCAAGGCAAAGACACTTGAGAATCACTACAACAGGACCCTCCCCCAGAAGATCAATAAGAAATCCAGCTAGGATCAAGTTCACCTACCAAAGAGTACAGGTTCAATACCAAGGAGAGCAGCGGAATTCCAGAAGAGGAGAAAGCAAAGCACAGAACTCATGGCTTTCTCCCCATGCTTCTTTAGTCTTGCAGTTAATTTAATTTTTTTTAAATTTTTTTTCTTCT
Organism: Enhydra lutris kenyoni; assembly: GCF_002288905.1. Lineage (NCBI taxonomy): Eukaryota > Metazoa > Chordata > Mammalia > Carnivora > Mustelidae > Enhydra > Enhydra lutris. The sequence goes on from NW_019154090.1 coordinate 48,833,983, forward strand.
TCTGTAAAATTTTTTTAACTTTTACCGTTTTCTTTTTTAATGTTTTTTAACTAGTTTATCTAATATATATATTTTTTCTTTTTTATATTTTTTCTTTAGTTGTTTTCATTTTTTAATTGTTTCTTTTTTTTTTTTTCTGAACCTCTTTTTATCCCCTTTCTCTACCACACGATTTGGGGTCTCTTCTGATTTGGTTAAAGCATACTTTCCTGGGGTCTTTGCCACACTTTTAGTATCTTACTTGCTCCTTCATATACTCTTATCTGGACAAAATGACAAGGCGGAAAAATTCACCACAAAAAAAAGAACAAGAGGCAGTACCAAAGGCTAAGGACCTAATCAATACAGACATTGGTAATATGTCAGATCTAGAGTTCAGAATGATGATTCTCAAGGTTCTAGCCAGCTTGAAAAAGGTATGGAAGATATTAGAGAAACTCTCTCGGGAGATATAAAAGCCCTTTCTGGAAAAACAAAAGAACTAAAACCTAACCAAGTTGAAATAAAAAAAAAACTACTAATGAGGTGCAATAAAAAATGGAGGCTCTCACTGCTAGGATAAATGAGGCAGAAGAAAGAATTAGTGATATAGAAGACCAAATGACAGAGAATGAAGAAGCTGAGCAAAAGAGGGACAAACACCTACTGGACCATGAGGGGAGAATTCGAGAGATAAGTAACACCGTAAGACAAAACAACATTAGAATAATTGGGATTCCAGAAGAAGAAGAAAGAGGGAGGGGAGCAGAAGGTATATTGGAGAGAATTATTGGAGAGAATTTCCCTAATATGGCAAAGGGAACAAGCATCCAAATCCAGGAGATTCAGAGAACCCCCCTCAAAATCAACAAGAATAGGTCCCCACCCCATCACCTAATAGTAAAATTTACAAGTCTCAGTGACAAAGAGAAGATCCTGAAAGCAGCCTAGGAAAAGAAGTCTGTAACATTCAATGGTAAAAATATTAGATTGGCAGCAGACTTATCCACAGAGACCTGGCAGGCCAGAAAGAGATGGCATGATACATTCAGAGCACTAAACGAGAAAAACATGCAGCCAAGAATACTATATCCAGCTAGGTTATCATTGAAAATAGAAGAAAAGATTAAAAGCTTCCAGGACAAACAAAAACTGAAAGAATTTGCAAACACCAAACCAGCTCTACAAGAAATATTGAAAGGGGTCCTCTAAGCAAAGAGAGACCCTAAAAGTAGTAGATCAGAAAGGAACAGAGACAATATACAGTAACAGTCACCTTACAGGCAATACAATGGCACTAAATTCATATCTCTCAATAGTTACCCTGAATGTTAATGGGCTAAATGCCCCAATCAAAAGACACAGGGCATCAGAATGGATAAGAAAACAGAACCCATCTAAATGTTGCCTACAAACACTCATTTTAGACCCGAAGACACCTCCAGATTTAAAGTAAGGGGGTGGAAAACATTTACCATCCTAATGGACATCAGAAGAAAGCTGGGGTGGCAATCCTTATATCAGATCAAATAGATTTTAAGCCAAAGACTATAATAAGAGATGAGGAAGAACACTATATCATATTCAAAGGGTCTGTCCAACAAGAAGATCTAACAATTTTAAATATCTATGCCCCTAACGTGGGAGCAGCCAACTATATAAACCAATTAATAACAAAATCAAAGAAACACATCAACAATAATACAATAATAGTAGGGGAATTTAACACTCCCTTCACTGAAATGGACAGATCATCCAAGCAAAAGATCAACAAGGAAATAAAGGCTTTAAATTACACACTGGACCAGATGGACATCACAGATATATTCAGAACATTTCATCCCAAAGCAACAGAATACACATTCCTCTAGTGCACATGGAACATTGTCCAGAATAGATCACATCCTGGGTCCTAAATCAGGTCTCAACCGGTATCAAAAGATTGGGATCATTCCCTGCATATTTTCAGACCACAATGCTCTGAAGCTAGAACTCAATCACAAGAGGAAATTTGGAAAGAACCCAAATACATGGAGTCTAAACAGCAACCTTCTAAAGAATGAATGGGTCAACCAGGAAATTAAAGAAGAATTGAAAAAATTCATGGAAACAAATGATAATGAAAATACAACGGTTCAAAAATCTTTGGGACACAATAAAGGCAGTCCTGAGAGGAAAATATATAGCGGTAAAAGCCTTTCTCAAGAAACAAGAAAGGTCTCAGGTACACAACCTAACCCTACACCTAAAGGAGCTGGAGAAAGAACAAGAAAGAAACCCTAAACCCAGCAGGAGAAGAGAAATCATAAAGATCAGAGCAGAAATCAACGAAATAGAAACCAAAAAAACAATAGAACAAATCAACGAAACTAGGAGCTGGTTCTTTGAAAGAATTAATAAGATTGATCAACCCCTGGCCAGGGGTTCTCTTATCAAAAAGAAAAGAGAAAAGACCCAAATAAATAAAATCATGAATGAAAGAGGGGAGATCACAACTAACACCAAAGAAATACAGACAATTACAAGAACATACTATGAGCAGCTCTACATCAACAAATTTGACAATCTGGAAGAAATAGATGTATTCCTAGAGACATATAAACTACCACAACTGAACCAGGAAGAAATAGAAAGCCTGAACAGACCCATAAACAGTAAGGAGATTGAAACAGTCATCAAAAATCTCCAAAAAAAACAAAAGCCCAGGGCCAGATGGCTTCCCGGGGGAATTCTACCAAACATTTAAAGAAGAACTAATTCCTATTCTCCTGAAACTGTTCCTAAAAATAGAAATGGAAAAGGAACACTTCCAAACTCATTTTATGAGGCCAGCATCACCTTGATCCCAAAACCAGACAAGGATCCCATCAAAAAAGAGAACTACAGACTAATATCCTTGATGAACACAGAGGCAAAAATTCTCACCAAAATACTAGCCAATAGGATTCAACAGTACATTAAAATGATTATTCACCACGACCAAGTGGGATTTATTCCAGGGCTGCAAGGTTGGTTCAACATCCGCAAATCAATCAATGTGATACAACACATTAATAAAAGAAAGAACAAGAACCATATGATACTCTCAATAGATGCTGAAAAAGCATTTGACAAGGTACAGCATCCCTTCCTGATCAAAACTCTTCAAAGTGTAGGAATAGAGGGCACATACCTCAATATTATCAAAGCCATCTATGAAAAACCCACCACAAATATCATTCTCAATGGAGAAAAACTGAAAGATTTTCCGCTAAGGTCAGGAACACGGCAGGGATGTCTGTTATCACCACTGCTATTCAACATAGTGCTAGAAGTCCTAGCCTCAGCAACCAGACAACAAAAGGAAATTAAAGGCATCCAAATCGGCAAAGAAGAAGTCAAACTATCACTCTTCGCAGATGATATGATACCATATGTGGAAAACCCAAAAGTCTCCACTCCAAAACTGCTAGAACTTGTACAGGAATTCAGTAAAGTGTCAGGATATAAAATCAATGCCCAGAAATCAGTTGCATTTCTCTACACCAACAACAAGACAGAAGAAAGAGAAATTAAGGAGTCAATCCCATTTACAATTGCACCCAAAACTATAAGATACCTAGGAATAAACCTAACCAAAGAGATTAAGAATCTATAGTCAGAAAACTATAAAGTACTCATGAAAGAAATTGAGGAAGACACAAAGAAATGGAAAAATGTTCCATGCTCCTGGATTGGAAGAACAATTATTGTGAAAATGTCTATGCTACCTAAAGCAATCTACACATTTAATGCAATTCCTATCAAAGTACCATCCATTTTTTTTCAAGGAAATGGAACAAATAATCCTAAAATTTATATGGAACCAGAAAAGACCTCGAATAGTCAAAGGAATATTGAAAAAGAAAGCCAAAGTTGGTGGCATCACAATTCCAGACTTCAAGCTCTATTACAAAGCTGTCATCATCAAGACAGCATGGTACTGGCACAAAAACAGACACATAGATCAATGGAACAGAATAGAGAGCCCAGAAATAGACCCTCAACTCTATGGTCAACTAATCTTCGACAAAGCAGGAAAGAATGACCAATGGAAAAAAGACAGCCTCTTCAATAAATGGTGTTGGGAAAATTGGACAGCCACATGCAGAAAAATGAAATTGGACCATTTCCTTATACCACACACGAAAGTAGACTCAAAATGGATGAAGGACCTCAATGTGAGAAAGGAATCCATTAAAATCCTTGAGAAGAACACAGGCAGCAACCTCTTTGACCTCAGCCGCAGTAACGTCTTCCTAGGAACATTGCCAAAGGCAAGGGAAGCAAGAGCAAAAATGAACTATTGGGATTTTATCAAGATCAAAAGCTTTTGCACAGGAAAGGAAACAGTTAACAGAACCAAAAGACAACTGAAAGAATGGGAGAAGATATTTGCAAATGACATATCAGATAAAGGGCTAGTGTCCAAAATCTATAAAGAACTTAGCAAACTCAACACCCAAAGAACAAATAATCCAATCAAGAAATGGGCGGAAGACATGAACAGACATTTCTGCAAAGAAGACATCCAGATGTTCAAGAGACACATGAAAAAGTGCTCCACATCACTCGGCATCAGGGAAATACAAATCAAAACCACAATGAGATATCACCTCACACCAGTCAGAATGGCTAAAATTAACAAGTCAGGAAATGACAGATGCTGGCGAGGATGCGGAGAAAGGGGAACCCTCCTACACTGTTGGTGGGAATGCAAGCTGATGCAACCACTCTGGAAAACAGAATGGAGGTTCCTCAAAATGTTGAAAATAGAACTACCCTATGACCCAGCAATTGCACTACTGGGTATTTACCCTAAAGATGCAAATGTAGTGATCCGAAGGGGCACATGCACCCGAATGTTTATAGCAGCAATGTCTACAATAGCCAAACTATGGAAAGAACCTAGATGTCCATCAACAGACGAATGGATAAAGAAGATGTGGTATATATACACAATGGAATACTATGCAGCCATCAAAAGAAATGAAATCTTGCCATTTGCGACAACATGCATGGAACTAGAGGGTATCATGCTTAGTGAAATAAGTCAGTCGGAGAAAGACAACTATCATATGATCTCCCAGATATGAGGAAGTGGAGATGCAACGTGGTGGGGGTTAAGGGGGTAGGAGAAGAATAAATGAAACAAGATGGGATTGGGAGATAGACAAACCATAAGTGACTCTTAATCTCACAAAACAAACTGAGGGTTGCTGGGGGGAGGGGGGTTGGGGGGGTGGACATTGGGGAGGGTATGTGCTATGGTGAGTATGGTGAAGTGTGTAAACCTGGCGATTCACAGACCTGTACCCCTGGTGATAAAAATACATTATATGCTTATTAAAAAAATAAAAATAAAAAAATATTTTAAAAAAGTAAATTCATAATAAAAAAGAATCAATGGAAAATGCTAAAATTGAAAAGAAATAAGCCTAAGTTTACATCAAATTAAAAACATCAACACATAAAAAGTTATTTTGTTAAGTGACTTTAAACACTAACTCTGCATCTTTGGAGAATACATTTGAATGACAAGAACTGCAAAAAAAAAAAGTTATCTTCACTCACTGTTTTTCATTTGTAGCAACGATGCTATAGAAATGTTAAAATTATTATATATATACATGTAGATATATATAATATGGAAAATAAATAAACAAATGGGCTAATGTTATTAATCATCCTCTTAGGTAGAAGGGAAACAACTATAAATGTTCAGAAAAGCCTTATAATACAAAATTTTAATTGAAAAAATTAAAAAGACCTCAAAGCAATGTCATCCTTGGCAGTAACCACCTCAATGCCCAGATCATAATTTCTCAGGACCACATTGATATGGCTGATTCCAAATCTGAGGAGAAGATGCAAGAGGAACCTGGGATGTCTTCATGTATTAGAGTGCCAGAGGATGAGCAAAAGACAAATGGGCCATGCCAAAAGGCATAGGCATCAGTCCGAAGAGGTCTCTACCAGGCATATTTGGGACAATTTAAAAATTAAGAACAATTATTGTAATTGATTTCAAACATTGGACAAAAATGTATGTGCCCTTAGTGATAGGAGAAGGAAAGTACATAGGGAAAAAGGAAGTGAGGAAGAGAGAGGGAAGAGGAAGGGAGGGAGAGACAGGGAGAGGTAACAAGAGATGGAGGAAGAGAGATGGAGAAGAGATAAAGCTATTCCTTTGTCTTCATTGGAGGTGACTGACCAATTCCTTATTCTAAAATCTAATGATAGGGACACCTGGGTGGCTCAGTTGGTTAAGCATCTGCCTTTGGCTCAGGCCATGATCCCAGGATCCTAGGATCAAGTCCTTCTATGGGTTCCCTGCTATGGGCTTCTTGCCCTGTGGGGAGTCTTCTTCTCCCTCTCCTCCAGCCCCTCCTCCCACTCATGGGCTTGCCTTTCTCTCTCATAAATAACATCTTTAAAAAAATAAAAATTGATAAAGGCAAACCTCTTTTTATATCTTCATAGGCAATTTTGATTTTTTAAATAAAGTTCCTATTCAAGTAAAAAAAAATGCTGATGATAAAAAGAAGGAATTAAGCATTTATTCTGCCTGTTTAGAAATAATTCAGTCATTCCTAGTTGACAAGGGCAAATTTTTCTTTCCAGGAAAATATCAACTAAAAGACAGAATTAGAAAATTGCCTTTCTGCAACCCTGAATGGTATAATTGATTCAGGCAAGGATAACCAATGGCCACTAAGTAATACTATTAAATTATGGGTCATTGGGAAACCCCATAGATTACTTGTCAATTTCAAGGGAAAGTCAAAATTAACAGAGTGATCTGGCACACCTACTGATAAAACGTGATGTGAGCAATGATGGAATGCAGAATAAAATAGTGTCACCCATGACGTATTCTTGTCAAAAACATTCAGACTGAATCTTAGCAAATCTTTAGACCAAGTTCCAGTTTATAGGAAATATAGGGAACAAAGGAACAAATTAAGTGACACCACTAGGATATAATCAGGGAAACTTGATGTAAGATATTCTACCAACGAGCTCTATCTATTCAAAAAGTCTGCCTGCATCATGAAAACAGGAAAGAAAAGAAAAGAAGAGGAAAAAGGAAAGGAAAGGAAAGGAAAGGAAAGGAAAGGAAAGGAAAGGAAAGGAAAGGAAAGAAAAGAAAAGAAAAGAAAAGGAAAGGAAAGATCTATTCTAGATTAAAGGCTCTAATGTGACTACAGCTAATGACACTGCTCAAAGTTATTTTGACTAGAGATGGTTGGCTGGGCCAATGATGGGCCATGAGGGATACTTTGGAATGGATAGTTTCTGTTTACCACATTCATTCACTTTGTCAGTCATGAGGAAGTTATCGAAAGAAGAGAAAGAGAAAACAAGATTGTCAAGCATCAGAGAAGTTTCCAGATTTTTAAAGATTCTGCTGAATCCATGTAAACTCTCCATTGCATATGGAAGCTTGATTGTGTTTCTTCTTTGTTTTTATTAAAGGTTTGTTTATTTGTTTGTTTCTTTGTAAGAAAGAGCTAGAGTTTGGCGTGGTGGGCAGAAGGAAAGAGAGAGAAGCAGACTCCTGCAGAGCAGAGAGCCAGACACGGGGCTCCATCCCAGGACCCTTGAGATCATGACTTGAGCTGAAGGCACACATTTAATTGTCTGAACCACCCAGGCACCCCTGTGTTTCTTCTTTGAATAAGAAAACCCCACATTTATGCCAGTGTATTTTACAAAGTATCTTTTTATGTTGACACCTAGGACCAGATGCAAGGTTAAAGGACTCTCTCAATTTCAAAGAAGTCACATGTCAATCTGAATAAAAGCTTAAGCTTCAGGGTCCTCTCATTTCCTGGGGTTTATAGTGTGGTCTGTGGGATGGAAACATTGGTATCACCCAGGGGCTTGTTAGAAGTGCAGAATATTAATCCCCTGTTGAAGCAGAGTATATGTTTTCACACAGTCTCCAAGTATGCACTCAAACTTTAGAGAATCTAGACTGCATAAAAATTCTAGCTGTTTCTGACCAAATATTGGCTCTGAGAATTAGAGAGAAAACCAGGTAATTCTACCTGTGAACCTTAAGCTGAATATTTTAAGAAGCAAATTTCTCTTACATTGGTGTTAATTGGGTTCCCCCAAGAGCAGGCCTTTAGACAAAATTTTGGGTGTGAGTAGTTTATTTGGGAGGAAGCTCCATCGTTAGAAGAGTAAAGGGAGAGCCTGAGAAGAGAAGGTGATTAGTGCAGAGTACATTCATGAATGACTTATCCCTGTGGTCACTAAGGCTCAGCTTACCACAGACCTCCCAAACAGCTGTGTTGAACACACCTCTCACCTGCCATCCTAAGGACTGAGGAAGCTGGGGTATTAATCTGCTACCTTCTGTTGATCCCTGGTAAGGCTGCTTCCAGGGCACTGGCTCACAGAATACCACCTAACCCTGAGTGTGGATCAAATCCTTTCCTGAGCCCCGGGAACATTTCCAAGTAGAAAGATGCAGGAGATCCTCATCCTGAAGGGAACAGTCTGCAGATGATCACCTGGCTGGGGGGATCTAAGCTGTGTGGTAGAGTATTGGCAACCCCTACCACAATGTTGCTCATAGAGCACATCAAGTCGGGGAGTTGTAATAGATCTGGGCAGTGTGGGTGGCCCTTTGGATGAATACTGAGAAGTGTGCTGCCAGCAAGGGTTCCTCTGGCATCTGCATGAGCCACAACTGCATAGCTGGCCCAGTGGGAGCTTATTTGACTGAGAGAATTGGCTCATTTTCATGAAAACATTCTGGCAATGGCCTATATACTACTTCTGTCCTCAAAATAATTAGCCAGCTCATGGGGAAATATGCCCTGAAAATTATCTAAGAGAATTAATTTAGCACATTTTCTTGGAACTGGATATTATCCCTGAAGAAGTCACGTAACTATAAAACCACCCATTGTCTTCATGTTTTCTTCACCCGAAATGATGTGGTCACAGCCATTAAACAAGACGAGACACGGGTAGTATGTTCATGTAAGAAGGAAAAGAGGAATGCAAAACGAGCTTAAATAAATAGTATTATTTCCACACCAAAAAAAAGTTTCACTCAAAAGCATCACACAAATGGGAAAAAACAACACATCTTTTTTTCCCCCTTTTTAAAAGATTTATTTATTTATTCATTTGAGAGAGAGAGAAAAAGAGCATGAGTGTGGAGGAGGGGCAGAAGCAGAGAGAGAAGCAGACTCCCTCCTGAGCAGGGAGCCCATTGCAGAACTCAGACTCAGGATCCTGGGATCATAACCTGATCAGAAGTCAGACACTTAAGTGAATGACCCACCCAGGTGCTCTGAAAACATCTTTTTCTAAAGGTGTTATTTCTGACCCAGTTTCAAATACATTTGGCCCTTCCCTCATTGACCAGCATCTTCAGTGGAATGGAAGCATCGTCCTACTCTGAACCACATCTCCTGTCAGAGCAGAGAGGACAGGTCAGGGAGAAGTCTTCAGAAATGTTATGATAATGACCCCTTGTAGTTTATAGTTAATGGCACTTTTTCTTACAATCGTGATGACAAAATCACCACCAGAAAGAAGAATGTTCAAGTCTTAAAGATGACTATGAGCCTATGTCCTGCAGAAATCACATCTGCTATGTGGTCACACAGTGACCACCAATTGTGTCTGTGTTCTTCAGTAGCATTTCACCTCTCTGAGTCTTGTTCTCAATGTATAAAAAAAAAAAAATTTAAAAGTTGGAATTTATTATCTTTTTTTGAAGCACATTGACTTTAATCAGCTCTCTCTCTCTCTCTCTCTCTTTTTAAGATTCCATTTATTTGACAGACAGAGATCACAAGTAGTCAGAGAGGCAGGCAGTGAGTGTGGGGGGAGTAGGCTCCCTGCTGAGCAGAGAGCCCAGTGTGGGGCTCGATCCCAGGACCCTAAGATCATGACCTGAGCTGAAGGCAGAGGCTTTAACCCACTGAGCCACCCAGGCACCTAGAAATTTATGATCTTGATATAATGATCGCTGACTTTATGATTCAATAGTTTACTGCAATTAATATGGCAGAGTAGATGGTTATTTATAAAAGAATAAAATTCAGGGGCGGCTGGGTGGCTCAGTCATTGGGCATCTGCCTTAGGCTCAGGTCATGGTCCCAGGGTCCCTGGTTTGAGCCCTGCATCAGGCTCCCTGCTCAGTGGAAAGCCTGCTTCTCCCTCTCCCACTCCCCCTGCTTGTGTTCCCTCTCTTGCTGTGTGTCTCTCTGTCAAATAAATAAAATCTTAAAAAAAGAAAAAAATAAAAAGAATGAGATTCAGACTTAGATTTTACTCAACTGATTAAGAAAATGAGGATGACATGGGGTTGCCTGTGTGGCTCAGTGGATTAAAGCCTCTGCCTTCGGCTCAGGTCATGATCCCAGAGTCCTGGGATCGAGCCCCGCATCGGGCTCTCTGCTCAGTAGGGAGCCTGCTTCCCCCCCCACCCCCTGCCTGCCTCTCTGCCTACTTGTGATCTCTGTCTGTCAAATAAATAAATAAAATCTTACAAAAAAAAAAAAAAAGAATGGGATTCAGAATCAGATTTTATTCGACTGATTAAGAAAATGAAGATGACATGAGGACAGAAGAGGGAGAGAACAAGGACAGGTTGAAGTGGTTCTGACCAATGTAAAGTGACAGAGGGGACTCAGTGATGAAACCAGGTCTCCCTGAGCTCCACAGAGAGAACTACAGGTTACAAACAATCTTCATAAAATGTACTTGATAAAGAACATGGAGGGGGAGCATGAAAAATGGGAGGAGGCAGACCTCAACTCTGTATGAATCCAAAGACAAAAATATTCATTGTCGTTGTCCATGCAGCTTGGCTTACTGAAAGATGGATTTCTTTCAGTCTCTGCTAGTCACTGTGGTTACTCAGGAGTCTCAGGGACAGATCTATAAAGACAAGGAAAAGACAATGAAACTGGCAGAAAGGGGCTTGGGAGGTGGAGTCCTCTGAGGGGCCGCTCTAGTCATTGCTGAGGGCTGTTGGTGCTGTGGGCAGAGCAGCCCAGCTCAAGCAGTGGAGCTGAGGATTGGTGAGCTGAGGGCAGTGCTTACAGGACACGATTGCTGGAATTATGGCTTTCCTCACTGTGTGTGCCTGCGAACTAGCCAAGGCAAGAGCAGGGATTTATTAAGTTTTTAACCAACCCACAGGAAGGAAGCAGAATGCCTGGTCTCGGGTGGCAGAACTATGGACCTAGATATTACAGGGCCCCTGACCTTCCACCTCTGGCGCCTACAATCCACTGCATCACATCTCAGCTTGCTTTCTTCACTGACTGGATCTTTCCTGGGTGGGCACGTAACTCCAGCAACAGCTAGGACATCCATAGCTTTGCCACCAGAACAAACTGGATTCACTGACTGATTCTGAGTCAGAAGGACCCCCTGGAAGACCTCTAGTGGCCCAGTGACTCAGTTTGCTCCTGACCCCTAAAGCAGAGCCTGGGGTGTGCACGAATTGGGAGCAGGGATGGGGGAGGGGCTCCCTAGAAGCAGCAATGAGGGAGCAGGAGAGTGTAACCCAGGAAGAAAAGCCACCAGAAGGTAGGCAATTGCTGACCCTGAGCAGGCCCAGGGCCTTAGCTTCCAGAATTCCTTACAGACGTGTTCATCCCAGGGATAGATGGAAAAGGGTTGGAGAATCTGTCTATCACTTTGCACCCTCTGTGGATTGACAGCCAAGTTTCCTATACTGAACAGGTTCTGTGGTTTCAAACAAAGGATCCAGGGGTGGGGGGGGGGGGAGAAAACCAAGAGACTGGCAGCAAGAGCATGAGGAGGAAGATGTCTGGACACAAGGAATTGCCTGCCTCCATGGGAGCATGGTGGCCCACAAGAATGTGAATCAACATCAGAAGTGTCTGTTGCAGCCAACTTGGGCCACTCCAGGACAAAGCTCCTGGTGGCTTAGGAGAGCAATACCCAATCATTGGAGTCCCAATTGGTAGTACAGAGTCAAACAGAGTACTGTAGGCCATGACACACACAAAATACCAAGTTCACAGACCTACAGGAGGCATGGTATGCCCACCAATTCTGGTTACTACTCAGTGGCCAAGAGGAGACACCTGCCACAGTAGATGTTGTGGCTTACACTGTATGAATGCATCAGGGGTGGAGAGAGACAGCAAATGTCCTTGTGCCATGCCCTGTGTGTGACCCTTGGCCTCTGCAGTTTTTAGCTTTACTCTATATCAGTAGAGTCAAGGATTAGGGCCCCGATCACAGAGGCAATCAGAGGCTGCCATGGTGTTTCCTACTTGAGCAGAGCTGCCCTGGGGGATGAGGATCACAGTGCCTGCAGGTGACGTTGCACAGGGGTGGGGGGCGGACTGCAGAGCCTGCCTGAGCAAAGGATGGGTCTTTGAGCTTTTATTGCAGTAGTTGCTATTTCATCCTTACATACAGACAAAAGTTTTTAAATTAGAATAATTTCATAAGCTTCAAAGATGTCAGGAAGCACATCTGGCCCTCTGGGAAAATTAAGCCATTTAACACTACAGACTGACATGCTAATTTGTTGAATACAAATGCAGAGTTTCCTTCAAGGTTTCCTTCCCAGAACCCATCTCTCTTGCAGCTGGGGGACCGTGAATGTCCAGCAGATCACACTGGAGATGCTCTGTTTCTGAATTCTTTTGATTTTATGTCACCAGAACACTTTGCTCAAAATGTTAACCTCGGATTATTCCAAATATGTACTCTTATTAAAATGTAGCTATTCAAATGAAATCATGGAGGCTAAACTTTCTGTGGTGAAAAGTCATTCTGGAGTGAAGTCAGGTGCATACCACCCTAATCCTGAGCTTTCACAGAGTGCCCACAACTATAGGTCTTTCCTCCTAAGTTAGATCCAAATTAACCTCATTCAGCTATCTAACATGTCACTGATTCCTGGCCATGTACTAGAGATGCATGATGGGAGTAGACTAAATTGAAAGTCATGTGAGAGGTTTGAAGTCCCTACAAAGAGTAATCATTTTCTGACTGATTTGTGCCACAAGTGCTGGATCTCATCCTTGGGTGTCTTTCATTCTTCAGCTTATGAAACACCAGTGATAAAAGCAAGGACTCTGTGAACAGACCATGTGGCCTGCATGCCTGATGTGTATACTCTGTGGCCCTTCACAGAATAAGTTGGCTGACCCCCCCCATCTGGGAGAGATCTGAGGCCATGATGTAGACACAATTATTTCCTCCTAACCAGGTAGAATTTTAGCCCACTCAAGCAAGATGTCAACTGCATGCTGTTACTTGGAGGGAGACAAAAGGATTAATAGGGATTTGTGCCACACAGGAAGAAAAGATGGATTCTGTAGTGTAGGGTTGCCAAGAGAGGTTAAACCAAGTCTGGTGCAGCAATCCACCAGATGTGGGGAGTAAGTTAAGAATGGGCAGAAATACCAGTCATCCTTATGAGCAGAGCTGGAAATTAGAAGGAAGTATGATGTTGCAAACCAAAACCAAAACCAAACCAAAACAAACAACAACAAAGAAAACCCTATCTTATACCACGGCAGTCTGAGGCAAGGTGTTTCTCAAAATGTAAAAGATTTGATCTCATAATCAAGTGGGTGGCCGAACATCCCAACTTGTTTGGGACTTGGGGACTAGCAGGCCTTAAAACTGGGAAAATCCTGGGCAAATGGGAACTACTAAATTTGGGCTCCTAAACCCAGCAATAGTGGCAGGAAGATTACCTTGGTGGGAACTTGAGAAACCTCTGCTGGTGATTACCCAGGATGAAGGGATTTCCTTCCTGCCCCGGACCCTGGGGGTCAGAGGAGCTCCAGTGAAGCAGGATTCCAGGATTCTGGAAGCAGAAGTCCATTCCAGCCCAGCTAGTTTGTTTAACTTTGAGGAACTAAGATCACAAGATTATTTTAGAAAAGGTCACTTTGGAAAGAAACTACTGTAATCCTCACCTTTTAAGGTCACTTCTTTTTATTTTAAAGCAAAAAGTGAAGTGTTTTATTCTGTGTCAACAGAGTTAGGCAGTGGTATAGACAGATCTGGAAAACTAAGTGGCTTTGTTTCCCCTCTTGTGCTCTCATCTCTATAACCCGTTCTTATAACTTCAGCTCATTGTGAGGCTCACTGGGTGTTACACATGAACGATGAATCAGAACCATGGAACATGACATCAAAAACTAGTGATGTACTTAACATAACATAATAAATAAATAAATTCATCAAGATGGAAAATGAAAAGAAAATAGAAAAATCTATAGTTTTTCTCTATCAATGAGTAATTAGAAATAAAATAAGAAAATTATTTTAACTATAATAGAGACAAATGTATAAATATATGTTTAGTAAAAAGAACAAGAACCTATACAACAGATGTAAGCTGTAGAATCCAAATCCAGCTCTTATGATCTTATGATAGGACTTGAAATAAGAACAAAGCTAATGTAGAGGCATTAAATGAGATGTAATATTACATGCTTTCTAAAATAATGTGTAATTTCATTCTAATTCATATATCCCAATGAGGTATTTTATTCAAATTGGATAAAGTGACTGCAAAATTTATATGTGACAATAAATGTGTAAGAATAGTAAAGAACAGTATATTTAAAAAAAATAGCAACAAGTTTGGTTATGGTTTGCCAATTATTAGATACTATTATGGAGTTGTTACAATCAATCAGCATGTCACTTGTGGATCAATGGAACTCTTTAAGGAATCCAGACATCATTCTCAGTATATGAGAATTTAATATGTAACAAAATGCAACTCAGCAGGAAAACATTAGATCACTAATAAACAGCACCGGCACAACAGATATTCTTCTGAAAGAAAATTGAATTGAACATCTGTTAACATCTTATACAAAATAAAATCTAGTCTGTTGAAAGGGCTGAATGTAAACAATGAGATAATTAAAATCTTGTGAGAAAATCTCAGTGAATAGATGCATATTCTGTGTTTGACAGAGGCCATCTTAACCACACTGGAACACAGAGGATATAAAAGAAATGATAGTAATATATGTTATACAAAATTTTAAAAAGTGTAGAAGCCATTAAAAAAATCAGTCGACAAACCACAGATGTGAGAAAAAGGGCTAACATCCATCATACAAAATGAGAGTTTTCAAATGGGTAAGAGTAAGAAAGCACAAGAAAAATGGGGAAATGATGAAAATAGATAATTTGAAGGGGAACAAATTCAAATGGGCAAGAAATAAATGTAACTATGCTCAAATTTAATGATTATCAGAGAAAAACAGATCTGTTGACACTAAAAAAAAAATTACTTGCCACATTCATTCAAATGACTATTACCACCTATGGCTGGCATTGTTGTAAGGGATTCCCATATATTGTTAGTGGAAATATAATGAGATTTTGGAAAATGATATAACCACATTTATTTTTTTGTGCAACACATATACCATGTTACAATATACTACAAGATTGTTGCTGGTGACAGTACATTGGAAGCACAGTAAAAGAGCAGGGAAAATGATTCTTGAGGTGTCCAAACACTGGAATGCAAGGCAGTCATGGCAAAGAGAGAAGCAGAATTCCTGTGCTGATACAGAACCATTTCCAAGGATTAGTAAGGAATGGCATGCAATGAGGACCTACACCCGTGCGTGTGCCTGCATACCTGCTGGAGGTATCCCCTGAACAGGGTCACTGTCAAGGGTTAATGGTGTTTGCCTGTGGAGGAGACGTGGGATTTGCAGAGAAAGGAGGAGATTTAACTTTCACGGCATTTTTCTTTGTACGCTTTTTCTTTGCATGCTTTCTTTTTCTTTGTATGCTTTTCTTTACATGCTTTCCCCTTTGCATGTATTCTTTTCCATTAAAAACAGCTACATTTTTTAAAGACCATAAAAAAGGCTTAAAAAAAAGACACATTAAGGAAATGTGACTAAAAATAAACTACCCTCTAAATGACACCATTAGAAATAGGAATACAGTTCAAAGGAGATATGAGGAAAATAATAAACATTTAGACTGGGGAGGAAGAACTTTCTGACCCAACTGATGTGAGTGTCAGAGTAAAAAAAGAAACTGGTAGTGACACGGAGATCACCTCCCCACACCCCGCTCAGCCCCATGACAGACTGGCAACAAAGAAGGGGGCAAACACAGCAATATCATATAGGTTGGGACATCTCCCCATCATCATCATCATTATTACCTGTCAGTGAGTACAGAGTTAGAGCTCAGAGTAAGCACTGCTGGACATGTTCACTATTTTGCACAGCCAACATGTCATTGACGGGGTGTTGGTAGCATCCTGGTTTCCCAGGCTTCCCTATCCACGAGCACAGAAGGGACCTGAAGTAACAGTAATAACTCAACTTTGGTGTCTCATTTCCCTAGCAGAATACTGAGGTTTGCTGCCAACAGCAAGGTGTTTCATGTGTCACCACATAAGCCTTCCATTTTCCTCTAGTTGATGTTCACTCTCCAAGAAACTTGCATTTTCTCTGCTGCCAATAATCATAACCTCCTGCATCTCATACTTTGGCCAGTTCCACAAAAGTAATGAAGGGGCCTCTTTCTTCCTTCCTTCCTTCCTTCCTTCCTTCCTTTTTTCCTTTCTTTTAAAAATATTTTATTTATTTATTTGACAGAGATCACAAGCAGGCAGAGAGGCAGGTTGGAGGTGGGGGGCGTGGGGAAACAGGCTCCTTGCTGAGTAGAGAGCCGGATGCAGGGCTCAATCCCAGGACCCTGAGACCATGACCTGAACCAAAGGCAGAGGCTTAACCCACTGAACCACCCAGGCGCCCCAAGGGGCCTCTTTCTATTTCTACTCACATTTTGTGTTTCACAAAGGTCCTTGTGGAAACAGTTCCTATATTTCCTTATCTCCTTCCTCTGGGTTGGCATCTTTATCTTAAAGAATTATATCTTAGAATTTATATAATTTCCTGGGTGCCTAGGTGGCTCAGTAATTAAGCATCCACCTTCAGGTCAAGTCATGATCTCAGGGTCCTGGGATCAAGCCCCTGATCAGCTCGCTGCTCAGCAGGAAACCTGCTTCTCTCTCTCTCACTTCCCCTGCTTCTGTTCCCTCTCTTGCTCTCTCTCTCTCTCTCTCTGTGTCAAATAAGTAAATAAATAAAACCTTAAAAAAAAGAACTTATATCATTCCCCCATTGCCAGTTCTCTTCCCCCAGGTACTCATCCAAATTCTCTCTCCCCACTCCACCCAGTCCCAACATTCCTGCTCACTAATTTTTCATTCATTCCAGGACTTAACTGTATCCAAGGTATCCAGATACTCATGTAGTTGTGGGGTATTAAAAAGTATCTGAGTGGTCAGAAACATCAGAGGAGTAAGGAACTCACCAGGAAGTGGAGCTTCATAGAAACTCAAGTACAAAAAGGGGTTGTGTTAAGGAAGATGTTTTTAAGTAGGCCATTACAGCAAACAGTTAGCAAACCACTATAGATCTTCAAAAGAAGACCCTCAGCCCAGGCTTCAGATCCAAATTCAGGATAAATGAGAAATGAGGAATTTAGCTGCAATAAGTATAAATCATTCCTTTAAGTATCAACCATTAGAATGGAAAGAAAAACACACGGTGGTATCTTAAAACACACGGTGGTTGCTGGTAAAACTCCCTTTTATGATGAGGTTAGCAAATTAGCTATCAGTTATGACACAATGAAAGAGTGAGGGAATGAGTGACAATATCATATTTCTAAAGATATTCAAAGAAGGAGAATCAGAAGGGCAGGCAGAGGAATTAGGCTCTGAAAAGCAGGGTGTTGGGACTCATCTCGAGACTAAAGAGAAGGCCATTGAATTAATAGGTTTGCCACTGAGGAAAGCTATGGAGGACCACTATTCTTGACCCCCAAGTTCTCTATAAAATTAGATCAAGCTTACCTGCTTTGAGAAAAGAGGAAAATGAGGTCTAAACCAGCACTTTTCAAAATTTAGTGTGCAAATATGTTATATGGGATCTGACTAAAATGCAGAATCATTTTTGGTAAGTCTCATTGGGGCCTGAAAGCCTACAATTCTAAGAAGCAAGAAGATGCTGTTATGTGGTCATTCTACATCCCACATACTGAGTAGTGGGGGAAAGCATTTCCTTTTTGCCCCAATTGGATTTGAAAAGGATTGTCAAGTGCCACCAAAGGCTGAAGAATGAGAAGACACACCATAATACTTGGGTCGTCGATATTATGTAACATAATGTGGTTCCCCATTCTCACACCAATAGTCCTCATTCAGGACACATATGGAGAAATCAAGTCTTTGGATGAATTCAAGGAGGGAGCTGGCTTGGGGAGGGAGTTAGAGAACCTTGAAGCACTAGGAATTGATTTGAAATCCCCACTCTAAATACCAGGACAGGAGCTGTTGGAAACCTGCTTATAATGTGAGCACCTAGAGCAGAGACCCAGGAGCTGATGGTCTAGATGAGGTCCAAAACAGAGAAGCTGGAGTGATGGGGCAAGAAGGCAGGAAAATTCAAGGTTCTGTTTGGCCAAAGTGCATTTCAGAGGGAGAGCAAGTCTGGGTAATAAAAGGTTTCTATGTGGTATGTATCAGATTGTAAGCTATTACATACTTTATCTGTTCTGTTATTTATTTTTCATCATTGCATTGTTGATTTTCACTGTGTGAAAGTTTAAAACTTGTATAGAGTCATTGCTGCCTTTTTTTTTTAATTTAGTCTACCACTATAATAATAGAGCCATTACTTTTCTTCCACAGTTGGTATAAGATACTATTCTGACTTTCTAAAATGACTGTTGTCTTTTTAGTTTTAAAATATAATGTTTTAATCCACTTGAGATTTATTATCCTTTTTGGCAAGATGAGTTCAGTACCATTTCTTGTTTGCCCACGCTGATTGGACTCTTTGTAACTAGATTCTCAAGATGAACATAGCCCTATTTCCTAAGCCTTCTGTTTAAACCAAATAAAATAAATCCTCTGTATCCCCTTTGTAAAATACAAAAGGTCTTTTGCTATTGGCTTTACAACCTCCTCCTCCATCACTGTTTACATGTACTCATGAAACAGATACAGGGTTGTATCTGCCTGTGTGGGAGCTGTCCTAGGTGTTGAGCTGCAGGTGTGTTAAATGCCCTGAGCTGTGGAGTCTCCCTCCTGACACGTATCCTTAGATTCACTGAACATCTTAACAACTTTCATCTATCTACATATATGAAGAATCACTTGTCTCATTTAAGGAACTTTGTGATAAAATTTTTATCTTTAACTTTCTTTAAAGTGGTGGCTCAGTATTTCTTGTTTTTTATTAATTTAATTAATAAGTTTTGAAAGAAGTGTTAATGAATGTGGTAATTAATATAGCTGCAGTTCCTATTCCTGGGTCCATGATTTTAAGTTTTTGTTAGTTTGGAAATTATACTTTCCTTCATAGTTTTACATCACAGCTCTTTTTCCTAGGTTACTTAATCCTTGCATTTTTAAGATTCTTTTCACATTATCTTGCTCTTAAAAATTCTGTGGTTCTTAGAATTGCACCTAATTTCTTTTCATCTCCACTTGTTTCTTCTTTAATTTCTTTCTGAATAAAACTCCATCCATGCCGTGAAATGAATATGACGATGTTTTAAGAGTATTTTCATCTCTACATATTTTTTAAAGCCAGTTTCTTCCAGTTGTCTTTTATTTGTCTTTCTTTTATACAGAAAAATTCTTCCCTCATCACTGATAACTTCCCCCTCTTTATCTACTTTTCTTTGGCTTAAAGTTATTGATTTTAACATCGATTTTAACATTTTAAAGTTGTTGGTTGTAGGTTTTAGTAGTTTAATGACACTCTACATGAGAAGTCACACTATGATTTTTCTAGAAGTCTTTCTCACAGTTTCTGGTCATGTGTATGTGTAGGGCCATGTATGCATGTGTGCACATGTTACCCCTATCATATACCAAAATTTGTCTGATTACCATAGTTGGTAACTTCACGCCTCTCCTTTGAGAGTCCCTTCTGGTTGCTCATGCTCTCCTCAGAGGCACCTTCATAGCTGCTCCCTTCATGGCTCTGGTGGACACAAACATTCTGGGCAGTATCAGCACCTCTCCTTGGGGCCATGTAGGGGATATGGGGCTTGAAAGTCAGGATGTGACCTTTGTTCTCTGTATAGAGAATATAAGTCTGAATGTACATGATTTTGTGCATGGTATTGGAAATGTGAAAGGAGTAGAAAATAATACATGACAATTCAAATGAGATTCCCATGAAATATAGTTTGAATATACCTGACACACACTATAAACACTTTACACATGAAAAGGAGAAAGGAGGAAATTGCAGTTAGTTGAGTCTTCATTCCAAAAAGGCAGAAATGAAACTTTCAGACATATGTCTTCTGCAGATTGCTCTATTGGCAGAGTGAACAAGTGAATATGAATAACTTTTGTAAATCTCGGGTCTTTGGCTTATCCCTGCTTCTCAGTGGCATTATTTAACAAAATAGGAAAAAGTAGAAGAATCTGAAAGAGAGCAGACCCACTGTGAGTGCAGAAAGATACTTCGATGGGTTGGATCTTTTGAGAAATAACTGACGTGTGCTGGTTGGGTAGGGGCCCAAGAGTCTGATCATCTCCAGTAATTCACACAGCTCCAGAAGGACTAAAAATCAGGACTAAAAATCTCTGTACACTAAACAAACAAGCAAAAACTATTACTATCACCCCACTACTATCACCAAAATACTTTCTGTGCCCTTGGGTATGTGTGCCTTTGGGTATGTGATAGGATGCAAGTATGAGGAAATAGAGGACGGGAAGCGAACAATGATCTCTATGATGTGATGCCAAGGTCCTGACTTATTTTCCATCCTGTTGCAGAACTTCTCTTCTGAAGTTTATTGTCACTGAGTCCTTCCCATAGGGTTTCCACAAGATGCTCTTGTTAGAAGTGAATACAATCCAGAGCAAGAGGAAATGGCCAAGATGGTGATATATAAAGCACTTGCTCCAGGCCTACTCAATGATTTTTGAGCCAGAGACAACAAACCACAAATTTCTTCCTTCCTCTCCACTGATGCTGGCAGTAGGTAAGTCTTTGCAGAGTGGCAGGTGCCCCAGATTTTACCTGTTGCCCCAGCCTTGTTAGTAATAGCATCTTTTTCACTATGAAAGTATCCTGATTCAGACAATGACCATATAAGTCTTCAAATTACGGACATGGTGTTGCAAATGCAAATCTGAACTTTGAAAGCTGAGAGTTTTGCCTGAGGTCCCTACAACCCAGCAGGCCAGAGAAAACAATAGTTCTCAGGTAGGTCCCCAGAGGCCAATCCTTTTTTGGGGGACATACCATCTCTCCCCAGGATAAAGTACATGAACTCTTTGGGTGACACTGCCAGCTATAACACAGAAACATTCCTGGCTCACGAAGAACTTGCATCTCAAAAATAACAAATGACAACAACTGACTTTGAAAATCACAACACAATTCTCAAATATCATTTTGTTGAATCTCACAATAACCACATGGTTGGAAAATACAGCCTTACAAGGCTCAGGGTCACCCAGCTGTAAGTGGGTGAGTGTCAGCCTAAGCAGATGTTACTGGCTCTGCGTCCTGTGTCCTTTCTGTCACCCACAACTGCTGGGCAGGAACTCAGAGAGCAAAGGCACTGCAGTGTGATGCACACCATCTCCTCTCCTATCTCTGCTATGTCTGACATCCAATTAATCTTCTAAAT
Organism: Enhydra lutris kenyoni; assembly: GCF_002288905.1. Taxonomy (NCBI): domain Eukaryota; kingdom Metazoa; phylum Chordata; class Mammalia; order Carnivora; family Mustelidae; genus Enhydra; species Enhydra lutris. The sequence goes on from NW_019154090.1 coordinate 48,855,682, forward strand.
GTTTTGTCCAGGAGGAGGAATGCACATACGGAAGCCAAAGATAACCATAATGAAGCATCAATAAGAGCCTAATTTCGGCAAATACTTGGCTCCCGCCTTTGTCTCAGGTGGGACAATCCATCCCTGCGGTATTTATATACATGCAAAAGGGAGATATTAAGAGGTAAGGCAAGCTCTTGGATGCAAATAACCAGAATGTGATTCTGTGATCTTAATTAGCGGGCTGCAGTGCACAGAAGCAAGACTTATCTGCCTCCTGCAGCCCTGCAGGCTTTATTGGTTATGAAAAGACATTTGGCACAAATTAACTTTCTCTAATTTGAATAACAAAGCATGGAGACAGAGCTCTTTCATGCACCTGGGTATTGGTGTAATGAAGGTGCTGTTGGTTACAGGATGGGGTCCACCTCTTTAGGTAAGCATAACTGCAAACAAACGGTTTTCAGTGTGTGTGTGTGGGTGTGGGGGCAGGGGGGGGGAGTTTCCTGCAGGATGTGGGGTAGTTTGAAAGTAAAACAAATAGATCAAATAAACTCCAGCGACTCCCAAAAGTGCTATTCTGGGAAAATGCCAACAAATAAAATCAGCTGCTCCCCAGACTTTGTACAGGTATTAGTTCCATGGCTGACTGTTTTCAAAAACTGGTAGAAATGGATCTGCATATATGACATGCTACCTGCCTGTTCTATACCGAGCTTGGCAATGCAGGAGATAAAGAAATATGAAGGCTGTCAAATACTTAAGTCCAGGTCAGAAAAGTCATATGCAATCATGTGAGGTCACGGAGAAATCACTGTTAATGGATGATGTGGTGGAAGTTCTGAGGTCTGCAAAACATTCAGGATCTAGGAAATCATGGAAATCTCAGAAAAAGTCATGAAAAAGGAAAAAGCCTTGGATTAGAGCTAAAGTTCTGGGGATAGCAAATAGTGCTAAATAAAAACATTCAGCTGTCACATAAATCTGATAATTTTAAAAATTCAGACAACACCCTGACATAAGGGGTGGGATGTTTTCCATGCTGCATCAACTCATGATGAAATGATGAAATGGCACATGAGAAGTGGGTTAGGATTCAGAGTCAGAAAGAAACACAATGAACCAGGTAGCCTGGAGTCCTTTCTCAGCCCAATAATTTTTTCAAACTGGTGCTTATTTAGCTCTTTTGTCTGTAAAATGGAGAATATTAGTATCTATTGTGCAGCGTTGTCATGGTTAAGTGAGTAAATACATACAAAATTCTCGAAGCAGTGTCTGGTACACGGTGCACCACCGAAAACGCAATATATAAGTTAGAGAAAGATTTGACTGAACTAGCTAGACAAAAATAAAATAACTGAGGGAACAACAACAAAATCAAGCTGTCAGAGTCCTTGCAGTCCTGTCCGTAAGAGGACAGAGCTGGTCCCTGCAGATGTGTTCTTTTATGGTAAGATATGCAATGGGGTTTTCCTAGAATGCCAGCCAGTTCCTTTGTTTTGCTCACCACAAAGCAAGGTCGTTGACAAAGAGAGTATTTGAGACTCATCTCAAACATCTTGAGCCCTAGAAAAGAATAAGCTCTGTTTGGAATCACCAAATTGGCATTCTGGTGTATGCATGTGAGTTTGTGCATCTACATAAAACAATGGAATATACTTGGATTTAATTCAGATAAGCTTACTTTCTGAAACTAGGAAGAAGATGCAGCTGAAGAAGATGACTCCACCAAGATACCTTCCCAGAGAAACCCTACTTCAGTTCCCCTCCCCCAGTACACACATACACACACACACACACACACACACACACACACACACACACACACACGCACACACACTGCCAGTCCAGGAGTTTTCTGACAGGGGAGTAGCTACACATTTCCCAAGGTGATCCATGTGGTTATGGAGTAATTATTAAAACTTCAGCTTGAATCTATTTTATTGAAAAATGACAATGCTTAAATATTAGAAAAATGGATTGCACGAGCCCCTCCTCCCTGGTCTTCCTGGGAAGGAGAATCCAACATAGCAGGGGGTTCGTGTCATGTTGGCCCAGCCACCTCCAGTTGTTTTCAGCCCATTGTGAAGCAGGGTAGATCATTGTCAGGAGGCAATGTGCTTTTAGCTCATATTATCAAGTGAATTTATCAAGTGAAACTAACACTTATCAAATTTCTAGGCTTTCAGAAAAATTGAGACAGTAGTATAGAGTTCCCCTCACACTGTTTCCTCCAGTGTTATGAAAAATAGTTTCAGTGATAGATAAATATAGTTACAATTAATTAATTAACTAAAGTTTATGGCTTACTCACACTCCCTTAATTTTTACCTACTATCTTTTTCTGTTCTAGGATCTCACCCAAGATATTTATTTGCCAGGTCCCCACAGACTTCTTTTGGCCCTGACACTTTCCCAGACATACCTTGTTTTGGATGACTTAGACAGTTTTAGGAGCACTGGTCAAGTATCTTGTAGGATGCCCTTCAGTTGGAATTTGGCATTTTTCCTTCAATTAGTGGTTATGGGTTTGGGGGAATATGACCACTTTTATTATGATGCACCATTTTATTATGTCATCCCTATTGATATTTGATGTGACAACTGGCTGGTGGAGTGTTTGCCAGGTTTCTTCCTTCTAAAGTTACTCTTTTCCCCTTTTCCTCATACTGTACTCTTTAGAGAACTGCAAATTAAAACAACAAAGTGGTTTCACTACACATATATTAAAATACCTAAAATAAAAAAAAAAACAGTTGTAGTTCAAGTAACAAGGATATGGAGTGCTAGTTACAAGGATGTGGAGTGCCAGGAACTTTCATTTACTGCTGTTAGGAATGCAAAATGGCACAGTCTCAGTGGGAGACAGAAATAAATGAGAGGCTCATCATTCTGCAACATCACCAGCAAGAAGCATTATGATTTTTTTTTTAATTTTAGCCATTCCAACAGCTATGTAATGATATCTCACTATTATTTTAGTTTTCAATTCACTCATAATAAATATAATCTTCTCACATGATTATTGGCCATTTGTTTATTTTCTTCAGTGAGGTGTCAAGTTCTTTTGCCCTTTTTTATTTGTCTTTTATTTGCCTTTTTATTTTTTTTCTTCTTATCATTGAATTTTTAAGAGTTCCTTGAATATATTGATACAAATCCTTTATTGAATATGTGTGATGCAGATATTTCCTCTAGTCTGTGGCTTGTCTTTTCATTCTTGTAACAGTGTCTCTCACAGGAAAGACATACTTAATTTAATAAATTCTAATTTATTAGTTTTTATTTTATTTATTATACTTTTGTTTGCTATTTAAAAAATCATTGTCAAACCCAAGGTCACCTAGATTTTCTCCCATGTTTTATCCTAGAAGTTTTGTAGTTGTTCATTTTTACATTGAGGTCTATAATCCCCTTTGAACTAATTTTTGTGCAAGGTATAATGCCTGCATCTACATCTATTTTTCTTAACATATGGAAAACTAATTTTCTCAGCACTATTTGTTGAAAAAGAAAACTTGTTCTTTTTTTTAAATTTTATTTTATTTTTTCAGTGTTCCAAGATTCATTGTTTATGCACCACATCCAGTGCTCCATGCAACACATGCCCTCCATAATACCTACCACCAGGCTCACCTAACCCCCCAGCCCCCTCCCCGCCAAAACCCTCAGTTTGTTTCTCAGAGTCCACAGTCTCTCATGCTTCCTCTCCCCCTCTGATTTCCCCCAGTTCACTTTTCCTTTCCTTCTCCTAATGTCCTCCATGTTATTCCTTATGCTCCACAAGTAAGTGAAACCATATGACAATTGACTTTCTCTGCTTGACTTATTTCACTCAGCATAATCGCCTCCAGTTCTGTCCGTCCATGTTGATTCAAAAGTTGGGTATTCATCCTTTCTGATGGAGGCAAAATATTCCATAGCATATATGGACCATATCTTCTTTATCCATTCATCTGTTGAAGAACATCTTTGCTCTTTTGATAGTTTGGCAATTGTGGCCATTGCTGCTATGAACATTGGGGTACATATGGTCCTTCTTTTCACTACATCTGTATCATTGAAGTAAATACTAGTAGTGCAATTTCTGGGTCATAGGGTAGCTCTATTTTTCATTTCTTAAGGAATCTCCACACTGTTTTGCAAAGTGGCTGCTCCAACTTGCATTCCCACCAACAGTGTAAGAGGGTTCCCCTTTCTCCACATCCTCTCCAACACTTGCTGTTTACTGTCTTGTTAATTTTGGCTGTTCTAAATGGTGTAAGGTAGTATCACAATGTGGTTTTGATTTGAATCTCCCTGATGGCTAACGAAGATGTTCTTTGTTTACTAAGCCATCTTTATGCCTTTGTCAAAGATCAATGCCTATATTTGTGTAAATTTATTTTAGAGCTTTCTATTCTGTTCCATTGATCTGTAGGTCTGTTCTTTTGCCAATACTATGCTCTCTTAAATACAATAGTTTTATAGTAAGTCTTAGAGTTAGGTAGTGTTGAGTCCTTCAACTTTGCTCTGCAATATTGCATTGGCTAGTCTAGGACTTTTGTCTTCCTATATGAACTTTAGAATGAACTTGTTGGTATCTACAAAACACAAAACAGCTTGCCAGAATTTTTATTGGTATTTAAATCTATAAATCAGATTGAGAAGAATTGATAACTTTTTTTTAATAGCAAAAGAATTTATTTATTTGACTTATTTGACACATATATACAGAGAGATTTTTTTTGACAAGTAAATTTGACAAATTTACTTATTTGACACATATATACAGAGAGATAGTGAGAGAGAGAGCATAAGCAGGGGTAGCTATAGGTGCTGCTTTGAGCAAGGACCCGGACGTGGGGCTCAATCCCAGGACCCTCCAATCATGACCTGAGCTAAAGGAAGACACTTAACCATCTGTGCCACCCGGACACCCTGAGAGTAATTGATATCTTTTTTTTAAATTTTTTAAATTTATTTTCAGTGTAACAGTATTCATTGTTTTTGCACCACACCCAGAACTCCATGCAATCCATGCCCTCTCCAATACCCACCACCTGGTTCCCCCAACCTCCCCCCCCCCCCCCCTTCCATGCCCTCAGATAAACAATCTGAGTCCATAGTCTCTCATGGTTCACCTCCCCTTCCAATTTCCCTCAACTCCCTTCTCCTCTCTCACTCCCCTTGTCCTCCATGCTATTCGTTATGCTCCACAAATAAGCAAAACCATATGAGAATTGACTCTCTCTGCTTGACTTATTTCACTCAGCATAATCTCTTCCAGTCCCGTCAATGTTGCTACAAAAGTTGGGTATTCATCCTTTCTGATGGAGGCATAATACTCCATAGTGTATATGGACCACATCTTCCTTATCCATTCATCCATTGAAGGGCATCTTGGTTCTTTCCACAGTTTGGTGACCGTGGCCATTGCTGCTATAAACATTGGGGTACAGATGGCCCTTCTTTTCACTCCATCTGTATCTTTGGGGTAAATACCCAGTAGTGCAATGGCAGGGTCTTAAGGAAGCTCTATTTTTAATTTCTTGAGGAATCTCCACGCTGTTCTCCAAAGTGGCTGTATGAAAGACCCACAGCAAATATCATCCTCAATGGGAAAAAGCTTGCAGCCTTCTTGTAGAGATCAGGAACATGACAAGGATGCCCACTCTCACCACTCTTGTTCAACATAGTATTAGAAGTCCTAGCAACAGCAATCAGACAACAAAGAGAAATAAAAGGTATCCAAATTGGCAATGAAGAAGTCAAACTCTCTCTCTTCGCAGATGACATGATTCTTTATATGGAAAACCCAAAAGACTCCACCCCCGAACTACTAGAACT
>NW_019154090.1:48864489-48873871 GCF_002288905.1 Enhydra lutris kenyoni
GAAGTCCGGAATTGTGATGCCACCAACTTTGGCTTTCTTTTTCAATATTGCTTTGGCTATTCAAGGTCTTTTCTGGTTCCATCCCACACTATTTTCCAATGTGGTTGCACCAACTTTTATTCTCACTAACAGTGTAAGAGGGTTCCCCTTTCTCCACATCCTCTCCAACATTTGTTGCTTCTTGCCTTGTTAATTTTTGCCATTCTAACTAGTGTAAGGTGGTATCTCAGCTGATCTATCTTTAAGCTCGCACATTCTTTTTTTAAGTTGTGTTATGTTAGTTACCATAAAATACATCATTGGGTTTTTGATGCAGTGTTCCAAGATTTATTGTTTATGTACAACACCCAGTGCTCCGTGCAATATATGCCCTCCTTAATACCCACCACCAGCCTCACCCAAACTGAGGGTTTTAGAGGTGGTGTGGGTGGATGGATAAGCTCAAACATTCTTTCCTTGACTGTCTCAACTCTACCAGTAAGCCTGTCAAAGGTATTGTTCATGGTACAGTGATTTTTATTTCTAGCACTTCCTTTTGATCCTTTCTTAGAGGTTTTTCTCTTTCTGCTTATATTACCCATCTGTTCCCACATTTTGTGTACCTTTTTACATAAGAGTCCACTTTATGGCTCTAGAAGCTTTGTTTCCTGGAAAGTAGATCTCAGGTTTTTCTCTCTGGATGTGCCCTTCTCCCCAGATTTCAGGGTGATGGTTTACCCTGCAACCTCGATTATCTGATGGGTCCAAGAAAATTCATTGATTTTTCAGTTTCATCAGCTCTTTTTTTGTTGTTGTAATGAGGAAAGCAGCGACTTCAAGCCTTTTATATGTTGAAGATGAAACCAGAATTATCCCTATAACTATTATTTTTGAGCCTTTACTATATACCAAATATTATTAAATAATTATTATATTACTTAATACTTGAAAAAGCTCTATGAAGTAGGAAATATTATTTCATTTTATGAATATAGAATTCTCATGGTTTTGGCTGATTTGTCACTGGAATTTGACCACATCTGCTTAAATTCAAAGCCTTTTAGTAAGTGAATTTAATTCCTCTTAATATTGACAGAGAAAAATTGGGATCTAACACTATTAGGTTGATAACATGTTGCAATTGCTGAACTATGTCATTTTGCAAGAAAGGAAGGCATCTAGTAACCAATACCAGACACCCAGGCAAGCTCAAGAAGAGGAGATTGAAAAAGCAGTGTGTGTCACGGCGTACCCTTCTCTGGTGAGCCCAGAGTTATCTTGGACCAGGGTGACCAGGCATCTTGGCATGCCCAGAACTGTTTGTCCTAATAGCATATATTTATTAGTATCTCAGTATCTATTTCACATGGAAAAGTATTACAATCTGAACAATAAAAGTGGTGGTTGAAAGTGTTGAATCACTATATCTTACACCTGAAACTAATATAACACTGTATGTTAACTGGAATTAAAATAAAAACTTTAAAAAAATGAAAACACTTAAAAAATGATGGTCTTATTGCCTATGAACCCCATGAAGAGAAGCTCTGCAGATAGAAAGTGATGAAACTGAATTTCACCAGTGGCATTTCAACAAAGGGCAGCATAAGCAGTGTGACTTCAAAGACTAAGAGAAAAAAAAAAAAAAAGGCACTGAATCCCTGGGTGGAATAGAGAGATGTTGGAAAAGATCAACATGAGAATGTTGCTTTTCACTGTGTCAAGCCCACATGGCAATGCCTAGAGAAGTGTGGAGAACTAACTAATGGTATAGTGTTCTGACTGGAATTCAATGGGAGAAAACAGGAAGAGACTTAATTCCTGTTCACTTGATCTCAGTTCTACCCAGTGCTTGGGAAAGCAAGGGTGTACTTAGTAATAAGGAATTGGTTTTCCTTTTTACAATTACTGAGTTCCAATCACATTGCAGCTTTTGATGATCATCCACTCTAATGAAAAGAACAGTTAACGTAAAGAGATGACAGCAATGCAACATACATGCACTGAGATAAAAGTAAGCCCACATTGCCATAGACACAGAGCTAGGACATTTAATTCACCCTAGTTATAAAAGAAGGCTTCTTTAAAGGATGTGACAACCTGCTACTTTCTCAGTAACTAGGTAAGGCTGTGATTCTCAAATTCAATGTGTCTAGGAATTACCCGGAATTGAAATTTTCTAGTCTAACTATGGTCCCAGGAACAGCAACATTCCATAACCTTATTAGAAATGAAGAATCTCCAGGCAACTTGTATACATGTTAAACTTTTGCTAGTACCAATTTTGAGCCCTGAGTCTCAAACTCGTCTGTATGCTAGGATCACCTGGAATGCTATAAACAAACTGAAGTAAGAAATGATCATATAGGAGGGAAATATTAGAGCTGAAAAGGACAAAGAGATATTTGAGGGACCCAACACATCAGAAAGCCTACTATAACCAGGAGCAGGAAATACTTCGTGGGTTTAATAAACTCATTTGGGAAAAATGTCTCACTGAAATGGACTGTGGAAACTCGATTTTCCTGTATTGAAAAATAAAGGGGTCCATGAGAAGGAACCTAATTGTCTGCCACATCAAAAAAGCAAAGATACTAGTCATATAAAGAAATGACCAGGTACATGCAGAAGCAGGTTAGAATAAAGCAAGAAATAAAGTGATGGCTTTATGTATAGTGGAATTAAAGGTTTGTGTTTTGGGTTTGTTTGTTTGTTTGTTTGCTTGTTTTTAATATGAGAGGCTTTGGTAAGTTTTTCAATTGATGAGAAAACACTAGTAGAGAAGAAATGATTAAAGATACAGGAGACAGGACATGAGGGCTACAGACATAAAATCTTTGGTTCACAAAATCTCTAGCTGCTTACATATCTCTCCCTCACAATTTATTTGCTTTCTGCTAGGATATTTCCAATTTGTAGGGTTGCAACAGGAAAACAGAACAGTCACATCAAGGAAGGGAGAGGTATCTGAGTGGAGGGTCAGAGGTTGGAGGGTCCACACCAGCATCTTGCCTGAAGAGGTCACTGTTAGGCATGAATACAGAGATGGAAACTGACCAGAGGAAGATGCTATCATGACTTATTTGTCAGGCTGTATGGGCTTTTGGAGGTGTGGTGGAAGTCCCTGTAGTGGATGGGTGCAAAGTCTGTGGGGGTGGGGAGCCATTGCAGCTGAGACACAGGGTCACTTGGCATCCAGAAGAGAGGAAGGAAGTTGCTGGGACAGATACGGATGAGACAGGATCGTTTTCCAGAACTTAGGCGACAGGGAAAGCAAAAGGCAGGACTCTCCCTTTGGGGTGGGAAGTAAGAAAATAAAGAGGAGACCAGGACAGGTATGCTTATAGGTGGGATGGAATGTTATTGAGATGGCAGTTTGAGGGAGCAACCGCAAAGGGTGAAGAATGGTTAGATTCTGGATATGTTTTGAAGATAGAGCAAATTCATTTGCTGATTGATTGAATGTGGGGTATAAATTTTAAAAAGAATCAATGATGACTCCCTGGTTTTCTACCTGTCTAGAGGAAAAGAGACCCCCATTAAAAGATATGAGGAGAAATGCAGGGTTAGCAGGTATGTGTGGAGAAGCAGGAGCTCTACTATATTTATTTGATTTATCTCTGCAGAGGAATAAGAACTTTAGAATAATGTTGAAATGTCTTCAAATCGTTCCAGTAACAGTCTCAACTTCTTGTTTTAGTTTCTTTATGTAGCTCAATGTTATACAACTTTCTAACAATAACTCTAAGAGGTGGCCTTCATTTCCTGAAGTAATTTAGGATTCTATTTTTTTCTCCTCTTAAATGATGGCAGCAAAATTTGGGTTACTTAGTGTTCCTAACTGTGAGAAATAAATCTAGGTGTCTGAGATCAAACACCATACAGATGGAGAGAGGAGCTTTTCCATAGGAAATCCATGTCCTGGGTTGAGGAATTTTCCCCTTCAATGCCTGACTTCTAATTTTACCTGGCGAGAAAACATTGGATGGATAATCCAATGGATAAACCATGGAAGCTCTGCAATAATGTTCAGCATGAGGTTCAAGATGAGGACTTTGCATTATTTACATTTTCCCATTGCTCCACATCCTTCACTTAGGATTCCTCTCCGAGATGGTAGCTTTAGATACCTGTTTGGTGAGAGCTGGTTAATTAACCATTTGTGAGTCAGACGGAGGCTCCTGGGTGGAGCCCAAAGAAACACTTAGGTAAACTTCACTTACAGAGGCCTTTGATATTCTTTCCTCTCCCACCACTGGTTCGGTGAAAGGAGCTGTCGGCTCCCACCCGGATTCACAGACTCCTCCCCTCCATTCGTTCCCCACGTATTGAATTCAAAGATTCCATAAACTTGCATATGAAGATATATAACTTTATTTTCACTTGCATCTGATAATTAAAATTTCCTTCTACTCATAAATATTGCCCCAAAAGAAAAAAAAAAGTCCTGAAATATTAGCAGTATCTGTGTCTTTGTCACTGATAAAAATCAATATTTTCTCAGAGTCCACCGTCTCTCAGGGTTCTAAGTCTCTAAGTCTCTCAGTCTCTAAGAAAAAAAACTGAGGGTTTTGGAGGGGAGAAGGGTGGGGGGTTGGGTGAGTCTGGTGGTGGGTATTAAGAAAGGGCATGTATTGCATGGAGCACTGGGTGTGGTGCATAAACAATGAATCTTGGAACACTGAAAAAATAAAATTTTTAAAAAATCATTTTTTTATATTTCATCACAACTGTTATTTAATGTTATTTTAAATTACATCTGCAAATTTTAAAACAGTTTAATATCTACTGTTCTAACTCATTTATCTTTTACACATATATTTTATTTTACATATCCAAAAAATTCTTCTGAGAAAGACTGCATAGGCTTCTAAGTACCTAGAAAACAGGAACAGGAGGGTTGTTACTATTGTGATCCTAGCCCCAGGGACAGGTACCAACATGGTAAATGCTAAGCTAGTAATTGTTGAATGAATAAATGATGGGATAAACCTCTTATCTTACTTTCTAAGTCTGAAAATTAATACAGAATTTAAAAATTGTTGAAAACATGGAGTACCTAAAGTGGGTTTTATTTATTTTTTATTTTATTTATTTATTTATTTGACAGACAGAGTTCACAAGTAGGCAGAGAGGCAGGCAGAAAGAGAGAAGGGGGAGCAGGCTCCCTGCTGAGCAACGAGCCCAATGCGGGCTCCATTCCAGGACCCTGGAGATCATGACCTGAGCTGAAGGGAGAGGCTTTAATCCACTGAGCCACCCAGGTGCCCCCTAAAGTGGGTTTAAAAAAAAAAAAAAGACTAAGGTATGGCCATGTTTTCCCAATACATTCATTAAGATTTGTCAGCATCCTTGTTGCAGATTTTGCTGTAATTTCTACTTAGAGGAATTTGACTTCGGTGCTCACCCCTCAGCTGAGGATTTTCATCTAAAAATGATTGTATGGATTTGTTTCATCACTGTTCTCTGGTTGGAGAGGGGTGGAAGGAAGGAAGGATTAGGTCACCTTTACAACAAGAAAATTGCCTCACCTGTATTGGTTCCAATGATGAATATCAGTTGATCTCTTTTGCACCCTGGGCTTTATTTGCTTCTTTAAATGTTCTTCAGTAAAGATGAAATTTGCATTAATTGGTCAAAGCCCAAAGAGATTATGCATTTGTGGAAGTTATCAGAGAAACACAATTATCATAGTTCCACTCATATGTGCATAAGGAACAGCACAGAAGACAATAGGGGAAGTGGGAGCAGGAGGAGTACTGAATGGAAATAAATCCTTGAGGGAGACAAATCATATGAGCTCCTGACTCCAGGAGACAAGCTGAGGGTTGTGAAAAAGGAGGTGAGGTGCATGGGGGGATGGGGTAACTGGTGATGGAAATTAAAGAGGGCACGTGATATGATGAGCACTGGCTGTTATATTCAACTAATGAATCACTGAACATTATATCAAAAGCTAATGTACTTTTTCTTGGCTGATTGAATTTAATTTTTTTTAAAAAGTAATCTTAAATAACATATTTTAGAAGGATATTTAAGGAAACTGCTGTAATTTTTCCTCTCATCTTGAAAAAAATAAATAAATAAATAAAAGGTGAAAACAAGCCAGCCAGGGTTTATTCTGCTTGGAATATTAGTACCCAAGCTTTCTTCATTATAGCTGGAGATAGCCAAATTTACTATATGAGTGTCTTTCAGTAGTCACTCTGGGAGCAGCTCATTCTAGAAGATGCAGAGACATCTTATGTGGAAAATTAATGCTTTTTGGTTTCCCTGAGATGTGTACTTGACCAGTACTTGTACTGGTCAAATGGTACCCAGAACAAAAACAACATAAAAGGACAATGGCAAGTCCCATGACTTATGAATCTGAATGATGAATGATGAATACAGTTTCAGCCATATTTCAGATCCCCAAGTGTTCATGTAAGTTCACAGGTCAACACCATAAACATGCCAAGAGACTGCCCTTACCTGATCAGAGGTACAAGCAACAGAAAAAAGAAGCATCCATAAGATCCTGCCAATGATTAACAGTGAAACATCTGGCAGATTGTGGCTTTTGTGAAGCAGCAGTCATGAAGGGATTCATGTGCTCTTTGTAATGAAAATGCATACTATGCTGGGCCCTACCTTCTCTTAACTGGATTATCCTAATATTCTCCCAACTGGTTTCTCCACTCTTTCTGATTCCATTCTCCATCTTTCATTAGATCTGCTTTCCCAAAACAAAATCTATTCACTTTATTTCCCTTTCTATATCCAGGTAGAACTTGTCCAATGCCATTCTAAGGCAGGGCAAATACTTAATGGTTCGCAGAGACTTTCTTTTTGTGGACTTGCATCCTTCACCAAGGCTCTTCTCTTGTTAAGCCACAACAAGAGAGCTGTGGAGAGCTCGATATTCTCAAAGATTGGTGCTATGAAGCTACCTACAGCCAGCTGGCTCACCCCATCCAGCAGGCCAGAGCGCTGGGCCTGCAGTTCCACTCCCGCATCCTGGACATCGACAACGTAGATCTGGCCATGGGCAAGATGATGGAGCAGGGACCTGTGCTGATCATCACCTTCCAGGCCCAGCTGGTGATGGTGATCAAGAACCCCAAAGGCGAGGTGGTCGAGGGCGACCCGGACAAGGTGCTGCGCATGCTGTACGTGTGGGCGCTCTGCCGAGACCAGGACGAGCTCAATCCCTACGCAGCCTGGCGGCTTCTGGACATCTCCGCCTCCGGTACAGAGCAGGTCCTCTGAGTGCGGTGGCAACGACTGGGGGCTCCTGGGCTGGATCAGCACACAGTGGACACCCGGAGGACTGGTGTCTGCCCGCAGCAGTTAGACCTTTGGGGACAGGACTGTTGGTTCTCTACCAGGGTGACTGGAAGCAGCTGGATGGGGAAGGGCTGGCAGCCGCTGAGGGCTTCTCTCCACACTGCTGGCCCGCGCTGCTCCTCTGCCCTGTGGGGCTGCTGGGCGAGGTCACTGCACCCCAGGCCCCAGCCCCAGTACTCCTGCTTTCCCCTCCCTGGCTCGAGAAAGGTCATGGAGAAGAGACAGGGGAGCAAGTCCCAGCAGCAGGAAAAGCAGCAGCAGCTGTTTCCTTCACCAATAAATATACTTCATTACCAAGCTAGAAGAGAGGGGTGGGAGAGGGACTGGGTGGGGAGGAGGGGGGAGAAGCTGCCACCTGTGTTGCTGGGATTGAAGCAATGACGAGATGGTGCCAGACCCCCCACCACTATCCTCACCCCCCCATCTTCTTAAAACTGTGAAAAAGCTTTTAACATGGCCCTCCTGTCTCCAGGGCTGCTCGGAAGCCTGACTGAGAGGAGGCACCTGGCAGAGACCAGGTGCCATTTAATGTTTTCCCATTCCCCACACTCCCTAAGCTTCTACTAGACTCATGACCTCTCCACGTGTTCTTTTACCTGAAACAATTCCCTTACCTTCTGCACTTTCTTTGGATCAACATCTCTCTTTGAATCAACATCTCTCTTTTGGGGCTAGAGCAGAGAAGTCACCACCTTCAACAGAAGACTAGTTCTCCTTGTAACATACCTTACATAACAGTTTTCATATTTTAGGGTCATTACATGCATAATGTTTGTTTTGTTTACTAGACTATAAGAGCTTTGAAGGCAGAAACCACCTCGTTAAGCCATATCGTTTATCATTATATCCCAGCATCTTGGACAGTTCTGACACTTAGTAGGAGTTTAATTAAGATTTGTTGAATGCATGGGGCACCTGGATGGCTCAGCCAGTTAAGCACCCAACTCTTGATTTCAGCCCAGGTTGTGGTCTCACGGCTGTGAGATTGAGCCCTACATTGGACTCACCAGATTGGCATTGAGCCTCCTTAAGATTCTCTCTTTCCATCTTCCTCTTCTGCCCACCTCTGAAAAAAAGTTTTGTTGAATGCTTAGATCAACACTCTGTGGGGCACTCATGAGACTCCCACCTGCCTCTAACAAGGTAGTCCTACTAGCCAATCCATTTCTGCAGTGATTTCTCCTATTCTCTCTTTTATTTCATTTCTATCAAAAAAGAAGGGAATGAATTGATTTTGTTGTGGATCCTTGGAAGTGACCATATTCAGCTAACACCAATGCCTTACATAGTCTGTCTTAGGCTGGTTCAGAGAAATGGTTCCAAACTTAAGAGAATATCTCCTGAAGGGCATGCTAGCACTTATTTCTGATTCAGCAGATCTGCAGTGGAGCCTGAGCATTTTGATTTCTAATGGGCTCCCAGGTGATGTCGATGATGCTAGTCTGGGGGCCACACATTGAGAAGCATTGGCTTGCACATTAGATTTAGAAGTCATTCCAAGTTTAATGTCTTATCATGTTATTATGAGGACCCCCTCCACATTTGAATGATCTATGCATTTTGTTTTGTTTCTTGTCAAATCCTCTGTGAGGGGGAGAAATTCAATGCAATATGCATATGTTGAACCTTGCATAGTTGATTAAGTAGGGACATTTTGTGCTTACAAAGGTCCATTAACGAAGCAAAAATATACTGAACATGGCTACATAATGTGAAGCTGCAAGGTCATTGCTCTGTTGTGACTGTTAAATAGAATTGGAGAGAATTAATACTAGTTTGAATTGGAATTGAATCCTTTCCTTGACAATGAGAGTAAATGAAGTCTTGCCTAGTAGTAGTTCATCACATTTTGCTCTATTTTCAAAATACTCCTCCCCCGGCCAAAAAAATATAAGTTTTTTTTTGTTTTGTTTTGTTTTTTTTTTTTTGTTCTTTTTTTTTTAATTTTATTTTTTATAAACATATATTTTTATCCCCAGGGGTACAGGTCTGTGAATCGCCAGGTTTACACACTTCACAGCACTCATCATAGCACATACCCTCCCCAATGTCCATAATCCCACCCCCCCCAGCC
>NW_019154090.1:48876871-48890834 GCF_002288905.1 Enhydra lutris kenyoni
CCCGTTGCTTTGGATTCACTTCTCCGCCAGTCCTACCTTTCAGAAAGTGGTTGATTTTCTGTTTCTAGAGTTGCTGTTCTTCTTCTCTTCGATCTCCTGTTGGATTTGTAGGTGTTTGCAATCTTTAGATAAGCTATCTAGCTGATCTCCCGCTACCTGAAGTAGTCTCAGCCTGCTACTTCTCCGCCATCTTGACTCCTCCCCTTTTGTTTGTTTTTTGAGTAGCCTCCATATCTCTTGCAGTGTGTACTTTTTAAATTCACCTTATAGGGACAATCCAATATGCATAGCATACAAAGAGTCAATTATCACTTTTATTTTGACAATTTGTTGCCTCTTAAATTTTAATATATTTTATGGAATAACTACAGTGCAAGCAGCACTTACCTTTAAGAACAAATACTGGGTCAAGAAAAATTTCTGGAAATCTGGTCATTACCTCCCTCTCTTATGCCCAATCTGCAAGATTCCCAAGAGATTTCAGTGTTGCCATAATAGATATTGAATGATTCCAAAATATTGAGACCCCACATGTTGAGTTATCTATTGGCATAGATTAGAACTGGTTCACCATCCATCCACTCATTTACCCATCTATCCATCCATCCACACATCCATTCGTCTACCCATTCAGTCACGCAACAAGGCACAAGATCAATCCAGGTACTGTGTGTTGTATGGATTAAAGGATATGGATCAGGATCACCTTACCATGAAGATCTTATAATTTGATAAAGAAAACATAACACAGGCAACTGGATGAGATAAGGGTCATAATGAGACATAACAAAAAAATTAAAAGCAGGAAGACTCTGAATCTTGAACCTAGCCCTTATTAAACAAGCAGGAACTTGCCCACACCAAACATGTTTTTCTTCATCTGTGAAAATTAAGTGACAATATCCAAGATTAGGTTTGGGTTTTTAAGGGTTTGTGATACTATATCATGTTGCTTAGTAAGGGTCATGCTCTAAAAAATAATAATAAATAAAAAAGCTGTGATTATTCTTAGGCATGGCATTTGGACTGAAACACTGAGCTTTTTATTCATTCATATATATATATATATATTTTTTTTTTCATCCTTTGGGAGGAAATCACTGAAAAATTTAATATCTTTTAAAGACTGCAAACACTGAAATAGCAATAGTAGATTTCTAGTATAAGCATGTGAAAGCCAATATAAGAAATAAATCTGAACCTTATGCGTAAAACAGACATAGAATCCTTTCTGGGATGTCACTTGAGGCATGAAGTTTCACTGTGAATCTTGAAAATCATGACCTATGACTGCTTTTCTTAAAAATGATTGTTCATTTTCTTCAAGATCATGCAAATATATATGCAAACCAAACTAAGTAGTCAAGGATCAATATCATCTTCTATTCCAAGCCATGCTTATATCCATATTCACAGATATATGCATGACATATATCCATTTATGCCAATTTCTGGGTGAATGTCAAACATATGCAGAGGAGATATTATTATAAACAGGGGTGGGGAGTTACAGGAAGCATACATTCTTTCTGCTTTCCACCCTACTCTCTCTTCTTGTCTTGTCTTGGTCTTTGGCACATCTTCATCTCCACCCGAAGGTATATAGCACAAGTGAAAGACATGTAAACTCAAAACCATCAACTTTTTGCCAGGATCTCAGGCAAATGGGCCTGAAAAAGAAGATGCTTACCCCACATCAGCTGAAATGCAGACTCTATTTGTAGAATTCACTTGTCTTTGCTTTCCCAGTCCCCATTGGTAACTACAGATAATCATGATTTAATTGGACTATTTTGGCTTCCCCATGGTTGTTCTGTGTATGTGAGTGCAAGGCTTTATCAAATAAGCAAACATACATCATGCTTACAAATACAGGAAGGGCTCATTTAACTGAGAAAGTGACTGGGTATCACATTTGAATAGACAGATCACATCTTCGTCTGAATTTGATGGTCTCTTTAAAGAGGATTTGGAGTTAGTGAGACCACAATGAGCCCCAAGCACCACGTATCCATAGTAAATGTGCTATACCAACTCTGGGCACTGAGCTTCAGGAGAGGGCTGAGACCAATCAGAGAGATCTGAGACAACCAGCTGGTGTCGTCACAGCAAAAAGATTTCATTCCTCAATGCATTTGATGTTCTGATTCTCTCTAGCAGACTCAAGCCTACTGGCCAGCTTCTACTTGATTTGCTCCTTACCATATCTTGCAACCACCCTTGTCACATCACCAAGGTCTGTGAGACTGTTAGCAATTTTTTTTTTACCCAAATATATCATTCCCATCCATTTGTCTAACTTCTTTTCAGAGTAACCTCTATGGTTAGGGATGCAAACTATTCAAAAAGAAAAAAAAAGAAATTTGACAATTTTTAATAACTATCATGGTGATACCTTCAGTAGACAGGCTCTTTTCCAAGGTCTTTATGAGGCTGGACTTCAACTGCCCCATATTGCCATTTTAAAATTGCCTTTTATTGAATCTCCTACACTCATAAACTATGACTCATTTCACCAATCATAAGCAATCTTTATCACAGAAAATTAACAAAAGTCTAAATCGACTTTGGGAAAAAGTCAGACAACCTGAACAATGGGTAGAAAATGGTAATATGCACTTTCTTGGTCTTATTTTAAATTCCTTTTATTGAGTCTTTTAAAAATCTCAGAACTGAGGCACCTGGGTGGCTCAGTGGGTTAAGCCTCTGCCTTAGGCTCAGGTCATGGTCTCAGGGTCCTGGGATTGAGCCCCGCATTGGGCTCTCTGCTAAGCACGGAGTGTGCTTCCCACCCCCACGCCTGCCTGTCTGCCTACTGTGATCTCTGTCTCTGTCAAATAAATAAATTAAAAAAATCTTTAAAAAAAAATCTCAGAGTCTGTAAGAAAGAGTCCTGATTCTACCCACCAAACTGAAATATTAGTGTTTCCAGGTGCAGTGACAAAGCCAAATGCCTGGCAAGCCCCTTCTCTGGTCTTGGTGAGTGTAGGAGGTTTGTCTACTTGCAGGTATATGCCATGACCCGCCTCACCACCAACCATGAAACATGTTTTTAAGGCCAAAAGCAGCACATCCCATCATTTTTCATGTCTAAATATGCAGAAAGTAAACCCATAAACATCAGTTTCAAGACCTAGATATGAACCCATTCCATGTCATCCTGCAAAACTTATCTAAGCATTTCCCAGTCTACATTTTGCAAATATAGGGAATGTAGCATTCTGCAGTGCTTTTAAAAAGATTAGTGATCAAAAAGAGGTTAACAGTCAAAGACTCTCATGATTGCATATTTGTCAACAATCTCCATAGGGGGACTTTCCTGAAATGCCAAATTGTCTCATTGTTCCATAGAAGTCTAAATCCATCTGTCCAGGTCAAAATGTTCATTTTGCTTCTCCAACACAATGTTGTTCATCCTGAGCACTGTGCCAGGTTGCTGGGAATGGAAGAGTTATGTGAAGCTATGGCATGAAAGCATTCAATCCCATTCCCTCTTGTGTCACTGGCTACATGGAGTTCTCACATCCTTAGTCAATCTCATCTGGGTGCCAGCAACAATGCTGGCAAGAAAATGCAACACAGTGAGAGGAACACATGCATCCAATCCTTTCAGATAGCAAGCTGACAGTTCTATATTAAGTGGTGGCTCTAGATCCAATTAGTGTTTTGTTATCCTGCCAATGGGCTCCTCCCCTTGACCAATTCCTGCAGATGGTTTTGCTGAAGAATTCCCAGGAACATGTGGTATGAAGGTAATGTCTTAATGTTTATTATTTGTGAGACATCCTTGAGCATAAGGCTGTATCCTTATGTGTAAGGCTGACACAGTGCAACACTCTAAAACCATCATATTACATGGTCATCAAATGGCCAATTCGGTAACTAAAACACCACTGTTGATCATGACAAACTGTCATTTCACAAAGCTGATTGTGATTGTTTCAATTACCAAGACTTAGAATTCCCCCATGATTGCAATTAGTTAAATAAAACATTCTTGCTCTTACAACTAGATTATGCCATCTCTCTCAGCTCATTACTACCCTGGGGCCAACATCTGAACATCACTTTGCACATGGTGCTAAACATGTTGTGGGATCTCATGAAGAAGAGGAAGCCAGGCAGACAGGAAGTTGTCACTTCAACTTTTTTTGGTACAGAGATGACCCAACATCTTCCTCCATGCCTGGGCTTGAAAGCTCATCATGGACAATGTGGAGTTCACACTTGCTGGCTATCTATGCTGCCTCCATTCTGCCCTTTGGGCATCCATTGGACAGGTGTGAAAGGTCAGAGAGTCTTTCCTGTATGTTTCAATGGAGTAGAAATCTCCTTACTCTCAGATGTTTGCCTGAGACAAACAAGAGATGCTTCTGTAACTTCTATCATGTAGACAACGCAGTTATAGCACCAAAAGTCAGCTGGGCTCAAACCGCTCTCCCAGCCACAAGGTGCCTTTCCTTTAAGTGGGAAATAGGTTTATTTGATCACATAAATACTGTTTAAAATCCTTTCCACTCTGACTCCTATTACCCAGTGCTTCTAGAAGAGTCAGTCCATGACACAATTGTTTGGGCTCTTTGTTCCTTTCCTGAAACAGATATTTGTTGCCATGGAAACATGGATGACACTCGCCTTGGACAAGACTCATTGGAGCTCTTTACAAAATGGAATTACTCTTGGTCATTTCTCTTGGCTTTCTGCAGCAGTGGCTGACATAGATCCTGCAGCTAAATAAATGGGTTTGGGCAATTAACCTAAGAGTCTCTGTGCTGATGTAGCACAAACATAAGTAACTAAATCTCTGCTTTTAGATGGACTTACCTAGTGCCTACAGACTCTTTTCACCTTATGGAAAAATAACCCTGAATAAAGTCCATTGGAAGCATATTAAGACCTTGGCTTCTATGGCAGATTTGTAAGGTCAGGGGAATATTGCATTCAAGGACAGCATTTCAGTAGGGTGGAAATTCAGCTGATCTACTATTACTTCTAACCCAAACTAACAAAGTGCAGCCTACCAAAGAATGAAGCTCATGTTGAGGGTCAGGGAAAAACCTATGTACACTTTGTATCCCAAAGAAAAGTGACTCTGCTTTATCCTACAGAAGTTAGTCTTTAAGAAGTGTGGGGAAATCTTGTGGCTTTGGAAATATCCTTATATATATTTAGTAAAACAGTGATTTTGTATACATAGAAATGCTGATAACCATACTTTTTTATTATGATCTCTTAGCCAGCATATAGTACATCATAACTTTTTGTTGTAGTGTTCAGTGGTTCATTAATTGCTTATAACTCTCAGTGCTCATCCCAACACCTGTCCTCCTTAATACCCATCACCTGGTTACCCCATCCCCCCAACCTCTCCCTTTTGTAACCCTCAGGTTGTTTCCCAGAGTCCAGAGTCTCTCATGATTTGTCTCCCTCTCTGATTTCTTCCCATTCAGTTTTCCCTCCATTCCTCTGTGGTCCTCCATGTTATTGATTATGTTCCACATACGAGTGAAACCTTACAACAATGGTCTTTCTCGGCTTGATTTATTTCACATAGCATAATCCCCTCCAGTTCCATCCATGTCAGTGCAAATGGTGGGTATTAATCCTTTCTGATGGCTAATATTCCATTGTATATAAGCACAACTTCTTTATTCATTCATATGTTGAAGGACATATCTGTTCCTTCCACAGTTTGACTATTGTGGACTTTGCTGCTATGAACATTGTTTTCTTGTTTGTTTTGTTTTGTTTTGTTTTTAACCATAATGTTTTACAGTATTTGAGTACTCGGTGTTATATGCAACTAATGAATCACGGAACACTACAACAAAAACTTATGATGTACTATATGTTGGCTGACTGAACATTATGAAAAAACTTGAATAAATGAATGAATGAATGAATAAAAATACAAAATATAGTATTTGTAAAACAATTTATTTTTTTTTCCCAGGATCTGAAATGAGTTTAGGTGTAGAAATGAGTCTGTATCATGTCAATATTATATTTCTAGTGTGGGCTCAGAGGACGCCCTTCTGGAGTAGAGTATTTTACTTAGCTCCTAGCACCCCTGGGTTATGTCAAGACCCCAGAGGCCTGGGGTCATTCCTAAAGGAGCCAGATCAGAAACTTGCTGTGGCCCACACTCACCCAAGACTGCAACAGAATCATGGGGCTTAGAATGGGCACTGAGGACCAAGATGGATGTAGTGGTGCTAATTCTGCTATTGGCCATCTTTATAGCATTAGTTATGAAGTCTTCTCCTGTCTACTAGTTTTATTTCTGTCTCTACAAGATGAGAAGTTGTACTAAATGAATGCCAAGGCCATTTCCACCCACCCAAATTCCAATTTGGCCCCCACACAAAGACTTGTAATTGAGCAGGTTGGTTCATTTTATTTTTTTAGCTTTATTTTTTTTATTAACATACAATGTATTCTTTGTTTCAGGGGTACAGTTCTGTGATTCATCAGTCTTACACAATTCAGAGCACTCACCAGAGCACATAACCTCCCTGATATCCATCACCCAGCCTCCCAATCCCTCCCACCTCCCTCCTTGCCAGCAATCCTCACTCTGTTTCCAGAGATTAAGAGTCTCTTATGGTTTATCTCCCTCTCTGGTTTCATCTTGTTTTATTTTTCCCTCCCTTCCTATATGATCCTGTCTTGTTTCTCAAATTCCTCATATAAGTGAGATCATATGATAATTGTCCTTCACTGATTAATTTATTTCACTTAACATAATAGCTTCTAGTTCCATGCACATCCTTGCAAATGGCAAGATTTTAGTGTTTTTGATGGCTGTTTATATATATATATATATATACATATATATGTATGTATATATATATATATATATATATATATATATATATATAGTCTCATATCTTCTTCATCCATCTATTGATGGACATCTAGGCTCTTTCCATAGTCTTTCCATAATTTGGGTATTGTGGCTATTGTGGACATTGCTGCTATAAACATTGGGGTTCATATGCCCCTTAGGATCACTACATTTGTATCTTTAGGGTAAATACCCAGTAGTGCAATTGCTGGGTTGTAGGGTAGCTCTATTTTCAACTTTTTGAGGAACCTCCATACTGTTTTCCAGAGTGGCTGTACCAGCTTGCATTCCCACCAACAGTGTAAGATGGTTCCCCTTTCTCCACATCTTTCCAACACCTGTCATTTCCTGACTTGTTAATTTTAGCCATTCTGACTGGTGTGAGGTGGTGTCTCACTGTGGTTTTGATGTGTATTTCCCTGATACCAGGTGATCTTGAGCACTTTTTCTTGTGTTTCTTAGCCTTTTGGATGTCTTCTTTGCAGAAATGTCTGTTCATGTCTTCTGCCCATTTCATGATTGCTTGTTCTTTGGGAGATGAGTTGGATAAGTTCTTTTTAGATTTTGGATACTAGCCCTTTATCTGATATGTTATTTGCAAATATCTTCTCCCATTCCGTCAGTTGTCTTTTGGTTTTGTGGACTGTTTCCCTTGCTGTGCAAAAGCTTTGATCTTGATGAAGTCCCAATAGTTCATTTTTTACTATGCTATCCTTGAATTTTGCAATGTTTCTAGGAAGAAGTTTCTGTGGCTGAGATCAAAGAGGTTGCTGCCTGTGTTCTCCTCAAGGATTTTGATGCATTCCTGTCTCACATTGAGGTCTTTCATCCATTTTGAGTCTCTTTTTGTGTGTGGCATAAGGGAATGGCCCAGTTTCATACTTCTGCATGTGACTGTCTAATTTTTCCAACACCATTTGGTGAAGAGACTCTCTTTCTTCCATTGGACATTCTTTCCAAGCAGGTTGGTTCAGATTGTGTTATGTGGTTGTGCTAATCTCACCAGAGCTGATGCTGGATGGAAGAAAAGGATGCCTGGGGAGTCCAATTGAATTTACTAACCTGACAAATGCTGTTACCATCTTGCAACATTCATTTATCAGTCCCATTTGGGGGAATAAATGACAGTGCATGATACAATCAAGCAATAATTAATTGCTAAACTCCAGGAAGCTGACTACAAATACCAAGACCTGACTAGATAAATTATCCTAACAAATGGACATGATCACATATTTTTTTTTCTTTCAAATTTAGGTGCATTCACTGGGAAATGGGAGCAAATGGCCCAGCACAGCACAGAAGCCTACTCAATGACACCTCTGTATTTTGTAAATGACAATGATGGTGACCAGTATATCCCACTGTCATGAAAAGTTGTGCAATTACCCTCGGGGTCTCTTAAAAAAATTGGATGTATTTGGATCTGAGACTTTAAACTTATTCCTTTTGTTATTATTATCTGTATCTGTAACAGGTTTTCTTGAAATACCATTTGATCCTATGTAATTCACCCATTTAATGCATACCTGTCAATTTTTTTAATTATATTCACAGAGTTGCACAGCCATTACCAGAATCAAGTTTTGAATACTTTCATCACCCAAAAAAAGAAACCCCATATCCATTAGTAGTCATTTCCAAGTATCCTCAAGTCCCCCAAGCTCTAGGCAACTTTGCTTAATTTTTTTTCTATTTCTATAGAGTAGTTTATTCTGCACATTTTAAATATATGTAACTATTCGATTTGTTGCCTCTTATGGCTGGCTTTTTCATTTAGCATAATGTTTTCAAAGTTTGTTCATGTTACAGCATGTATTGGTACTCCTTTTACTGTTGAATATCATTCTATTATGTAATAGTAAATAACATTCTATGGATATACCACATTTCATTTTCTTACTCATCAGTTAAATGGATATTTGAAAATTTTTCATGTTTTGATTATGAATGATGCTACTATCAACATTTGTGTATAGATTTTGTGTGGATATTATGTTTTCCATTTTTCTTCAGTGTATAACCAAAGGTGGAGTTGATGGGTCATTTGGAAACTCTATGTTTAACATTTTGAAAAGTGGCCAGACTGTATCTCAAAGCAGCTGCACCATTTTACATTTCCACTAGCAGTGTTTGGATGTTCCAGTGTATTCAGATTCTCACCAATAGTTGCTATTATTTCTAGGTTTTGCTTTAGCCACTGTGATAGATATGAACTGGAATTTCATTGTGGTTTCAACTTTTATTGCCCTGATGGATATTGATGAGCATCTTCCCTTGACCTTATTGGCCATATTTTCTTCTAACAGTGTTATAACTTTAGCTCTTACATTTAGCTCTTCAATTTCGTTTGGTTTAATTTTTGTAAATGGTGTGAGGAAGCCTTCCTGCTTCATTCTTTAGGTTGTGGATATCCAGTTGTTTCAGCTCTGTTTGTTGCAAAGATGATTCTTCCCTCATTGGATTGTCTTGGCATGTGAGACATATATGATCACAACTTACTTTACCTCTATAAACATTTTTTTAGTACTTTGAAAATATTTATAAAGACTATTTTGAAATCTTTATTTCCTAAGTATGATATCTATGCCCTCTCACAAGAAGTTTCTTTTATCTGTTTTGTTGTATTTTGTTCTTTAAATGAGCCATTTTCTACTCTTCTTTTGTGTCTTGCTTTTTTTCGGTGTTGTTAAAAACTATACATTTAAAACAACATATTATAACAACCCAAATACTGATTATTCCCTTACTCCCAGTGCTTCTTGTTGCTGTTTGCTTACTTATCTGTTTGATAACATGGTTAGACTACTTTAGAGAAGTCTATTTCTCCCATAATCTGCAGCCTCTGATGTCACTCCTCAGAGGGCACAACCCTGGCATGTGCAGCCCTGGGATGATGGTGGTTTTTACAGGGTCTTCTTTGTGTCTTCTCTTTATCTCTCTGCTAAACTGACTGATTCTGTTGGTAGCACACTAATTTCTGGTGATCACTCTATTGTTTTCAACAATGACTTGGCACATCAACTGCTTTACAGATTACTGCATTCAAATTTGCACTCCTTTCCTGGAGTAGTCTTGAGACTGGCCTTTAGGTTTTGTTTCCAGCCTCAGAGAGCTCTTATTAGATGTATCCTCCTGATTCTGTCTGTGAAACTTCTAGATTATCTATGCTTTAGCTTATTTCTTTCATGGAGCTATCAGAGTATCTTAATAGCTTGCCATGAAAATCTCCACTTATTCTAGGGTGTCCTTAGGATTGAGCTTTCCCACAGCCCCTTCCAAATAAAATAAACTCCCTTTGAAATATTCTTATGGCTTGTCTTCTCCTCCTAGGAACGAGCTTTAAGTCACTGCTCCAGAGTGGAAGGCAGAAAAGTATTCTCCTTCTCTTAGAGTAACATCCTTGCTCTATGAGGAGGGTCAGTAGCTGTTTGTCTTCTTAGCTTGCCTCTTCTGGTGTGGAATCTCTATCCCACAAGAGTACCTGGGAAAAATTAATTGGAGCTCCAATGTTCTTGTCCTGCCTCACATGGTGTAGAGCTTCCACCTATGGGTGAGGGCTGGAAGGAAGAAAATAGTCATCCCACAAACTCTCAGTCATTTTTGCCTATAATAGAGTTTCTGTGACATAGAGCTTGGTGATGAGAAATGCTAGTGGCCTGACCCTTCCAGAAAGATTCCATAGCCCTAGACTAGGAGCTGGTGAAAGGGTGTCCTCTGTTATTGGCTGCACCTGCCTGAAATTTTCTTTACACTGGGCTGGAGGAAAAGGAGGAAAATACTCAGCTAATGCCACAGATGCCCACTATTCTTACTATGGTTTAATAAATTTTCTTGAAAATGTATTTATTCATGTGTCTTTTAGCCATTTTTATGTCTTTTTTGGAGAGATGTCTATTCATGTCTTCTGCCCATTTTATAAAAGATTTTACTTATTTATTTGACAGACAGAGATCACAAGTAGGCAGAGAGACAGGCAGAGAGAGAGGAAGGGAAGCAGGCTCCCTGCTGAGCAGAGAGCCCAATGCAGGGCTCGATCTCAGGACCCCAGGATGATGACCTGAGCCGAAGGCAGAGGCTTTAACCCACTGAGCCACCCAGGTGCCCCTTCTGCCCATTTTTTGAAGTGATTATCTGTTTTTTGAGTGTTGAGTTTGAGGTGTTCTTTATAGATCTTGGATATCAGCCCTCTGTCTGTAGTATCATTTGTGAATATATTCTCCCATTCCATGGGTTGCCTTTTTGTTTTGTTGACCATTTCCTTTGCTGTTCATCATCATTAGCCATCAGGGAGATTCAAATCCAAAGCCACATTGAGATACCACCTTATACCAGTTAGAATGGCCAAAATTAACAAGACAGTAAACAACAAGTGTTGGAGAGGATGTGGAGAAAGGGGAACCCTCTTACACTGTTGGTGGACATGCAAGTTGGTGCAGCCACTTTGGGAAAACAGTGTGGAGATTCCTTAAGAAATGAAAAACAGAGCTTCCCTATGACCCTGCAATTACGCTATTGGGTATTTACCCCAAAGATACAGATGTAGTGAAAAGAAGGGCCATCTGTACCCCAATGTTCATAGCAGCAATGACCACAGTCACCAATCTGTAGAAAGAGTCAAGATGCCCTTCAACAGATGAATGGATAAAGAAGATATGGTCTATATATACTATTAAGTATTATGCCTCCATCAGAAAGGATGAACACTCAACTTTTGAATCAACATGGACAGGACTGGAGGAGATTATGCTGAGTGAAATAAGTCAAGCAAAGAGAGTCAATTATCATATGGTTTTGCTTATTTGTGGACATAAGGAATAATATGGAGGATATTGGGAAAGGAGAGGAGAAGTGAATTGGGGGAAATCGGAGGGGGACATGGACCATGAGAGACTGTGGACTGTAAGAAACAAATTGAGGGTCTTGGTGGGGAGAGGGGTGGGGGGTTGGGAGAGCTTGATGGTAGGTATTAAAGAGGGCACATATTGCATGGAGCGCTGGGTGTGGTGCATAAACAATGAATCTTGGAACACAGAAAAAATAAAATAAAATAAATTATGATAAAAAAAGAAAATGTATTTATTCATTTGGTGTGTGTCCTTAGAACAATTTCCAGAGATTTAAAATGTCTGTGGAGTTTTTTCTTTGTTTTTTTTGTTTTTTTGGTTTTTTTATTTTGTTTTGTTTTTGTTTTTGTTTTTGTTTTGTCTGTGGAGTTTTTAAAATATATTTTTCACCAGTTATGGTTGTTTCACTAGAAAGAATGAAGCTCCTCATAGCACTATTCTGGACATCTTATCTCCAGTTTCTTTTTATAAAAAGATAATGATAGTTTTAGACAATTGAATATCTCTACTGAATTGATTCAGAACTACTTCACAAATAATAAGGTCTCAGTGAGTTTTTCTCCAACACAAGTAACCTCAGGCAATACAGTGAGAATCCAGCTTCTTGGGTTCAAATTCTGGGTCTCCTTCTAACTAGCTATGTAAACTTCCACAGTTTGTTTGTCTTTTTATTACTACCAATTAACATATTGAACTGAGATATTCCTAAGATCTCTAAGAATCTATGAAAAGCTGTTCCATTATAATGCAGTGCTTTTGTGATTTAAAAAGCATCCCCCCTTTTTTTTTCATCATTTTGTGTTACATACCAATGTTTTGTGGCCTGAAGCCACTTATCGTCTGATTTTTGTCTACTTATTATCTGATGCTTCAGGCTTATTCTATAATGGGATATCACATGCCTTGTTTAACACTCAGCTGTCTAATTTTTTGTTCACTGCACAAAGCCTTGATCAGCAGTTGATAGATCTGTTGCATACCCAACTCAGTCTGACCCTTTCCAAATGATGCACCACTTGATATAAGTGTCTAATATTAGCATAACTGTACATCACCATGCCCCAAAGGTGGTATCATAGACAATCTACTTTAATCCACTGGTGCTCAAGAGCACCAGGCTCCCACTGCCCAGCAGAGACAGCACTGAACTAAGAAGAGGAGGCTACTCATTCTGCCATGTTACTTCATGATTTTCTATACATTGTTTATTAGTTCTAGGCTTTGGTTTCTTAACAATAAAAATCACAATATTTGCATATACATACATAAAATATCACAAATATTTGTATTTGTTGTATTTGCATATGGTTGTTTGTGTTGCCATCCACTTATATTTTTGTTAACTCGCAAGGGTTCCTCATGGTAAAGTAGTTGAGGAACTTGATACTGTGGGAATGCCTGGTTTCCAACTTGAAGTTGGTTACTTTTCTCAAATCTAAAGTCTTCGATCTCTTCTGTTCTCAAAGGGACATTGTTTGTGTGTATGTTTATGTGTGTCTGCATTCTGTTTCAGTTTGGTTCTCTTCTGTTCTGCTTATTTTTTCTGTAAAATCTGGAAGGCACTGAGCATCAGGCTTGGGTGGATGGTGGGGTACAGTAGAGCATGTTGAGAACAGGAATCTTGAAATAGAAATAGTAGCTGTGCCTGCCCCCCACCTCCATCCAGAAACCCCACATGACTCAGATAATGGAATGGGACCCCACACCTTTCATCAAGAGCCATAGGGCATAGAGGCCATAGCCACATGCCTTTCCATGCAGGAAACACCAATGACCATTTCATTCAGAAGTTCTGTGTCACCAGAGTCTCAATTTCCAGATAACTACAGAAACCAAAAATAGAATATTTTTTTAATAAGTGAACCCATGTCCTTCATAATAAGAGTCACATTTTCCTACATGCAGAGATGCAATATAATCCCTCATACAGTGAATATAACCTCCACCCCAGCCTCCAGAAGTGGTATTTCCTGTCATTCCTCCTTTTGGGAGGGAAACAAATTGAACTGAATAAGAGAGACTACTAACAGGAAATTGATAGGATTTCGTGGTGAGATTGTGGTCTTTGGGCAAGAGAGAAGGGATTGATAAGTCCGGACAAAAGCATAAGAGAAGTCAATCTGTTTCGGTCCTGTCATTCCTCCTTTTGGGAGGGAAACAAATTGAACTGAATAAGAGAGACTACTAACAGGAAATTGATAGGATTTCGTGGTGAGATTGTGGTCTTTGGGCAAGAGAGAAGGGATTGATAAGTCCGGACAAAAGCATA
>NW_019154090.1:48890844-48893852 GCF_002288905.1 Enhydra lutris kenyoni
GGGGAAGTCAATCTGTTTCGGCAGGGCTAGAATACCAGGAGTGTCCCCAGGGTTGTGGTGTTAAGTAGGATGACAGAGAGAACAGGGACTGCCTTTGCATGACTTGGCAGAGCTCCACCTTCTAGGAATAATCCCTGACAACAATAAAAAAAATCTGCATATCCACTGCACAACCCTGTCCTGCTCAGCAGGGCTGTGTGTGTGTGTGTGTGTGTGTGTGTGTGTGTGTGTGTGTGTGTGTGGTGGTGGTGGTAGGTGGTGATACCTTTGCCCCTGACAGGATAAAATTACTCATTGGATCTGCTTTAATAAAGATAGCTAACTTGTTTTTATAATTTACGACTTACTATGCTCCAAGTGCTCTGCTAAGCACTTAATATGAAGCATGTCTTTTAATCCTCTTGAGAGCTGACTAAGGAAGATAGCATTATTGTCCACAGTTTGTAGTTGAAAACACTGAGGTCCAGAAAGGTATGTAAATTGCCTAAGACTTCAGTGCTGAATAGCAGTAGAATCTGAACTTGGGTCTTTCTTATTGGAGCTTATGCTGTGATCCCTGGGTCTCTCTACCTTCTCCTGGTCATTGCAATGATGGCTACCTGCTAGCTGCAAACAAATGTGTGCTTGGGCAGGTTCTCTGTGTGGCATGATGGTTAGAAGCCTCAGACCAAGTACACATGACTTAGCACCTGGCTCAGTATCCCTTGCTAAATGCAGACTGAAGAAGGTACTCACCATCCAGGAGCATCCCTTGTTTCTTTTGTCCAATGACCATGAAACTAAGACATCCAGCCCTATGCATCACTCTGAGGACTCACAGAGATAATTATACAAGCCATATAAGGTCATATCTGCACAAACTGAAAGCTCCATAAATGCCAGTGTTATTATTAACTCTAGTATTGACATTGCCATCAATGTTTTGTTTGCAAAGTATTCTTTTGGCCAAGCCTGGGCTGAGGCAAGAATTGAGCTGGTGTCTGTGTCCTGGGATCAATAGACTCACTGCATTAAATATGCTTTGCTGCTGCCTGGAGGCATGAGGCTGCTTTCATAGAGAATGAGATTTCCTTTCCTTGGGGAGCCAAAGCAACTTCTTTTGGTGTTTGGCAAATGTAGAGTGCTATGGAGGGCTGATCTGTCCCCATAGAGGGAGCTGTGGATTCAGCCTACTTCTAGAAGGTGTAAGGGGGTGACACATTCCAGGGAGCACTATAACATCTAAATTCCAGACGGTCTGTCACAAAGATTATTAAAGGTCAAGGCTACCTTGTCCTTTTCTCCTGTGTTCAGCTACTTAACTCATTATGATAAGAACTGAATTCTGCCCAGAAGTACATATACAGGGAACACTGACTCTGGGGAACAGAAGAAAAAGGAGGAGAGGGAAAAAGAAATTCTGAGTAGGGTTGGGAAAAACACAGGCTACTGGCTTAGGCAGAATCCTTGGAGTTGTCTTTTTTATTCAATGCTGGAATTCACTATGATTTTATGATGAATGAGTTTGGCTTCACAAATAATCACATTTATATGTTAGGGGAGGTTCACAAATTTGGAGACTGTGATGGGGGTGGAGAAAGAGACAAGGGCAGGGGAAAAAAAAAAAAAAAGCAACTGACCCTGAATGCACCATGTGGCTGACTCATTAATGGTTGTCTCTATGAAAGTGAACATCGGAGCCAGCTGGAGGCAATGTCTGGCAATTTCTGGGGCCAGTGCAGATAGGATAAGCATGCTGTCAGATGTGATGCCAGTATGAGCTCTGCCCCTGAGACTCAAGCACA
Organism: Enhydra lutris kenyoni; assembly: GCF_002288905.1. NCBI lineage: Eukaryota > Metazoa > Chordata > Mammalia > Carnivora > Mustelidae > Enhydra > Enhydra lutris. The sequence goes on from NW_019154090.1 coordinate 48,892,629, forward strand.
AACGTAGGGCAGACAGAGGCACATCAGGTCAAGAATCTCATGAATCACCCTAAGCCTGCCTGTCCTTGAATGGGACTGCTGATCTTGGTGGCTGCCATCCACTAGTTCCAGTATGAACATTTCATTCACATCTACCCAAGATCTGGCTGATTCCAGGTTAGAGACACAAATTTAAAATCAGATTTAATTAATGTTTTAAAAAATTATTTCATCCTAGACTTCCAGTAAGCATTATAAAAGTGCTGATGAACTTGAACTTTATTTGAAGAAAACCAAAGCTTGAGATTTAATTTTGGTTTAGGAAACTGAATTCTTTAACCCCTACCCCAGTGGCTTCCCATCACTGCTGGAATTAAGTCCTATACACACCTTGTCTACAACATGTTTTGTGAGCAGGACTCTGGCTACTTGACCAGCCCTACTTCTTACTCCTCTTCCTTTCCTCTGCTTTGGCGCTGGGGAGAGATCTGGGAAGTCAGCCTTCTAGCTGTTCCTCAAACACAGTTCTTCCAGCCCACCCCAAGGGATTGCAGGAGCATGCTCTTTCCCTTGTTCCGTATTTTAATCAAGTGTTTGCACAGATATCCTCCTAGGCAGGCCCCCTTGAGCTCTCCATGAAAGCTGTGCCACCTCAGGTCTACTCCACTGCTCTATGTCAGTATTATGTCAGTATTGCCCTTGTCTGTCCTTTGTATTGCATGAGCTAGACCCAAAATGGTGCAAGAATCAAACACACTCACTTGGCATCACCATGGACATCTGATGCCATCGAGGCCCTGAGTGCTAAGCTTCCTCCAATTCTCAGCTTTGTCTAGACACAAGTGTGAATCCTGGAGTTGAGAAGTTGGCATCACTGGCCTCTCTGATATTTCCCATCCACACGTTAACCCTCAATTGCTAGTAGATATTCATGGCCCTTGGAGTTAAAAGAGGGAGAAGAAGGAGGGCACTTACTTAGCAGGTACAGGATGGCCACCTCCATCACTGGTGGAGAATGTAGTCTGTACCTCAGAGATCCTCACACCAGAGATCTCTGACTAGATTTCTGATCATATTAGCCCTGCCTCCTCCATATAAACCCCTTTCCTTTCCTTTCCTTTCCTTTCCTTTCCTTTCCTTTCCTTTCCTCTCCTCTCCTCTCCTCTCCTCCCCTTCCCTTCCCTTCCCTTCCCTTCCCTTTCCTTTCCTTTCCTTTCCTTTCCTTTCCTTTCCTTTCCTTTCCTT
>NW_019154090.1:48893862-48902929 GCF_002288905.1 Enhydra lutris kenyoni
CCCTTTTCTCCTTCCCCTACATTTTTCTTTTCTTTTCTTTTCTTTTCTTTTCTTTTCTTTTCTTTTCTCTCTCTCTCTCTCTCTCTCATTCTCCCTCTTAGATTATTTTGTCAGATTCTGAATCCTATGCTGAGATTCCTCTAACCTCTTAAATATATTTCTTAACTTGCATGTATTAGGTTTCACTCTTTGAACTCTAAAGATGAATGGTTTTGAATAAATACATATACCATGTATCCACCCACCATCACAGTATCATAGAGAATAGCTTTTTACCACTCTAAAAAACAAAAACAAACAAACAAAAAAAGACAGTATTTCTCCCATTTAACTATTCCTCTCTCCCTGTTGACCCCTGGCAACCATTCATCTTTTTTATCATCTCTATAGTTTTGCTTTTGCCAGAAAAATAAATAATTGAAATCATATAATACTAGGTAGCCTTCTCAGACTGACTTCTCTCAGCTAGCAATATGCTGTTACAATTCATCCATGTCTTTTCAAGGCTTGAAAGCTCATTTCTTTTCTTTTCCTTTTTTTTTTTTTAATTATGTTCTTTTAGTCACCATATAGTACACCATTAGTTTTTGATGTAGTGTTTAATGATTCATTGTTTGCATATAACACCCAATGCAATACATTCCCTCCTTAATACCCATCACTGGGCTAATCCATTCCTCCACCCTTCCCCTCTAAAACCCTTAGTTTGTTTCTCAGAGTCCATAGTGTCTCATGGTTCATCTCCTCCTCGGATTTCCCCCAATTCACTTTTCCCTTCCTTACTTGTTCCATAAGCAGGTGAAACCATATGATAATGGATGGACTTCCCCTGCTTGACTTATGTCATTCAGAATAATCCCCTCCAGTCCCATCCATGTTGATGCAAACATTGGGTATTCAGCCTTTCTGATAGCTGAGTAATATTCCATTGTATATATGGACCCCATCTTTATCAATTCGTCTGTTGAAGGGCATCTCAGCTCTTTCCACAGTTTGATGATTAGGGTCATTGCTGTTATGAACTTGGAGTATATATGACCCTTCTTTTCACTACATCTATATCTTTGGGGTAAATACCCAGTAGTGCAATTTCTGGGTCATAGGGTAGCTCTATTTTTAATTTTTTGAGGAATCTCCACACTGTTTTCCAAAGTGGCCACACCAACTTAGATTCCCATCAACAGTGTAAAAGGTTTCCCTATCTCCACATCTGCTTCAACATTTGTTGTTTCTTACCTTGTTAATCTTTGCCATTCTAACTGGTATAAGGTGATGTCTCAATGTGGTTTTGATTTTAATTTCCCTGATGGATAATGATGATGAACATTTTTTCATTTGTCTGTTAACTGAATTTGTTCTTCTTTTGAGAAGTGTCTGTTCATATCTTCTGCCCAATTTTTGACTTGATCATTTGTTTTTTGGGTGTTGATTATGAGAGGGACTTTATAGATCTTGGATATCAACCTTTTATCTGTAGTGTCACTTGCAAATATCTTCTCCCATTCTGTGGGTTGCCTCTTTGTTTTGTTGACTGTTTCCTTTGCTGTGCAGAAGCTTTTTGTCTTGATGAAGTCCCAAAAGTTCGTTTTACATTTTGTTTCCCTTGCCTTTGGAGACTTGTCATGAAAGAAGTTGCTGTGGCCAGTGTTGAAGAGGTTACTATGTTCTCACTGGGATTTTGATGGAATCCTGTCTCACTTTGAGGTCTTTCATCCATTTTGAGTTTATCTTGGTGTATGGTGTAAGAGAATGGTAAAGTTTCTTTCTTTTGTATATAGCTGTTGTATATAGCTTTTGTTGTTGTATATAGCTTTTGTATATAGCTGTCCCATTTTCCCAGCACCATTTATTGAAGAGACTGTCTTTTTTTCCACTGGACATTTTCTTCCTGCTTTGTCACAAATTATTTGACTATAGAGTTAAAAGTCCACATCTGGGTTCTCAATTCTGTTTCATTGATCTATGTGTCTGTTTTTGTGCCAATACCATGCTGTCTTGATGATCCAGCCTTGTAATATATCTTGAAATCAGGCAACGTGTTGCCCCTAGCTTTGTTATTCTTTTTCAACATTTCTTTGGCAATTCAGGGTGTTTTTGGCTTTCATACAAATTTTTAGGATTGTTTATTCTAGCACTTTGAAAAATGCCTCTGGTATTTTGATCAGGATGGCATCAAAAGTATAGATTGCTCTGGGCAGCATAGACATTTTTTAAAATTTATTTATTTATTTATTTTTAATTTCTTTTCAGTGTTCCAGAATTCATTGTTTATGTACCACACCCAGTGCTCCATGCAATATGTGCCCTTCGTAATACCCACCACCAGTATCAACCAACCTCCCACCCTCCACCCCTCCCAAACCCTCAGATTGTTTTTCATAGTCCACAGTCTCTCATGGTTCGTCTTCCCCTCCAATTTCCCCCAACTCCCTTCTCCTCACTATCTCCCCATGTACTCCGTGTTATTTCCTATGCTCCACAAATAAGCAAAACCATATGATAATTGACTCTCTTTGCTTGACTTATTTCACTCAGCATAATCTCTTCCAGTCTTGTCCATGTTGATACAAAAGTTGGGTATTCATCCTTTCTGACAGAAGCATAATACTCCATAGTATATATGGACCACATTTTCCTTATCCATTCATACATTGAAGGCATCTTGGTTCTTTCCACAGTTCGGCAACTGTGGCCATTGCCAGCATAGACATTTTAACAATGTTTATTCTTCAGATCCATGAGCATGGAATATTTTCCCATATTTTTGGTCTTCTTCTATTTCTTTCTTGAGTATTTTGTAGTTCCTTGAGTATAGATCACTTACCTCTTTGGTTAGGTTTATTCCAAGGTATCTTATTGGTTTTGTTGTTATTGTAAATGGAATAGATTCTCTAATTTCCCTTTCTATAATTACATTGTGAGGGTCTAAGAAAGCAACTGATTTCTGTGCATTGATTGTGTATCCTACCACATTATTGAATTGCTGTATGAGTTCTAGTAATTTGGGGGTAGAATCTTTTGGGTTTTTCACATAAGTAACATGTCTTGTGCAAAGAGAGAGAGTTTGGCTTCTTTGCCAATTTGAGTATCTTTTATTTCTTTTTGTTGTCTGATTGTTGTTTTCATAGTAGTATTATGTTGAACAATAGTGGTGAGAGTGAGCATCTTGTCATGTTCCTGATCTAAGAAAAAGACTCTCACCTTTTCCCCATTGAGAATGATATTCACTGACGGTTTTTCATAGATGGATTTTATGAAATTGAGAAACGTTTCCTCTATCTTTATACTCTGAAGTGTTTTAATCAGGAAAGGATGTTGTATTTTGTGAAATGCCTTTTCTGCATCAATTGAGAGGGCCATATGGCTCTTCTCTCTCCTCTTATTAATGTGTTCTATCACATTGACTGACTTGCCAATGGTGAACCACCCTTGCATCCCAGAGATAAATCCTGCCTGGTCATGGTAGATAATCCTTTCAGTATACTGTTGTATCCTATTAGCTAGGAACCTGTTGAGAATTTTGGCATCCTTATTCATCAGGGATATTGGTCTGAAATTCTCCTTTATGATGGGGTCTTTTCCTGCTTTGGGGATCAAGGTAATTCTGGCCTCATAGAAAGAGTCTGGAAGTTTTCCTTCTGTTTCTATTTTTTGAAATTGGTATTATTTCTTCTTTGAATGTTTGGTAGAAGTCCTCAGGGAATTCATCAGGTCCTGGATTTATTTATTTATTTTTTTGCAAGGTTTTTGATTACTGCTTCAATCTCCTTACTGGTTATTGGTCTATTCAGGTTGTCAATTCCTGTTTCAGTCTTGGTAGTTTATAGGTTTCCAGGAATGCATCCATTTCTTCTGGATTGCTTACTTTGTTGGCATATAGCTGTTGATAATAATTTCTAATACTTTTTTTCTATTTCTTTGATGTTTGTCATGATCTCTCCCTTTCATTAAAAATTTTATTAATTTGGGTCCTTTCTCTTTTCTTTTGGATATATATGGCCAGTGGTTTATTGATCTTATTAGTTCTTCCAAAGAATACATTTCTAAGTTTGTTGATGTCTTCTACTATATTTCTGGTTTCTAATTCATTGATTGCTGCTGTAGTCATAATTATTTCCCTTCTTGTGCATGGCTTAGGCTTAATTTATTGTTGAATGTTCGATACTATAAGGTGTAGAGATAGTTTGTGCATTCAATATTTTTCTATTTTTTTGAGTGAGGCTTGCGTGGCTATGTTTTTCCCCCTTAGGACCACCTTTGCTGTATTCCATAGGTTTTGGACGGACATGTTTTCATTTTCATTGTTTTCCATGAATTGTTTAAGTTCTTCTTTGATTTCCTCATTGACCTAAACATTCTTGAGTAGGATGGTGTTTAGCTTCCAGGTGTTTGAATTTCTTCCCAATATTTTCTTGTGATTGATATCCAGTTTCAAAGCATTGTGGTCTGAGAATATACAGGGAATATATAGGGAATAATCTCAAACTTTTGGTATCTTTTGGTATCAGCTGAGACCTGATTTGTGACTCAGTATGTGGTCTATTCTGGAGAAAGTCCTGTGTGCACTTGAAAAGAGTGAATATTTTGTTGTTTTAGGGTGGAATGTTCTGTTTATATCTATGAACTCCATCTGGTCCAGTGTGTCATTCAAAGCTCTTGTTTCTTTGTTGTTTTCTGCTTAATTGATCTCTCTATTGCTGAGAGTGGAATGGTAAGGTCTCCTGCAATTAACATATTATTATCAATATGTCTCTTTATTTTGGTTAAAAGTTTGTTTATGTGGTCAGCTGCTCTCATATTGGGAGCATAGATATTTACAATTGGTAGATAGAACATTTAAGAATGCTATAGTGTCCTTCTGTACCTCTAACTACAGTCTTTAGCTTAAAATCTAATTTGTCTGACATGAGAATTGCTACCCCAGCTTTCTTTTGTGGTCCATTGATATGAATGATGGTTCTCCATCCCTTCACTTTCAGTCTGGATGTATCTTTATGTTCAAAATGAGTCTCTGGTAGACAGCATATGGATAGGTCATGTATTTTCATCCAGTCTGCAACCCTGCACCATTTTATGGGAGTATTTAGGCCATTCACATTAAGAGTGATTACTGAAACATGGCAGGATACAAAGTCAACGTACAGAAATCAGTGGCTTTCTTATACACTAACAATGAAAATACAGAAATGGAAATTAGAGAATCGATTCCATTTACTATAGCACCAAGAGCCATAAGATACCTGGGAATAAACCTAACCAAAGAGGTAAAGGAACTGTACTCGAGGAACTACAGAACACTCATGAAAGAAATTGAAGAAGACACAAAAAGATGGAAGACCATTCCATGCTCTTGTATCGGAAGAATAAACATTGTTAAAATGTCTATACTGCCTAGAGCAATCTATACTTTTAATGCCATTCCGATCAAAATTCCACCGCTATTTTTCAAAGAGCTGGAGCAAATAATCCTAAAATTTGTATGGAATCAAAAGAGACCCTGAATTGCTAAGGAAATGTTGAAAAACAAAAATAAAACTGGGGGCATCACATTACCTGATTTCAAGCTTTACTACAAAGCTGTGATCACCAAGACAGCATGGTACTGGCATAAAAACAGACACATAGACCAGTGGAACAGAGTAGAAAGCCCAGATATGGACCCTCAACTCTATGGTCAAATAATCTTTGACAAAACAGGAAAAAATATACAGTGGAAAAAAGACAGTCTCTTCAATAAATGGTGCTGGGAAAACTGGACAGCTATATGCAGAAGAATGAAACTCGACCATTCTCTTACACCATACACAAATATAAAATCAAAATGGATAAAAGATCTCAATGTGAGACAGGAATCCATCAGAATCCTAGAGGAAAACATAGGCAGTAACCTCTTCGATATCAGCCACAGCAACTTCTTTCAAGATATGTCTCCAAAGGCAAAGGAAACAAAAGCGAAGATGAACTTTTGGGACTTCATCAAGATCAAAAGCTTCTGCACAGCAAAGGAAACAGTCAACAAAACAAAGAGGCAACCCACGGAATGGGAGAAGATATTTGCAAATGACAGTACAGACAAAGGTTGATATCCAGGATCTATAAAGAACTCCTCAAACTCAACACACACAAAACAGACAATCATATCAAAAAATGGGCAGAAGATATGGACACTTTTCCAATGAAGAAATACAAATGGCTATCAGACACATGAAAAAATGTTCATCATCACTAGCCATCAGGGAGATTCAAATTAAAACCACATTGAGATATCACCTTACACCAGTTAGAATGGCCAAAATTAGCAAGACAGGAAACAACATGTGTTGGAGAGGATGTGGAGAAAGGGGAACCCTCTTACACTGTTGGTGGGAATGCAAGTTGGAGCAGCCACTTTAGAGAACAGTGTGGAGATTCCTCAAGAAATTAAAAATAGAGCTTCCCTATGACCCTGCCATTGCACTACTGGGTATTTACCCCAAAGATACAGATGTAGTGAAAAGAAGGGCCATCTGTACCCCAATGTTGATAGTGGCAATGGCCACGGTCACCAAACTGTGGAAAGAACCAAGATGCCCTTCAACAGACGAATGGATAAGGAAGATGTGGTCCATATACACTATGGAGTATTATGCCTCCATCAGAAAGGTTGAATACTCAACTTTTGTAGCAACATGGATGGGACTGGAAGAGATTATGCTAAGTGAAATAAGTCAAGCAGAGAAAGTCAATTATCATATGGTTTCACTTATTTGTGGAGCATAACAAATAGCATGGAGGACAAGGGGAGATGGAGAGGAGAAGGGAGTTGAGGGAAATTGGAAGGAGAGGTGAGCCATGAGAGACTATGGACTCTGAAAAACAATCTGAGGGGTTTGAAGGGGCGGGGGGTGGGAGGTTGGGGGATCCAGGTGGTGGGTATTGTAGAGGGCACAGATTGCATGGAGCACTGGGTGTGGTGCAAAAATAATGAATACTGTTACGCTGAAAAAATAAAAAATTTAAAAAAAAAGAGTGATTACTGAAAGATATGGTTTTATTGTCATGTTGCCTGTGAAGTCCTTGTTTCTATAGATTGTCTCTGTAAATTTCTGTTCTATATCACACTTTGGGTCTTTCTTCTTTTATAGACACCCCCCCCCCAATATTTCTTGCAGGGCCGGCTTAGTGGTCACTTGTTCCTTTAGTTTTTGCTGGTCTTAGAAGCTCTTTATCTCTCCATCCATTCTAAATGACAGCCTTCCACATAAAGTATTCTTGGGTACATGTTCTTTTCATTTAGTACCCTTAATATGTCTTGCCGGCCCTTTCTGGATTGCCAAGTGTCTGTGGACGGGTCTGACATTATGTTGATCTTCCTCCCTTTGTACATAAGGAATCTCTTTCCCATAACTGCCCTTAAGATGGTTTCCTTGGTTCCAAGATTTGCGAGTTTTGCTATTGCATGTTGGAGCCTTGGTCTGTTCTCCTTGATCTTGGGAAGTGTCCTCTCTGCCTCTAGGACACAAATGCTTGTTTCATTCCCTAGCTACAACTTGCTGAAATATATCTTCTAGTCCTCTCTCTCTCTCTCCCTCAACCCCCTCAGGGATCCTACTAATTCTGGCATTGGAATATTTCACGGCATCATTTATTTCGCTAATGGTTTTCATGGATTTTAAGCTGTTTGTTCCAGGCCTCCTCCTATTCCTTCTTTCTTATCAGTTTGTCTTCTAGATCACTTTCATTCTTCTGCCTCACTTACCCTAGCTGTTAGAGTATCTAGATTAGATTGGATCTCATTCATACATTTTTAACTTCTTCCAGATTAGCTCTCATTTCTGCCCTTAGAGAATCTATGTTGCAATTAGTGGTTTTCTCCATCTTATCTATTGTCTACATAATTGTTACCCTGAAGTCTATTTCTAACATCTTGCTTATATCCATATCCATTAGTCCTGTGGCAGAAGTCACAGTTTCTGAATTTTTCCTGAGGTTTCCAAACAGGCAACCCTCTTTGGGCAGAGTTGCCCTGCCCCATAGGTGAGGGGAATGGGCTCAGTGAAAACTGGTTTGGGGGGCTTTTGTTCTCTGGCAGCTTTCCCTGGTGGCTTTCCATGTCTTTTCCAAGAGTTAGACAGAAGTGACCATATCCAAACTTCTGTCTCAGAACAGAGGGATTGCAATCTATTCTCCAGTGAGCTCTCCAGGCCACACCCTCCATTTATGTCTGTGCTGCTAAAAAACACAGAGTCCTGGGTTGTGTGCCCCACAGCAGCACTCCTAGTTCTCTCGTCCAGGCCCAGGCACATCTCTGGCCTTTATTTTCTAAAACCACCAGATGCCTCCAATTCACAAGCATGCCCCTACAGGTCCAGGATTCAGTCTTGTGGACTGCCCTAAAGTCCTTTTCCCACTGATACCAGTCTGCAAATCTGTGCCTGGTCTCCAGCACTCTGGTGGTGCAGGATTTCGGAAGCTCCCTCCCCCTTCCATTTATCTTCGATATCTGCCTGCAGAATCAGAGCTCCCCACTTCTTACCTTGAAACCAACCATCAGAGATATTCAGTTTGTAGAGATTTGCATATTTCTTCTTACATCTCAGACTGATTTTCTGGCAGTTCGGAGGGGTCTGGTAGATATCCACCTTAGTTCAGGGGACCAGTTGAAATAGTGTCCCCTACTTCTCTGCCATCTTTCTCATTTCTTCTTATTATTGGATAGCCTTCCAGTGTATGGATGTACCACTGTTTATCCATTCAACTTTTGAAGGGCACTTTAATTATTTAATAGTGTTTGGTGATTAGGAATGAAACTGCTAAAAACACTTGTGTGCAGATTTTTGCATGAACACAGTAGTCAAGTAATTTGGATAAATACCCAGGAGTTCATTCATAGAGCAAGACTATGTCTAACTTGTAAGAAACTGCCAAACATTGTGCATTCCCATTAACAAGGAATGACAGTTCCCATTGTTCTGCATGATTGTTACAAGTTGGTATTGTCAGGTTTGTTTGTTTTGTTTTGTGTCTTTCTTTCTTTCTTTCTTTCTTTCTTTCTTTCTTTCTTTCTTTCTTTCTTTCTTTCTTTCTT
>NW_019154090.1:48902939-48925108 GCF_002288905.1 Enhydra lutris kenyoni
ATTTGTAGCCATTCTGATAGGTGTGTAGTAGTATCTCACTGTAGTTTTAAACTGGAGTTCCCTAGTGACAAAAACATTGGACATCTTTTCATGTGCTTATTTGGCATCTGTATATCATGCTTCATGAAATTTCTCTTCATATCATTTCAAAATTTTTAATTAACATGTTTGTTATCTTATTGATGACTTAAATAAGAGTTCTTTGTATATTTGGATAAAAATTTATCAGATACATGTCTGAAAAATATATTCTCCCAGTTTCTGGCTTGGCCTTTCATTCTCTCAACAGTGTCTTTCATTGGGGAAAATGTTTCTAATTTTAATGAAGTGCAATTTATCGACTCTTTTTTCACAGATCATGTTTTACTGTCATACAGATTTTGTCTTATGTCATATCTATTGTCATATAGATTTTCTCCCATGTCCTTGTCATATAGATTTTTCAATGTTTTCTACTATAAGTTTTTCATCTTTGCATTTTACATGTAAGTTTATGATCAATTATGAGTTACTATTTATTAAAGGTATAAGGTCTGTGTCTAGGTTCATTTTTTTAAGAACAATTTTTTGAAAAGACTGTCCTCTCTTGCCAAAGATTAGTTAAGCATATTTGTGTGGGTCTATATTGAGACTCTCCCACCTGTTCTATTAATCTATATGTCTATTCTTTCATCAATAGCATGATGTCTAGGTTACTAAAGCTTTATAGTAAGTATTGGAATTGAGTACTACAGTTCCTCAGATTTTGTTATTCTCTCTCAGTAGGACTATTCCTAGTCTTTGATCTTTCCACATAAAATTAAAAATCAGTTTGTCAATATCTACACAATACCTTGCTGGGATTATGGTTAGGGTTACATTGAATCAGGTTACATTGAATCTATAGATCAAGGTTACATTGAATCTATAGATCAAGTTGGGAAGAATTGACATCTTGACAATTTAGCATCTTCCAAGACATTAATACTGAATATCTCTCCATATACTTATTTAATTCTGTCATCAGTATTTCATATTATTTCACATATAGACTCTGCAGATGGGCCACTTTTGACTCTCCTGTTGGGAATGGAGAGAAAAAAATCCTCTACTCTCATATTCATTACTTGAGGTCCATGAATTAAACTGGAAAAGACAGATTAGCAAGAGGAAAAAAAAAGCAAAATTAATTATGGGCATATGAACAGGAACAGACAAAGAAATATAGTAGTTAGAATTTGGGGCTTATATACTATCTTAACAAAGGGTGAAGGGTGATAAATTGAGAGAAATAATTAAGCAAAAGGTGGGGAAGTTGGGCTTTTTTGAGTCATAAATTCTGGGAAGAGGAATAAGGAAAATGAATGAAAGAGGATTATTTAATAAGTTTTTTTTTTCAATTTAATTAGTCAACATGTATAACATTATTAGTTGCAGATATAGAGTTCAGTAATTCCTCATGTGAATATAACAGCCAGGGCTCAACACATCATGTAGCCTCCTTAATGCCTATGACCCAGTTACCCCATCCCCCCACTCACCTCCCCTTCAGCAACCCTCACTTTCTTTCCCATAGTTAAGAAATGCTTTAGACCCCTCTCTCATTTCTTCTCCTTCCTTTTTTCTCCCTTCCCCTATGATCCTGTACATTGTTTCTTATCTTCCTCATATGAGTGAAACAATATAACTATTTTCTCTGATTGACTTAATTCTCTCAGCACAATACCCTCCAGTTCTATCCACATTGATGTAAATGGTAAGATTTCATCTTTTCTGATAACTGAGTATGGTTCCATTTTGTGTGTGCATGTGTGTGTATGTATGTATGTATGTGTGTGTGTATATATATATATAAATAATTGTATACATTGTATTATATATATAATTGTATACATTTAATATATATCTATATGAATATATATATCACATATTTTTTTAAAAGATTTTATTTATTTATTTGACAGACAGAGATCACAAGTAGGCAGAGAGGCAGACAGAGAGAGAGGGGGAAGCAGGCTCCCCACTGAGCAGTAAACCACATTCCCACTGTCCCTACACTGTGGAGAGTTTTAATCAAGAAATGATGCTATATTTTGTCAATTTTTTTGCATCAAAGGATGATTTTTGAGAGGATCATGTGATTCTTGTCCTTTCTTTTATTAATATGATGTATCAAGTTGATTGATTTCTGAGTGTGGAACCAACTTTGCAGCTCAGGAAAAAATCCTACTTGGTTGTGATGAGTAATCTTTTTAATGTACTGTTGGATCCTATTGACTAATACCTTGGTGAGAATTTTGGTATTCATGTTCATCAAGGATATTGGTCTGTAATTCTTTTTTGGTCAGGTCTTTGTCTGTTTGGGGATTAAGGTAATGCTGGCCTCATAGAATGAGTTTGGAAGTTTTCTTTCCATTTTGATTTTTTGGAACAGCTTCAGAAGAATAGGTATTAGTTCTTTAAATGTCTGGTAGAATTCCTCTGGGAAGCCATCTGGCCCTGGGATCTTGTTTGTTGGGAGATTTTTGATCACTGCTTCAATTCCCTTACTGGTTGTGGGTCTGTTCAGATTATATATTTCTTCCTGTTTCAATTTGGGTAGTTTATATGTTTCTAAGATGTATCCATTTCCCCCAGATTGCCTAATTTGTTGGTATATAGTTGCTCATAACATTTTTTTTTAATCATTGTATGTCCTTGGTATTGGCTGTGATCTCTTCTCTTTCATTCATAATTTGATTAATTTGGTTCCTTTCTCTTTTCTTTTTGATAAGTCTAGCTATTAATAAATCTTATTAATTATTTCAAAGAACCAGCTCCTAGTTTTGTTGATCTGTTCTACTGTTTTTATTTTTTTTCTCTTTCATTGATTTCTTCTCTGATCTTTATCATTTCTCATCTCCTATTTGGTTTAGACTCTTTGTTGTTCTCTTTCCAGTTCCATTAGGTGTATGGTTAGGTTATTTGAAATTTTTCTTGTTTCTTAAGAAAGGCTTGTATTGCTATGCACTTCCCTCCTAGGACTGCCTTTGCTGCATACCAAAGGTTTTGAATAGTTGTATTTTCATTTTCATTTGTTTCCATGATTTTTAAAATTCTTCTTTAATTTCCCACTTGACCCATTCATTCTTTAGTAGAATGCTCTTTAACCTCCAAGTATTTGAGTTCTTTCCAAATTTCCTCCTGTGATTGAGTTCAAGATTTAAAGCATTATGGTCTGAATATATGCAGGAAATAATCCCAATATTTTGGTACTGATTTATACCTGATTTATGACCCAGTGTGTGATCTATTCTGGAAAATTTTCCATGTGCACTTGAGAAGAATGTGTATTCTGTTGCTTTAGGATAGAATGCTCTCAATATATCTGTGAAGTCCATCTAGTCCAGTGTGTCATTCAAAGTCCTTGTTTCCTTGTTGATATTCTACTTAGATAATCTTTCAATTGTTGTGAGTGGGGTGTTAAAGTCCCTTACTATTATTGTATTATTATCAATGTGTTTATTTAATTTTGTTATTATTTGTTTATACAATTGGCTGCTCCCAAGTTAGGGGCATAAATATTTATAATTGTTAGATCTTCCTGTTGGATAGACACTTTAAGTATGATATAGTGTCCCTCTTCATCCCCTGCTACAGTCATTGGTTTAAAATATAATTTGTTTGAAATAAAGATGACTACTCTAGCTTTCTTTTGATATCCATTAACATGGTAAATTGTTCTCCACCCATTCACTTTCAGTCTGGAAGTGTCTTTGGGTCTAAAATGAGTCTCTTGTAGACAGCATATGGATGGATCTTGGTTTTCTATCCAATCTGATACCCTGTGTCTTTTGATTGGAGCATTTAGCCCATTTACATTCAGAATAACTAGTGAAATATATGAATTTAGTGCCATTGCATTACTTGTAATGTCACTGTTTCCGTATATTGTCTCTGTTCCTTTTTGGTATATGTTAATTTGGGGCTCTGTCTTTGCTTACAAGGATCCTCTTTATATTTCTTGTTGGGCTGGTTTAGGGATCATAAGTTCTTTTAGTTTCTGTCTGTTCTGGAAGCTCTTTATTTCTTCCACCATTCTGAATCATGGCCTTGCTGGATAAAGTTTTCTTGGCTGCATGTTTTTATTATTTACTACCCTGAATATATCATGCCAGTCCTTTCTGGCCTGCCAGGTCTCTGTGGATAGGTCTACTGCCAGTCTAATGTTTCTACTCTTGTAGGTTAAGACCTCTTGTCTTGAGCTGCTTTCAGGATTTTCTCTTTATTTATTTATTTATATGAAATTCACTACCTTCACTATTATATGTCATGGTATTGATCTATTTTTGTTGATTTTGAGAGCATCTATGCTTTCTGGACCTGACTGCCTGTTTCCTTCCCCAGATTACAGAAGTTCTCAGCTATGATTTGCTCAAGTATACCTTCTGTTGGCCTCCTCCTCTGAGACCCCAATTATTCTAATATTGTTTTGCTTTGTGGTATCACTGATATCTCAAAGCCTGCTCTCATGATTCAGTAGCTGTTCTTCTCTCTTTTCTTCAGCCTCCTTACTTTCTGCTATTTTCTCTTCTGTGTCACTGACTCTCTTTTCTGCCTCATTTACCCTAGCCATTAGAGCATCCATTTCAGCCTGCATCTTATGTAAATCATTTTAAATTTTGGCTTGACTAAATTTTATTTCTTTTATTCCTGCACTAAAGGATTCTCTAGTATCTTTTATAATTTTTTCAAGCCCAGCTACTATCTTTATAAATGCCATTCTAAATTCTAGGCCCAACATCTTACCTATCTTTATATCAGTTAAATCTATGGAAGAGGTTCAGTTCAGGTCATGATCCCAGGATCCTGGGATCGAGCCCCGCATTGGGCTCTCTGCTCAACAGGGAGCCTGCTGCCCTTCCTCTCTCTTGGCCTGCCTCTCTGTCTGCTTGTGTTCTCTGTCAAATAAATAAAACCTTTTAGAAATAAATAAATAAATCTATGGCAGAGAATATTCCTTCTGATTCTTTCTTTTGTTGTGAATTTCTCCTTCTAGTCATCTTGTACAGAGAATATATGAATGAGAGAACAAAATAAAAAATATCAACCATGACCCTAGCAAAATATACTCTAGACAAATCCAAAGAGATTAGAACCCAAAAAAAGAAAAGGGGGAAATAGAGAGTATAATCTATCATGCAGACAAAACAGAGTGATTTGGTCCTAGTGTATTTGATCTGTTTTTTAAGAAGACACTAGGATCCCAAAGTTATAAAGAAAAATAAACTTTATATATATTTGAACACAGTGAAAGGAAGCCAAAAGTGAAGAGTATCTCTATAAAATACAATTGTACAAATGAGAATTTTAAAAGACCAAGAAAAGATTTCATAAAATAAGAAGCTAATTGGAAAGGGAAAAAAAAAAAGAGAGAGAGAGAGAAAAAAATAGAGAATGGAAATTTTACACTAAAAGACTAAAGAATAATGAGGGGGGGGAAAACAAAAACAAAAACAAAAAATACCTTGAATTCTATATACTATTTTTTCCCTAGCACAGGAGCTTTTCTGTTCAGTGTGGTCTATAAACCTGATATTAGCCTGATGTTCCTGCTCGTCTTCTGGGGGAGGGACCTATTGCACTGACTCTTAAGCATGTTTACCTGGGAGGTGTTGAACACCCCTTGTCAGGGGCCCAGACTCAGTGTAAGCTGTTTCAGGTTGCTCTATGTGGCTTTTGTTCCCTGAAGGCTTTCCATGCTGCTTTAGAGGATGAAAAAAATAAAAAAAAAAAAACAAATAAAAATGGTGGTACCCCAATCTCTAACCCCAAAGCTGAAAGATCGGGGCCCCCACTCTTTAGTGAACTCTCAGGGAAAAGCAGTCAATCACTTTTGTGTGCATCAATCTCTGCAGACTCTGGTGTGCTCCCAAGCTGATCGTCCTGGGGGATGAAAGAGAGGGGGTCTCACCGTAATTCTGCCACTTGCTGGGCCCCTGATTGGAAAACAATGGCCTGATCATGCTGAAGTTCACAGTTTATGGCAACACAGCTAAGATCCCACTTCTAGGCTCACTGATTGTAGCTGGCTTTCCTGCTCCAAGGTTTGGGAACTGTGCCACATTCAGGCACCCCCAGTCTTTCTGTGACCCCGGGGATCCTGAGACCACATTATCCCACCTAGGATTCTGTCCCATTTTGCCACATGAGCACCATTCAGGCAGGGATGTTACTCACTGGAGCAAACTTTCTTAAAGTTTTGATTTTGCATCCTGTTACTGTATCACTTTCCTGTAGTTGGCTTAAGGAGGATCCCTCCCCCTGCAGTTTATCTTCTGATATATCCCCTCAGATTCCTTCTCCACACCTCCTACCTTGCAAAAAGTGGTCACTTTTCTTTTTGTAGAATTGTAGCAACTCTTTTCTTAGATTCCAGGTTGAATTCACAGGTTTTCAGAATAACTTGATAGATATAAGCTGAATTCAAGTGACTAGATGAAACAAGGATCCCCTACTCTTCTGCCATTTTAGAAATCCCACTATTTAGTAATATTTTTTTTTTATGCAAACCCAAGTTAGCGTCTTCTCCATTCAAAAGTGATTAAGTATCTCCTTCCTCCTTCTGTGAGGGGAGACACTTTTACAAATTTGTGTTTCTTTTACAAAGAGAAACGCATGCCTTGCTTTAGACAGAAATGGAGAGTAGAGAGCTTTCCCTGAATCTGCTCATTCTTAATTGCCTTCAGTTCAAAATAATCCACATGCAACATTGGCATGTTTTGTGATAGCATAATCTGATGGCATTTGCTGCTTCATTTCCCCAGCCTTCTCTAGTTCATCTCTCTTAGGCTGTCCCTTCATCTTTCCCAGAAGTCCTCCTGGATATGATTCCACACTATCTATCTTTGGAGACAGTCCCTTTCCTTGCCATGGGGAAATCTAATTGTCTGCCACAGAACCACCTTCCTTTATTCAAAAGAAGGACCATCTCCACACCCCTCACTTTTAGATCTTTCCTTGTGAGAATTAGATTCCTGTCCCTATGCCCCCCACACCCTGAAAACCCCTATTCAGATATCTGCGAGGTTCT
Organism: Enhydra lutris kenyoni; assembly: GCF_002288905.1. Lineage (NCBI taxonomy): Eukaryota > Metazoa > Chordata > Mammalia > Carnivora > Mustelidae > Enhydra > Enhydra lutris. The sequence goes on from NW_019154090.1 coordinate 48,909,991, forward strand.
GTTGGTAATGATCATGAGAAACTTATCTTCTCCCACCCTTGTAGTGCTAAAGATGCTCATGCTACATATAACCCTCCAAAATAATTCTATCCTTTTCACCTCCTCTTTACTGCCTATAGTTAGATTCCAGGTGTAAGCTGGCAAAACCAGTTTCACAGTCTCCTTCATGGCCCAAGATACACAGTGACTTAGGAGATTGGATCCTTAGACTCTCTTTTACTAAATATTGAATACTTAGAAACATTAGATGAAACTAAAACAAAGAGTTTTAACACCTTTTACTCTTGTGTAGTGCTTCTGTCACTTAAGAATGAATGATCTTTTACTGAAAATGGAGACCTGAGAGGGGAAAAAATAAAGAAGTTAAAATATTGTCATAATATGGCACACAGAAATAACAAGTCAATTTGAATAACTAGGGGATAGTGATATAAAAAATGAATCAAACTCATTTATTGCAATCTTTTGGAAGAGAAAAATAGTAATCATATAATGGAATAATAATATACTATGTTAGTTTTAGGTGAGCCTGGTGGTGGGTATTAAGGAGGGCATGTATTGAATGGAACACTGGGTGTGGTACATAAACAATGAACCTTGGAACACTGAAAAAATAAAATTAAATAAAAAAATAATCAGAAGAAAAAAAAAAACTATGTTAGTTTTAAAAGGGAAGTGGACATAGAACCATGGGTTTCAGGGACAACACTGAGAATACTCGGGAAGGTGGGCCACGGGAGTTTTGTTCAAGGGAGTGGCATGAACCACATGTGAACTGTGTCTTAAAGGATAAGTAGAATTTTATCCTTCCTGAAGAATTCAGGGAAATGAAAGGGGGAAAGAAGCAGGAAAAAAAATCTACAAGGAAGAGAGAGAACACATAATACATTTCCCCCCTGTATTCAGAACAAGCACAACAAAGTTTTTGGTATTTGAACTGGAGAATTCATGTAGAAAGTGGTATATGATGACAACATGAAATTAATCTATGGCTAAATGATTGAAAGCCTTATACATCTATGTTAGGGAGAACAGGCTTTGTTCTTTAGGTAATGGGAAGTAATTGAATGTTGTTGAAGGGCTAATTTTATGTGTCAGCTTGAGTGGACTAAGAGATGTCCAGAGAGCCAGTAAGATATTATTTCTGGGCATGTCTTTAAGGGTATTTCTGGAAGAGATTAACATTTGTTTCAGTAGACTGAATAAAGAGACAGTCCTCACCAGTGTGGGTGAACATTATCCAACGTGTTGAGGGCCAAAATGGAACAAAAAGGTGAAGGAAGAGCAAATTCCCTCTCTCCTCTTCTGCTTAGATATCAATCTTTTCCTGCCTTGGATATCCAAGCTCCTTGTTCTAGGGTCTTCAGATTCTATATGGTCCCTGATTCTCAAGCCTACAAATGTGGACTGATTTGTACCATTGGTTTTCCTGCTTCTCCAGCTTGTGGATGGCAGATTATGGGATTTCTTGGCCTCTAAAACCACACTTGAGCTCATTCCTATCATAAAACAAATATATAGATCATATATCATATATATATTATATATAATATATAATCTGCATATATAGAGGTATAGATATATAGGTATATATGTACACTATCAGTTCTGTTTCTGTAGAGAACTCTGACTGATACAGATGTGGAACAGCACAGTGACAAGATGGTCTGGAAGGGATAGATCCCAGTAAAATGAAGACACATCAGTTAGTGAAACAATACATATTGAGCAGTTAGTCTATACCAAGCACCTGCCTAGAAACCAGAAATATGTCATAAGTGAGACAGACAGTGCTCCTGGATTACAACTCAGTGTTAAGGTAGAATATGTTGCCATCAAGGGAGTAAGTGATTAGGAGGGTCTGGCAGAAGGATTGAGTGAGGAAACATGGTCCAGTGTGATTAGGAGGTAGGATGATTGAAAATAGAACAAAATAGAGACCAAGAATGACTGAAGTTTCTAATGTGGGCCAGATGGATTACAAGATACAAGCTGAGGGATATATATTGGAAAGAAGAGTTAGGGAGGAAAAGGAGGTGGTGGATGTCATAAATAGATATGAAGTTACCTAAAGAGTAGTGAGTCAGCCAGGGAAGAATTGATGAGATACTAAACCATAGAAAGAAAGAACAAAAGTTATTTATATCTACCATACATCCAAGGAAAAGCAAACACAAATTTAAAGAAATATAACAGAGATGATTGTCATAATGCTCAAGCTTGCACAGGTGTTCCCCAGAAGCTGAGGCCAGCCTGCCAAGGAGCTAATGCTCTGCTTGCATTTCCTCACTTACCCATTCCCCAACCAATGGAAATATCTTTTTTTTTCTACTTTTATCTGCAAATTCAAAGAAGGCAAAAGATGAGTACAAATCTATTTTCCATATAAGGTTTTTAAAATTATTATATTGTTAGTCATGTATAGTACATCATTAGTTTTTGATGTTGTGTTTCATGATTCATTGTTTGCATATAACACCCAGCGCTCCATGGAGTATGTGCCCTCCTTAATGCCTATCACCAGGCATTTTCCATAAAAAGTTAATACAGTGTGAAGACACACAAATAAGAATTAAGGTCACCAGAACACTTAAAGCTCTGGTCTCTGCTATTGCTCCATACCAGGTAATTCCTTAAGAGGAGACCTAGGTTAATTCAGCCCAAATGCCTCACTCCTGAAGTGAATCCTCTCTTCTGGTTTTGGCTTTTGTTTCCTTGTCTAACCTTGACTCATCTAATTGAGTGAGTGGTCAAATCTGCCAGGCAGTTGGCTAAGCTAGGTAAGGGGGAAAGGGAAAAGAAGTAGAGAAGGAGTCACAATAGGTGTGAGGAAACATCGCAACATTGATTATCTCCAATCCCCCTCTGCTTTGTTGGCTCTGGGGTAGGGCACTCCATGTTACAAGGAACAAGAAAATCAAGTTTTTACAATTACACAAATCAAAATGAATTTTGAATAAGTAAATTAGGTAAGGTTCATGTTCTATAAGTGTCTATAAATTAGCATTGAGTCAGATTGATAGTTAATTCATTCACTCCAGAAATGTTTGTTTCAAGCGAAAGAATCTCAAGGAATGCTAAAATCTATTAATTTCTTAAACTATCATTTGTTGAACTTCCACAGCACGCCAGGTGTTGTGCTAATATTAGTGATAATATAATGAGGACTGTATGTAAACCAAAACCAAGACAAGATTGTTGCCTTCATAGAATTTACAGTTAGTGACAAAAGAAATGAATATACAAAAATAAATATAAATTTATAGCTATAGTTTAAGTACCACAAAGCAGACATAATACTTGGACCCAGTGAAAGAATTCAGCAAAGTCTTACCTGAGGAGGTAACAGTTGATATCTCAAAAGAAAGTAAGTCCAAGTTAGACTGGAACATCTAAAATAGAGGAAGGAGATATCATATGATATTCCACTGTGCAGAAAAGTAGAGTTTGGGCCACTGTATGGCTAACAGACCATGTTAAAACTTGGACATTTATTTAAGAGCTATGGGGAGCTACTGAAGACTTTAAGCAGCTGACATGGTCCTATGTGTGTTCAACAGCATGGGAATATGAGAAGGTATAGAGTACTCGGTAACTCTAAGAACTTCTTTATAACTAGAGTTCTGAGAGTCCTTAGCAGGTGAGATAGATGCTAATCATAGAAAACTTTTTAAACTAGGCTAATGCATTTTTTGCTTTTTACTGGGATAATTAAAGACATTGATTTTAAACAAAGGGTAAATATCATATTGTATAACACAATATCCATCCTGGTAATTAAATAGAGTAATTATTATAATCATGAAAGAAATTAGGAGAAAACACAATAAACAAGGTCAGAGACAATGATGCTGTTAAGGCCATTTCAGTGAGGACAGAGAGGACAGGGTGCCCATGAAAGACATGGAAACATGGTCCTGGTGACTACATCAGGCAGTGAAAAGGCAGGAGGAGATAATGATGCCCTTCCTGCTTATGAGGTGGGTGACATACAGGAGAGTGGTCATCTCTTATATAAAGTGGGGGTATGATGAGTTTAGTTATAAAGCTCTGGGAGGGTGGGGAGAGAAGGTGAGATTCATATGCCTACGTTCTGAGGTCTTTGTATGTAAGACAAAAGTTTTATATAGTTGAAATTACCCTAAAATCCCATAAACCTTCATTAGCTCACCAGAAAAATGAAAAGCCAACATAAACTTCTGTTTCTCCACATGTTTTGGTGTGACCTCCCTTTTCTGGGTTGGATAATGGAAGCCATGGATATTTCAAACATGAAAAGGACAAAAGAATAAATATTTTATCTTTTTTTTTTTTTTTTTTCAGAAATACTGTAGTTGATTTCAAGTTAAACATTATGTTATTTCTTTGCATGCATTTTTTGCAGGATACATTAGGTGATGTCTGGAGGGCACCAGCAGAAGTTCCTTGATAATCATGGAGTCAACACAATGCAGTGACAGGGATGGGGCTGGGGCTATGGGCAGAATACTCTACTTTTGGCTTCTTGGATGTTTGCTTCTCACCCACTTCCCCTTGCTCACTAGACATCCTTTTGGAGTTGTCAGTATTTTGAGAGGCAGAAAAATTTGAAGGCTCTATAACATACTTTTAGAAAAATCAAAACAAGTTCCAGTACCACTTCCAACCATCAGATTCCAGAAAACAGGCTAGCTTTGTTGTAGTCATCTCTTATCTGACACATTGGCATCTCTGAAATAAACTTGGTTTAGAATAATTTCCTTTGCTCTTTGCTGATCACCAATGGAGAAGTTTTTGTCCCCAGACACTCTGTGGCTTTGGTATACTTCCTGCCAAGAGTGCAGGATTCCCCAATTTCCTCTAAAGCTTAATACATCTTTATCAGTCAAAAGAAAGATCATTAAAAGTCATACCTTTAAAACTGAAACCACTTAATCAGCACCCTGATATAATATGAACACTTAATTATGATGATTACCAAAACTCAGATTCATTGTAATGCATTTTAATGACTCACTGTAATGGCTAATTGATGTCTCTGGATGGCTTTAATGCAGTGTGGAGTTCTAGACACGTCAGCCCCGGCTTCCTACCACAGGAAGGCTCCAGGTGCTAATGGAACTCCTTAAGAGAATCCTCAAATATTTCACAGACAAAAATATCCATGCAATCTTGCTGAGGAAGAACAAGGATGACATCCTTGTTTTCATAGGGAGAAATGAATACCCCAAGTAGTGATGTCGGAATACAGAATAGATTTCCCATTTGAGGGGCTGCTTTCCTTTAGTTATTCCGGCAAGCCTTTTCTTGTATTTTGTGGGGTTTTCCTACCAGACTTGATCTAAAGCCATGCAAAGTCAAGAATATGAACTCTAAGCAAAGATATTAAGCATCCGCTGACAACTTTATTCACAGTGAAGGACAAAATGAGCCTAAGGCTTCGATGAAGGAGAAGATATTTCCAGAATCTCACACAAGAGATTCCATTTGGCTTCCATCAATACTCATACTCTGAATTCTGATTAGTGGAAAGTTGCAAAGTTGTGCTCAAGCCTTGTTTTCATCATCAAATCTTGAGTATGACAGGTCTTCTATTATGTTCTCCTAGGTTGTTGTGACAAACCTATAAGATTCAAAGAAGGAAAGTTCTATACTAGATATTAGAGAATCTCTCCACAAAGTCAGGAACAAACATATTTGTTGATTTGATGGTTTATCCTTCATTTTCCCCTCCCTGGGTGATTTTGAGTCAGGTGTTGGAGGTATGCACTTGAATAAATGGGACTGTAAAGCACCAGGCTGCAATTCTGAGAAAAAAGTGTTCTGAACCCAGAAGCAAATCCTGTGGAATGCTAGGCTGATCTTCCCTGAGGACAGAACTAAGCAAGAGGTCAGCTTTTGAGTCAGCCCTCCCCAAAAACCTGGTGAGTGAGGTGAGGGAAATGGACTTGCCTGTGGAGTGTAATGACACACAGGCTCCCCAGATTCACACTGTCATCTGCTTCTGTTTCTCTTTGGTGTGGCTTGATAAACCCCATCCTTCTTTTATTTTCTGTAGTTTCCAGAAATCAGTGTTGGCTATAAATACTCAGAGGGAGACCACAATACACATGCTCAGGTCTCGTGAGGAAAAATTCATCTTCTAGAGGCATTTCTAGAATTTTGTCAGGTCAGTGTAGCAGGATCTGCTGTGTTTGTTCTCCAAATACTGGAGTCAGTGTACATCATTGCTGTGTGGATCCAAAAGGTAAATGTCACTTTGAGCCAGAGTGCAAACTTCAATGACAGGACAAAATAGATATCTGGACCCAAATCAAGGGAGCATGAACAAGATGTTCCTGCTAAACCTATAAAACACAGCCCCAGGTGTGTAATCTTGGCTTTGTTTAGTTTCTCATTTGCAAATTAGGCATAAAGTCCCTTGGTAAATGCTGTTTCTGGCATCTAAGACTGATGGTACTATAATCACTATGATCTGGATTGAGATGTAGCAGGTAGTTGCGGTCCTAAAGTGGAGTGTGATTTCTTCCCTTTAGTCTTCGTCTGCCCTCAAACTTGGCTTTATACCATAAGTACCCTAAGGTCTTAGACCTTTATCTTCATGTCACTGGTTTTCCTGGTTCTACACTCTGCAGACATCTGATCACAGAAATTCTCAGCTTCCATATTCTCAGGAGACAGTTCCTCATCATGCATTTTATATGCCTTCTATAGGAGCTTATATGTATATCTGGTTCTGTTTCTCTGAAGGACCTGACTAATTCAGAATTCTCAAACTCCAAATGGGAAGCTATAAAATGCACTGATTCCATCACACAGTTGAGTGGGGAGCCTAGGGAGCCCACTAAATGCTACAAAGAATACCCACTGTACATCCAGAAGACCTAGGCTCAAATCCTGTTTTCCCCCTACTGACTCTTGTCCCAGACAGTTTCTTGTTCTTGTTTTTTCTCACCCCATTTCCCTTATCACTACCACAAAGATAATTCCCACCCAGTGACTCACATATTCTATTTAAATGATCTTTATAGGGGTGCCTGTGTAGCTCAGCTCTTGAACATTTGCCTTCAGCTCAAGTCATAATCCCAGAGATCAAGCCACTCATTGGGCTCCCTGCTCAGTAAGAAGCCTGCTTTTCCCTCTCCCACCCCACCCCTCCTTGTGTGCCCTCTCTCGCTGTCTGTCTCGTCAAATAAATAAATAAAATATTTTTAAAAATAAAAAGATAAAGGACCTTTATATAGCACTTCCCCTGTTCTAGGCCGTTCTGAGAAATTTACAAATGCTAGCTCATTTAAACTTCAAAACAGCTCTATAAGGTAGGTCCTCTTATCCCCAGTTTGTAGAGGAACAAACGAGTATAGAGAAGTTAAGTGATTTGCCCAAGGTTACATATGCAACTACTCTAAGGGTATGAAAACATAATAAAGATCATCAGAAATCTTGGCAAACCTAAGACAATTTTAAGGTGATAACAGCTAACATGTATTGAAAACTTGCACCCTCACTTTGGTCTAAACCAGAAGTTTTCAAACTTTTTTTAAAATGTTAGACACATAGTAAAGAATGCTTTTTTACTTTCTTATCCAGGATACACACTGAAATAACAAGTTACCCCAAAATATAGACTTAAAATGGCTATCATTGTGATATATTCGTAAATTATGTGGGCAAGGATGCAAGCTTGGTTTAGGTAGACAATTATTTTGTTTCTTTTGGCACCAACTGAGGCCACTCACTGGTTATCAGCTGGTATATAAGTTAATCTGGAGGATTCCAAAATGGTTTCACTCATGTCCAGTGCCTGGGCTGGGATGACTCAGTGCCTAGGACTCAAGCACCTGCATGTGACCTCTCCACGTGTTATGGGCCTCATCATAACATGGCAATCTTGGGGTAGCCTGACTTGTACTTTGGCAGTTTCATCCTCCAAGATTGAAGGTTCTAGCTGACAAGGTAGACATGACATTTTTATAACTCAGACTTAGAAATCACAGGCCACTTCTACCACATTTTGTTACTCCAAATAATCACAGGCTTGCTCTGATTCAAGAAGAGGGGAAATTGACCTCACCTCTTGGTGGCAGAGCAAGAAGTTCCCATTCTAAATGAGCACATGGGATGTGAGATTATATGGAGGCTATTTTCGAAAATAGAACATGCTGTAAATACTTAACCTCATTATGTGCAATGTCTCTTATGTAAATCTGTCACTTTTAGTAATGTTGGCTACAATGCACTTATTTCATGATTAACACATGGGATACATTTTAAAGAGTTAAAAAATAAGCAGTTAAAACAAAGAATGAGATTTAAAAAAAAAACAATGAAATAGTTAACGCACTAAACCCTTTTCATACGGTATCTCTAATTCTAACAGCTTTAGGAAGCAAGTACTTAAATGGTCTTCATTATACAGAAAATTCAGTGTGACTTAAAGAGGTCACATAATGTGACAGATCCAATATTGACTCCAGCTCAGGCTAGTTCCAAAGCAAACAATCAATTTTACTCCTGTGTGCAATGTGTGATCTTTGCTAATTTCAACCTGCCACCATGGATTACAGGCGGGGAATGATTAAAAAAAAAAATGCATGTGAATTAATGTGTGTGTGTTTGTGTGTGTGTGTGCATGTGCACATGTGCTGTGTGCTGCATGTTATGTGTGACACAGAGAGGATCCACTCCCAGGACACTTCGATATGATCCTCCCAATGTGGATGTGGGCCCTGAGTTCTGAAGGCAATGTGGGCAGAAGCGAATTTCTGCTTGATCCGATGTCAAAGTTTTCTTGACAATGGGAGGTGAGGGCAGCCCTAATCGCCATTAGTGTTCATGAAAATGTCACAGGCAAGCTGAAAGGCCATTGCAGCCTGCACAGTGGACTCCTAGATTAAGACTAAGGCCACCATCACAGGCAAGGCATCAAGTGGAAAATGCCATTTCTGATTTTTTCCCACCTGAGACAGTCATGAGCATTTTAAATGAATGTTGAGGGAGACTATAACCCACATAAATCATATCAGATGCAAACTGACATTTCCTAATTGCTGGGTTTAGGCAAATGTCAGCTCTTAGGACACAGATGTATTGCAAATTGGAAAAACAATGTAGATGACAGCAGATGACCCATGAGGGAGATATCCACTGATCAATAAATGTTAGATCCCAGCTGACCATCCTTTGTGTCTGGCCCTCACTCTCTTTTGTGTCTCCTGGAAAGATTTAAAAACAATGCTAATTATTATGGAGAATAAATACTACTGTCAGCCTGTGAGGATTTGCTTTATGGAATAAGGGTTTAGAGCAATCCTGAGTCTTCCACTCATGCAGTAGGATCAGATAGGGGGCTGCTCTCAGGGCCAGACATACCACCAGTTCTTCACATATTTTACAGATCTTCCATTTTACCTTCTTTCTGTTTGCTGTCACCCTGTGTGACAATGGTGTCTGATAGCTTTCTCCTTCTTTGTCTGTGCTTCACTCTTTTCCTCTCTTACCTTGTGGAGCCATGTTTATTGGAGAAGAGAGGACACTTCCCTTAGTGTGGGATTCTTGTACTTGAAGGTTACACGTCACTATGGGGAAAATAGTTCCCTTGATCCTGCTATAACTGCACCCCAGCCCAGGCAGACACTGCAGCCCCTACTCAGCATTGGCTCCCCCTCACCCTCAAAATGACCCTCAGATGCCCAGCCAGCAGCCAAGGCCATGTTGGGTGCCTTTGTTCCCTCTGATCCATGCTGCCTGCCTCCACCCTACAGCACCAGGAAAACAAATCCTCAGCTGCTATTGTCAGATGCCACCTGCACACCAAGTATTTTTACCTTAAGCCAGTGCATTACTCAGTCCTGACACTGTCAAGCTCCTGATCCAAGCAAGGTGGCTACCATATGTCCCCCTGCCCAGCACCTGACCTCTTGTGTCCTCACACCCAGTGCTACTCCCAAGCTGCCTTATTCCACAAGACCCCTCAGGTGCCCCCAGTTCAGGTGAAACTGGAACTTAGGTCCCTGAACTCATTCTCCATTTTTGCACTGGGTGATGATGCCCTTTGCTGAACTCTAACACACTGGGCAATGCTGCAACTAGCCGGGAGCCTACCAAGAGCTTGACCCCATTGCCTACCCCAGCTCTGCCTAGAGAACCATGCCCATAAGACAGCCCACCCAGAAACCCATGTCACCATCCACACTGACCCTATCAGCCACCCTCCACATTGGAAGGTGATGCTAGAAATATGCTGCCTTCCTTAAGGTTCCCCAGAAGTAGCCCTGAGACAAGTGCATGTGGGTTATTTCAGAAGTGCTGCTGTTCATATATGGGGCAGAGGAGGGAAAGAGTGAGACAAGGCTGCCTGGGAAGTTAGAGAAGTGTCTATTATCAGGAAGCTTCCCACTGTGGGAATCCTTCATGCAAACCTGTGCCTCCTGGTTTCTCATCTTTTGTCAGGGGAGATTTGAACATTTGTCCACTGATTTAATCTGTCGCTAGTTGAGTACTGCTTCTGGGGTACTGGCTCCCTGACTGTTCCTGCCACCATCCCAAGCGACCATCAGGCAAAGAGTTACAGAGGCAGGCATTTGGGGGCCAGACGCCAGTGGAAGAGGTGAAGTAAGAGTGCAGGGCACAGGCAGCATCTGCTGGAGCAGGTCCTAAGACTGGCAGTGCTAGATCAGCCTGGGGTCCTCATGTGTATTCCAAAATAGGCTATCACCTTCTCCTCTGCCCTTCAACCTGGGTGGATGCCTGTCAACTCTCCCTCTCCTGGTCTGCTGACAGGCTTCCAAGTCTCTTATTTACTTCCCAGCTGGATCCTTTGGAAAACCGAGAAAACGTCACATTTGGGGGAAAAGGTTCTGAAGGCCAGGCTTTCTCTTGTTTAACTACATTAGATCTTCCAGTGGGGGGAGTATTATTAACTTGAGGATTTATGGAGCCCGTGGATAGACTTCAAGGAAGTTCAGAATTATACTGTCTACAAAATTTTTAAGTATGTGTCTTTTTCTGGGGAGAACTTTCCTAAAATTCTGAAAGGAAATCCCAAGTCCCCCCAACAAATTTTAAGAGAAATGTAAGACCTACTGTTTTAGACTAAAACTATATATCAGAGCATATTATGCAGACATTGTAACTGCACATTGAAGAAACACATGAAAAACAAACAGGGCACAGGGTGGTTCTGTCACTCCAGACTGGGTGCTGGCTGGTTGGAGTGATAATGCACCAGAATCTGGTCTGTACTAGGAGACAAAAGGCTTCATATTTTGGGAGTGTTAATGTTGTCTGCCTCAGTGTCAAAGATGGGTCATTTGTCTTCAAGGTTTGGAGTCTGCTCTCTGGAGCCTATCAAATGATTAAAATGCTTTTACTGTCAAGAAGTTCTTTCTTATCTTTTAACTGAACATTTTTGTTACTGTTGTTACAATACCATTCCATTTCTTCCCTGTTTGTGCTTCTGGGGAAGAAGCAAATTATTGCAGAGCTCCTCATCATAACCTCTTATAAGCTCAAGGACCATCAGTAATCCATCCCCTGGACACTCTCTGCCAGAGAAGTGGCCTCCACACCATTAACCTTTTCCTGTAATTGCCAGGCTCTCTTCTTTTAATCACTTGGTTTGTCCCTCTCTTAATCCCCTCTCCAATCTCCACCTCTTTCCCATAACAATCTCTTTCTTAAAGGCAAAGACCCAAACTAGACATTAATCTCTTATAATTGCCTTGTGTTTCGCCCTCACTGTTTCTTATTCCAAACATGATGCTAGGCTTGCTTTAACTTTTGACAAGAGAAGATTTCTTCTAAATGCAATACTAATTAGTACCTTTGTGTTTCATGAGAAACAAATGTTTCAAGGGAAAAATCAAAATATCTAAAGAAATATTGGACTCCATGGACCTCCACATCTGGTGGAAGATCCACTTGTCTGTGCTTAGGGAATGTGCTTAGCTATCCCTTGGAACAATGTCCAAAAGGTGACATCATAAGCACCTTCCCATGTACTGTTTTGCGTCATTTCTAAACTTTGACTCCAAATACCTAATTGTCGAGTAAATTATAGACCATCCCTAGAAAGCATGTACTTTCAGCTCTTCCAAAATATGGCATTTCTGCCCTTGAGGAGTGGGGGCTCTGGCCTGCAAAAAAGATGGTGTCAGGCATCAAAAGAATCCAAGACCCACTCTCAAATATGTATCTTCCATATGTCCCATATGGCAGAGGGATTGGACCTGTTCCCTTTGGTCAAGGGTTTGACCCATTATCAGTTGATGAGGTTTTTTGGGGGGAGGAGGTGGGGAACAGAAGGCAGCTGGAAATGTGGAATGATGCTCTTACTTTTACAGGTTCTGAGATAGAAGAGAATGCATCGATGAAAGGACCAATGAATTCAGCCAGAAGGTCCTTGATCTTTAAAGGTACTTACTGCAAATACTGGTACCTTGAAAAAATATGGTGTGCTGTGCATGTGTCATCTTTTAGATCAATGGCTTTCAAATTCTAGGTTGCAACAATCTGTAGCACTGGGATGGAGCTTGAAAACTAATGTTTGCCCAGTTGAGGCTCATGCTGCTAATCCAAGAGTGGCACTTTGAGAACCATTATAGTAGATCAAATAGCGAGTTTTTATGATGCCTTTTATTACTCCCCATATTTCTGAGGACAGTGTTGTCATATTGGTCAGGTTACTCTAAGACATACTTCAGTAACAAGAAATCTAGAAACTCAGGGGTTTAGAACATCCAGGTTTGTTTGTTTGTTTGTTTGTTTGTTTTTCTGATATACTCAAAGTCTGAGGTAGGCTGATGAGACCATCCTATACCCTATGACCTGGGAATCCAAGCTCCCTCTGGCTGTAGCACCACTACAGAGTGAGAGGGCTTATAGGATCACTGGGTAGGAGACAGCAGAAGGCTGCACAGCAGCTCTAGTACATTTGGGTCCATAAGTGACTCAGGCATCACACTGTTCACAATCCATTGGTCAGAATCAACCACATGACTCCAAACTAATTGCAGAAAATGCTGGGAAATGCAGAACAAGTGGAGCATTTTTTAAGCACTTTGGTCTAGGAAGGGGTAGGAACAAGATGGCAGAGGAGTGGAAACTTGAATTTTTTCTGGTCCCAGGAATGCTTCTAGATAGTTTTCAAACCATTTTGAACACCTACAAGCTCAACAGGAGATCAAAGAAAATAATAGCAATTCTATGAACAGAAAAACTACTTTCTGAAGGTAGGATCTGCAGGGAAGTGAATCTGAAGTGATATTTGGAAGATAGACCATGGAGGGAGGGACCCTCCATCAGCCAGCTACCAGCAAGTGATAGAGCAGTGAAGCACAAAATTGAAACTTTTAGAAGTCTGCTCTGCAGAGGGACATTGCTCTAGTGGCTAAGTGGAGTTGGAACCCTCAATGGGACAGTGAGGTCTTGGGACCCTCAGGGTCACAGAAAGACCAGGGGTGCCTGAGTGTGGAAAAACTCCCAAGTATCGGAGCAGGGAAGCCAGCTGCAAAGACAGAGCTGAGGAGTGGGCTCTCAGCTTGGGGTTGCCATAAACTATTATCTGTGGCATAGTTGGGCTACTACTCTTTGAGCAGGGACCCAACAAACAGCAGCTCTGGGGAGACTCCCTTCCTCCCCTGGGAGGATTGGCACAGCAGCACACCGCTGAAATCTGCTGCATTTGGAAACTACAATTGGGGTCATGTGCAAGAGATAGAAACACTCAGTCACAGGCTAGGTGAGCACAGATTGTGACAGGAGACCAGGGAGAGAGGAGTGACTGACTACTTCTCTCTGAGGGGTCACTGAAGGGGGGGCCCCATGTTCTTGGCTCCTTCAGGGCCAAAGACTTGGAGACTATCATTTTCATTCTCATTCTCCAAAGCCATACAGGAAGCTTTCAGGGAACAAAAGCTACCCAGAGCAAACCCGAACAGATTACTTAGCGTGGCCGCTGGGAAGGACAGTGCAATTCCACCTTGGACAAAGACATTTGAGAATCACTATAATAGGCCTCTTCCCTGGAAGATTCCCAAGAACATCCAGCTAAGACCAAATTTACTGATAAATGAGAACTGTGAAACTCCAGCACTAGGGGAATACGGCCCACGGAATTCATGGTTTTCTCCAATGATTCTTTAGTCTGTCAAAGTTATTTAAATTTTCTTTTTCCATTTTTTGGAATTTTTACTCTTTTCTTTTTCAACCAACATCTTATCAATTCCTTTTTAAAATTTTTTTTTTAATTTTCATTTTTAAAGACAGAGTCTATCCCTTCATTGTATTTAAACTTATTTTTTGTATAGATATAAAATTTTCTTTCTTCAAAATTTTGGAATACAAAAAAAAAAAATTTTGGAATACAGTATCTTCTAACAGACCAAAATATACCCTAAATCTAGTGTATGATTTTGTTCTAGTCTTCCACCTGATCACATTCTCTCTGTCTTTTTAAAATTGTTTTCTTTCTTTTTTCAACCAACTTTTTATCTTATCAATTTTTTTTTTTTTAAATCTTGGACTGGAGGAGATTATGCTGAGTGAAATGTGTCAAGCAGAGAAGGTCAATTATCATATGGTTTCACTTACTTGTGGAGCATAAGGAATAACATGGAGGACACTGGGAGAAGGAGACGAGAAGTGAGTGGGGGGAAATTGGAGAGGGAGATGAACCATGAGAGACTACAGGCTCTGAGAAACAAACTGAGGGTTTTGGAGGTGAGGAGGGTGGGGGATTGGCAGGGCCTAGTGGTGGGTGTTAAGGAGGGCATGTATTGCATAGAGCACTGGGTGTGGTGCACAAAAAATGAATCTTGGAACACTAAAAAAATAAAATTAAATTAAAAAAAAACTTTTTAAAATTTTCATCTTACAGTCATATCCCATCCCTTTATCATATTACCTTTATTTTATATCTATACATATATATATATGAAAAAATATTTCAAAGAAAAGAATATATATATATATATTCTTTTCTTTGAAATTTTGAGAAGCAGTTTCTTCTAACAGACCAAAATACACCCAAAATCTAGTGATCTAGTGTGTGGCCTCGTTCTATTCACCAACCTGATCATATGTTTCTTCTTCTTCTTCTTCTTCTTCTTCTTCTTCTTCTTCTTCTTCTTCTTCTTCT
>NW_019154090.1:48925118-48928602 GCF_002288905.1 Enhydra lutris kenyoni
AACCTTTCTTTTCCCCCTGGTTACAGGTCTCTTCTGATTTGTTCAGTGTATATTTTTCTGGGGTCATTGTTACTCTTTTAGAATTTTGTTCTCTTATCTATTCTTCTCTGGACAAAAAGACAATATGAAAAAACTCACCTCAAAAAAAGAAAAAGAGGCTGTACTGACTACCAGGGACTTAATCAATATGGACATTAGTAAGATGTCAGAACTAGAGCTCAGAATGATGATTCTAAAGATACTAGCTGGGCTTGAAAAATGCATAGAAGATACTACAGAATCCCTTTCTAGAAAAATAAAAGAACTAAAACCTAATCAAGTTGAAATTAAAAAATCTACTAATGAGGTGCAATAAAAAATGGAGGCTCTAACTGCTAGGATAAATGATGCAGATGAATTACTGATATAGAAGAACAAAAGATGGAGAATAAAGAAGCTGAGAAAAAGAGAGATAAACAACTACTGGATCATGAGGAGAGAATTCAAGAGATAAGTGATATCATCAGATGAAACAATATTAGAATAATTGGGATCCCAGAAGAAGAAGAGAGAGATAGAGGGGCAGAAGGTATATTGGAGCAAATTATAGAGAGGAACTTCCCTAATTTGGGGAAGGAAATAGGCATCAAAATACAGGAGGTGCAGAGAAATCCCCTCAAAATCAACAAAAATAGGTCAAAACCTCGTCATCTAATAGTAAAACTTACAAGTCTCAGAGACAAAGAAAATCCTGAAAACAGCTAAGGACAAGAAGATATAAGACACACAATGGTAGAAATATTAGATTGGCAGCAGACCTATCACCAGAGACATGGCAGGCCAGATAGGACTGGCATGATATATTCAGCACACTAAAGGAAAAACACATGCAGCAAAGAATACTATATCCATCTAGGCTGTCATTGAATATAGAAAGAGAGATAAAGAGATTTCAGGACAAACAAAAATTAAAATAATTTGCAAACACCAAACCAGCCCTACAGGAAATATTGAAAGTGGTCCTATAAGCAAAGAGAGAACCTAAAAATGGTAGACCAGAAAGGAACAGAGACAATATACAGTAACAGTCACCTTACAGGCAATACAATGGCACTAAATTCATATCTTTCAATACTTAGCCTGAATGCAAATCGGCTAAATGCCCCAATTCAAAAGAAACAGGGCATCAGAATGGATAAAAAAGCAAGACCCATTGATATGCTGTCTAAAAGAAACTCATTTTAGATGCAAAGATACCTCCAGATTTAAAGTGAGGGGTGGAAAACAATTTACCATGCTAATGGACATCAAAAGAAAGCTGGGGTGGCAATCCTTATATCAGATAAATTAGATTTTAAGACAAAGACTATAATAAGAGATGAGGAAGGACACTATATGATACTTAAAGGGTCTGTCCAACAAGAAGATGTAATAGTTTTAAATATCTATGACCCTAACATGGGAGCAGCCAATTATATAAAACAATTGACAACAAATTCAAAGAAACACTTCAATAATAATACAATAATAATAGGGAACTTTAACACTCCCCTCACTGAAATGGAGAGATCATCTAAGCAAAAAATCAACAAGGAAATAAAAGTTTTTAAATGACACACTGGATGAGATGAATTTCACAGATACATTAAGAACATTCCATCCCAAAACAACAGAAAACAGATCCTTCTCTAGTGTCCATGGAACATTCTCCAGAATAGATCACATTCTGGGTCACAAATCAGGTCTCAACTGGTACCAAAAAATTGGGATCATTCAATGCATATTTTCAGACCACAATTATCTGAAATTAGAACTCAATCACAAGGGGAAAGTTGGAAAGAATTCAAATGCATGGAACTAAAGAGCATCCCATTAAAGAATGAATGGGTCAACCAGGAAATTAAAGAAGAATTAAAAAAAAAAAAAAACTCACGGAAACAAATGAAAATGAAAACACAACAGCTCAAAATTTTGGGGACACAGCAAAGGAAGTCCTTAGAGGAAAGTATATAGCAATACAGGCCTTTCTCAAGAAACAAGAAAGGTTTCAAGTACACAACCTAAACCTACACCCAAAGAGCTGGAGAAAGAACAGCAAAGAAAGCCTAAATCCACCAGGAGAAGAGAAGTAATAAAGAGTACAGCAGCTGGAGACAAGTTGGCAGGGAAGTAGGAGGAGGGGTCCTTTCAACCTGTACCCTAAAGTGAGCTGATTACCTACCAAAGAACTCCGATCACCCACGAAATCAGCCTGAGATCAGAATTATACACGTCTGGATCTCTACAGGGGCAGAAGACGCCAGTGGGCAGGTAAAGCGGAGTGGGAATGTCAGACTGATATTGGAAGATAAACAAAAGAGGGGGGGGAACCACCAGTGGCGACTGATTGGAAAGTAATACCCCAATACGAGAGTGCCCAGCATCTGGGGACCAGCATTAACTTGGAGACTGGTTGAAAGCACTCAAAGAGAGCAAAGGATTGCGGGGGTGGGGGTGGAAATTGTGGTAATCGGGGTGGCTAGGGACAAGAGCTTAAGTCCTGGGACCCAGGACAGCCGCCCCTGGCGCTGAGCCAGAGAAAGTGTGGAGGAGAAACCAGGTCTTGGTCCCTGAGCTGCCAGTGCGCCCGAGAACGCGTGGGATCTGGCTCCTGTGAGGGCCTGGGAACCTCGCCAGACGGCAGAACACTGAGCCGTGCTACAGAGACTGAGACGCGCGCGCCCCTCTCCCTCCCCTGAGAGAGGTGCGCACAAGCCCGGCGCTCTTAGACCCAGAAAGACCAGGCACTCCCAGCCCGGGCCAGCGGGAAAATCTCACTGCTTGTGCAATCACTGCTTGGAATCACTGCTTGGAACCTCTCTAGTGGTCTGGAGCTGCCCAGACAGCCACCGCTGCCGTGGTTTTGGGTACAAGCAAAAGATCCTGCGTCCCCAGGGACCGCGACTTGGAACCTGCTCTGCCAGCAGCCAAGGGGGAATTTATTTGGGCTCTGCAGCCAGACTGAGGCTTCTCTCTGAGAGGGATGTCAGGATGCAGTTTACTTTCCTCTAAACCTACAAAAACCATCAAAAGCAGTCAAGGCGAGAGACAAAAAAAAAAAAAAAAAAAAAGTGAGCAAACGTAAAAACCTCCAGAGAACAAAAGCCTGAAAAAAACAGTTTCCTCAGAGCCCACCCCCTAGAGGAGGGCGGGAGGACTTAACTCAGGGAACATCATTGACTGAAAACCCATGTGGCAGGCCCCTCCCCGAGAAAACCAACCAGGAAAGGGAAAAAAAAAAAAGATGACAATAGAACAAAATAGAACAACCACCACTACTTCATAGGACAACTTTTATTTTTAACTCGTTCCCACTATTCTGGTTCATTTTTTTATATATATAGATATTTTTTAACCTATTTACCATCACAGTGAGATGTACAGTACATCAAATTCCATAATAACCTTCTAACCTGAACTTTTTGATACATACACCTGTGTTTTTCTTTTGCATTTCTATTTTTTA
>NW_019154090.1:48928702-48930829 GCF_002288905.1 Enhydra lutris kenyoni
GATAATTTTTTAACCTATTTACCATCACAGCGAGCTGTCCAGTACATGAAATTCCATAATAACCTTCTAACCTGAACTTTTTGATACATACACCTGTGTTTTTCTTTTGCATTTCTATTTTTTAATTTTTTTTAAATTTTAGTTTAGTTTAGTCTAGTTTATTCCTTTTTTATTTTTATTTTCTAATATTCATATAGAGTTAAATTCAAGGTAATTCCCTTTCCCCAATCAATGCTACCCCTATAGGTAAACCAATTTTTAATCCCCCTTTATCTTAGGAAAGTTGAGTCCTTTAACAAAGATATCAAGATATATCCAGGAAGAATCAAAACAACCTTCCTCGCCCACACTGAGAATTTATTACCACTCTCCCATCTTTTTCTTCCACCAGTGTAACTGTGTTTTTGTGTTTGTCCTGATAGTATATAAATCTTATACTTGGGGTTCTTTTTGACGAGGTTCTTCCTTTATTTGCTTATATATATATATTTTTTTCTCTTGTCACATACTTTTATCAGGCTTTTTGTTTGTCTGTTTTTATTTGTATACTTCATAAATCTTACCTTGGGGCCCATTTGGGCTGAAGCTTCTCTTTTATCTTCCCTTTTTTTCCTGTCTCTCTCCTTCTCTCTCTCTCTTTTTTTTTCATTTTCTTTTCTTTTTTCTCTCATTTGGGTGGGGAATCCTGATTGTTCAGAAGTGTTCCAGGGTGAACCTTGACTGCACCACGGTTGATACATCCAGCTACATCTGTTCAGTCATCTCTCACCAAAATGACTAGGAGGAGGAATGCCCAATAGAAGAAAAATACAGAGGATGGGCCTTCTGCAACAGAGCTAACAGCTATCAACATAGACAATATGTCAGAAAGAGAATTCAGGTTAACAATTATCCAGGCAATAGCTAGGTTGCAGAAAGCCATGGATGACCAAACAGAATTGATTAGGGTGGAAATGAAAGCGACCAGGGATGATGTTCACAATGTTAGGGCAGAGTTGAAAGCCACCAGAGATGAGGTTCACAATGCTCTCAATGAGTTCCAATCTAATCTAAATTCTCTAAAAGCTAGGGTAACTGAGACAGAAGATAGAATTAGTGATCTGGAGGACAAACAGATAGAGAAAAAGGATCAGGAGGAAGACTAGAACAAACAGCTTAGAAGCCACAAGAACAGAATCAAAGAAATAAATGATGCCATGAAACGTTCCAATATCAGAATTATTAGAATCCCTGAAGGGGAGGAGAAAGGATTCTAGAAGATACTGTGGAACAAATTCTTCTGGAAAATTTTCCCAATCTCGCAAATGGAATCAGCGTTCATGTACTAGAGGCCGGACGGTCTCCACCCAAGATTATAGATTCCAAAAAAACATCAAGGCACCTGATAGTCAAATTGAGGAATTATAATTGTAGATATAATCTCTTGAAAGCTGCTAGGACAAAGAGGCTCCTTACTTACAGAGGAAAGCCCATCAGAATAACATCAGACCTGTCCACAGAGACCTGGCAAGCCAGAAAGGGCTGGCAAGATATATTCAGGGCACTAAATGAGAAGAACATGCAGCCAAGAATACTTTATCCAGCAAGACTGACATTCAAAATGGATGGAGAGATAAAGAGTTTCCAAGACTGGCAAGGCTTAAAAGACTATGCAACCACCAAGCCAACACTGCAGGAAATATTAAGGGGAGGGTCTTATAAAGGAGGAAATATCCTAAGAATAGCATTGAACAAAAATATAGAGACAATCTATAAATATAGATTGATATAAAGAAAGACTTCAAAGTTAACATGATGTCAATAAAAACGTATCTATCAATAATCACTCTCAATGTGAATGGCCTAAATGCACCCATAAAATGACACAGGATTGCAGATTGGATAAAACGACAGGACCCATCCATATGTTGTCTACAAAAGACCAATTTTGAACCTAAAGATACACCCAGACTGAAAGTGAAGGGATGGAGAAGCATCTTTCATGCCAATGGGCCTCAAAAGAAGGCTGGGGTAGCGATTCTCATATCAGATAAATTAGATTTTAAACTAAAGACTGTAGTCAGAGATACAGAAGGACACTACATCATTCTTAAAGGGACTATCCACCAAGATGATCTAACAATTGTA
>NW_019154090.1:48933829-48940645 GCF_002288905.1 Enhydra lutris kenyoni
AAGAACCAAGATACCCTTCAATGGACGAATGGATAAGGAAGATGTGGTCCATATACACGATGGAGTATTATGCCTCCATCAGAAAGGATGAATACCCAACTTTTGTAGCAACATGGACGAGCCTGGAAAACATTATGCTGAGTGAAATAAGTCAAGCAGAGAGAGTCAATTATCCTATGGTTTCACTTATTTGTGGAACATAACAAATAGCATGGAGGACAAGGTGAGATGGAGAGTAGAAGGGAGTTGAGGGAAATTGGAAGGGGAGGTGAAGCATGAGAGACTATGGACTCTGGAAAACAATCTGAGGGTTTTGAAGGGGTGGGGTGGGAGGTTGGGAGAACCAGGTGGTGGGTATTAGAGAGGGCACAGTTTGCATGGAGCACTGTGTGTGGTGCAAAAACGATGAATACTGTTACGCTGAAAAGAAAAAAAAAATAAAAATTAAAAAAAAAAGATTAGAGCAGAAATCAATTAAATAAAAACCAAAAGAACAGTAGAACGAATCAAGAAAACTAGGAGTTGGTTCTTTGAAAGAATTAGTAAGATCGATAACCCCCTGGCCAGACTTATTAAAAAGGAAAGAGAAAGGACCCAAATTAATAAAATCATGAATGAAAAAGGAGAGATCAC
Organism: Enhydra lutris kenyoni; assembly: GCF_002288905.1. Classification (NCBI taxonomy): domain Eukaryota; kingdom Metazoa; phylum Chordata; class Mammalia; order Carnivora; family Mustelidae; genus Enhydra; species Enhydra lutris. The sequence continues at coordinate 48,934,463 of NW_019154090.1, forward strand.
AACCAACACCAAAGAACTACAAACAATTATAAGAACAACTATATGCTAGCAAATTTGACAATCTGGAAGAAATAGGTGTACTCCTAGAGACATATAAACTAACAAAACTGAACCAGGAGAAACAGAAAACCCAAACAGACCCATAACCAGTAAGGAAATTGAAGCAGTCATCAAAAATCTCCCAAGAAACAAGAGCCCAGGGCCAGACAGCTTCCCAGGGAATTCTACCAAACATTTTAAGGAATCTTCCAAAAAATAGAAATGGAAGGAAAACTTCCAAACTCATCTTATGAGGTCAGCATTACCTTGATCCCAAAACCAGTCAAAGACCCCATCAAAAATGTGAATTACAGACCAATATCCTGATAAGCATGAACTCAAAAATCTTACCAGAATACTAGCCAATAGGATCTACCAGTACAATTAAAGGATGATTCCCCAAGACCAAGTGGGATTTATTCCTGGGTTGCAAGGTTGGTTCAACATCCACAAATCAATCAATGTGATATAATACTTTAATCAAAGAAAGAACAAGAACTATATGATCCTGTCAATAGATGCAGAAAAAGCATTTGACAAAGTAGAGCATCCTTTCTTGATTAAAACTCTTCACAGTGTAGGGAAAGAGGCTATATACCTCAATATCATAAAAGCCATTTACAAAAAACAGACAGTAAAATCATTCTCAATGGGGAAAAACAGAGGAATTTTCCCTTAACGTCAGGAACATGGCAGAGATGTCCACTATCACCACTGCTATTCAGCATAGTCCTAGAAGTCCTAGCCTCAGCAATCAGACAACAAAAAATAATAAAAGGCATCCAAATTGGCAAAGAAGAAATCAAACTCTCACTCTTTGCAGATTATATGATACTTAATGTGGAAAACCCAAAGACTCCATCCCAAAGCTGCTAGAACTCACACAGGAATTCAGTAAAGTGTCAGGATATAAAATCAATGCACAGAAATCAGTTGCATTTCTCTACACCAACAACAAGACAGAAGAAAGAGAAATTAAGGAGTCAATCCCATTTACAATTGCACCCAAAACTATAAGATACCTAGGAATAAACCTAACCAAAGAGGCTAAGAATCTATACACAGAGAACTATAAAGTACTCATGAAAGAAATTGAGGAAGACACAAAGAAATGGAAAAATGTTCCATGCTCTTGGATTGGAAGAACAATTATTGTGAAAATGTCTATGCTACCTAGAGTAATCTATATATTTAATGCAATCCTATCAAAATACATCAACTTTTTTCAAAGAAACAATCCTAAATTTGTATGGAAACTGAAAAGATCCTGAATATCCAGGACAATGTTGAAAAAGAAAATCAAAGCTGGACATCAGAATGCCAGACTTCAAGCTCTATTACAAAGTTGTAATAATGCCAGTATGGTACTGAAAAAAGAACAGACACATAGATCAATGGAACAGAATAGAGAGTCCAAAAATGGACCCTTATCTCTTTGGTCAATTAATCTTCAACAAAGCAGGAAAGAATGTCCAATGGAAAAAAAGACAGTCTCTTCAACAAATGGTGTTGGGAAAATTGGACAACCACATGCAAAAGAATGAAACTGGACCATTTCCTTACACTACACACAAAAATAGACTCAAAATGGATGGAAGACCTCAATGTGAGAAAGGAATCCACCAAAATTCTAGAGAAGAACCAGGCAGCAAGCTCTTCAACCTCAGCCACAGCAAGGTCTTCCTAGAAACATCACCACAGGCAAGGGAAGAAAGGGCAAAAATGAACTCTTGTGACTTTAGCAAGATCAAAAGCTTTTGCACAGCAAAGGAAACAGTCAATAAAACCAAAAGACAACTGATAGAATGGGAGAATATATTTGCAAATAACATCAGATAAAGGGCTAGTATCCAAAATCTATAAAGAAGTTATTAAAATCAACACCCATAGAACAAATAATCACGAAATGGGAAGAAGACATGAAGAGATATTTCTGCAAAGAGGACATCCAAATGGCTAAAAGGCACAAGAAAAAGTGTTCAAGATCACCTGGCATCAGGGAAATACACATCAAAACCACAGTTCGATACCACCTCACATCAGTCAGAATGGCTAAAATTAACAAGTCAGGAAATGACAGATATTGGCAAGGATGTGAAGAAAGGGGAACTCTCCTACACTGTTGGTGGTGAGGCAAGCTGGTGCAGCCACTCTGGAAAACAGTATGGAGTTTCCTCAAGAAGTTGGAAATAGACCTATCTTACAACCCAGCAATTGCACTACTGGGTCTTTACCCTAAAGATACAAATGTATTGATCCAAAGGGGCATGTGAACCCCAATGTTTATAGCAGCAATGTCCACAATAGCCAAACTATGGAAAGAGCCTAGATGTCCATCAATAGATGAATGGATAGAGAAGATGTGAGATACACACACACACACACACACACACACACACACAATAAGCCAATGAATATTATGCAGCTATCAAAGCAATGAAATCTTGACATTTGCAATTATGTGGATAGAACTAGAGGGTATTATGTTAAGTGAAATAAGTCAATCAGAGAAAGACAATTATCATGTGATCTCACTGATACGAGGAATTTGAGAATCTCAAGACAGAGGATCATAGGGGAAGGGAGGGAATAATGAAACAAGACAAAACCGAGAGGGAGACAAACCGTAAGAGACTCTTAATCTCAGGAAACAAGTTGAGGGTTGCTGGAGGGGAGGGGGATGGAGGGGTGGGGTGGGTGGCTGAATGATGGACATTGGGCAGGGTATGTGCTATGGTAAGCACTGTGAATTTTGTAAGACTGATGAATCACAGATCTGTACCCCTGAAAAACATACATTATATGTTAATTTAAAATAATAAATAAAAAAATAATTAAATAATTGAAAAAAGATACAGCACTTTGGTCTGTGCCAGAGTTGTACACAGGGCAACTGCTCAAAAAATGACTGTGTATAGGCATTTCGGTATCCCTCTCCACAGTCCCTCAGCAGGTGTAGTTCTTTCCCCTTCACACAGCAGTGAGTGCAAGTGTGGAATGAGTTCTGAGTTTTGGACTTTGATCTATTCATAATTAATTTAATGTTCAATCTCCTCATCTATAAAGTGAAGAACAGCAGATGTGCACTTATTTTCCATCTCGATGTTCAACAACTCAAGAAATGTACACAGCTGGTTTCTCAGTTTCCAAATAGTAGAGGTCTGAATAAAGAAAAAGCCCTTCTGTCATTTTTACCTGAGAAGTGTAAAATTGTCATAGATTTCCTCCAAGGGCTTCATTCCTCGGGAACATTTACACACTCAAATTGACCCAGCTACCTCCATCAAATGAATCAGTTATTAATCACTTACTCAATTTGCAAAGGACATTTGTTTATTATAAGTTGAAGAACATGATATACAACAGGAAGAAGTTTGTTCGTTTTGATTACTGTTATTTTGATTCATATTATTTAATAATAATACTGATAGTCTTATTTAACGAATAAAGGAGTGATGAGCCACGGACATCCCTGGGCAGGTTGTGTTGCTCACAGACTGCATGATTTGTTGGTTAAGTCTAAGAGCCTATTGTGAAGGCCATTCTTGTACAGGCTAACCAGAACTCCATTAGCAAGATGGCTGTTATTGAAAAACTTCTTGATAAGACAAAAAATTTGTAGGTGGATGCAATTTGAGGAGAACAGGAAAGAACAGTGGATAGGGACAGGAAACCTGTGTGACAGATCCAACACCTTTATCAACAACCTGTGCAGCTTCAGGGAGATCATTTCACACTCTGTTCTTCTGTTTTATCCCAGATAGGAACAACAATGATCAATGCAACAATCTGCGGAGAAAGGTGAATGTAATTATTTCTGTCACCCCATCTCTGGGGCCCCCTGTATAATCCTCAGAAAGATCAGTTCTTTATGCCTTTACCTTCCCACACTGCGTCTCTCCCTAGTCTTCAACGTAAGTGGAGAAAGTGTTCTAATTTCCCTTTGAACAAGTCATAGAGAATTTCCAATTATGAATCTTTAAACAAGCAGGCTTAATCATATTTTTTTGCAGTGAAAGCATACTTGAATTAGAAGTTGGGAGAAGGGGTTTAGTGAAAGTACTGATCTGGCTGAGGTCAGTCTGTTTCTGTTTTGTTTTTCTTTTTTTTTTTTTCCTCTCTCTCTCTTTTTTCCCAATATTCACATTGAGTTATGTCTTTGAGAGACAATCTTTTATTGACCTATATTTTTCTTGGGGACAGGGGAAAAGGAAGGTGCAAAATGGGTATAAAAAGTTCTTCACTATTGTCTTGTAGGTATGGATATGAATTCTGTCATGCTTTTGTTCCTGCTACATTCCCAAAAGTTGTAATTCAGCAGGGGGCTCCAAGTTATAGAGGCATGGCCCACTCTTCATGGTCCAAGCCCAAGAGTTACAAACAGGATGGATTAAATAGCAGAGGACGGGTGAAGACATAGATGAGGAAACTTCTTTGACTGTTTCAGCCTTCTTTCCAGTGGGCATTTGCACCTGAATCAAGCTGGGGTTGGGGGCATGGGGATTGCAACTAATCCTTCAAGAAAATAGGAACCGGTTCCCTGATCTTGCACAGACAATGAATCCTCTTCTATATTGTTTTCATTCCTTCTCCTATCACTGAATTTATTGAAACTTGATTGCATTTTGAGCCATGAGCCACCTGGGTGAAATTGATGGCAACTATCCTTACCCAGTGGGACCAGTAGGAATCCCAGCAGAGGTCAGATGGGATATTTTGCCAGAAACACCAGGATCCTTTACTATTCCTAAGGCCCTACACACTAAGATCCCAAAGGACCCTCTGGAGCAGTTGATGTCTCCAGGACAGAGCACATGAGAGCTCAGAAAGTACATGTTCTGGCTTCTTTTCTCATAGGATCAGAATGGCTTCCTCTCTGCTGGAAACAAGTGATAAAAGGCCATCATTGTAGAATATCAAGTCCAGCAGTAAGCCTAACAAATGACATTCTACTCCCTGTTCTGATCCCTTCACTATGAGACCTCATACATCCTTTGCCTCAATCATTTTTGACCTTAATAAACCATCTCTCAGAAATTACTTTTGAGTTTTGGTCAGGAACAAAAAATACTTTGTAAAGTATGTATTTATATATTCATTGTAGAAAATGTGATAAAGATCAAATAGAAATATTAAAGTCCCTAGAAATCCCATGACCCAAGGAATTCCCAACATTTTTATCAATGCATTCTTATGTCTATTGATATAATATTTTGTACAACACATACTCATAACATGTCATTACTAGTGTCCTTTGTAACCAGTCTTTTCCCTTAGCATATGATGTTTATTTCCCCTTGGCATTAAATAATTTTACATTTCGTTGTAACACTCTCTTAGTATTGTCCTGGTGAATTTAGTAGTTTATTTGTCTATTCACCAAAAACAGAGCATTTGGGTTGTGTCCAATATTGATATCATAAATTATGATGTGATTATTTTAGATAGAGCTTTCTATACATAACACCTCTCATCAATAAAGGCTTTTGTATCAGGAGGAAGCTCACCATGTGCCAAAACTGCATGCATCAAAGTATCTGTATAGTTTTGGCAGGCTGTGAAATGCCCCTATCTGGTCACCACTGTGCCCCTGTTTGTCTGACACTGAAGTCAAGTACTTTGTGTTATCTCAGACTAGACAGATTATGAAAGACTTCAAGAAGGAAGAACAAACTTTCATTAAGTCACTTATGTCTAAATTCCAATCCATCTACACAGCTTTCTAGCCAAGAACTTAGTTGGTTAACATCCCTGAGGTGCAGTTCCCTTAAAAACAAGGACATGGGGCGTCTGGGTGGCTCAGTGGGTTAAAGCCTCTGCCTTCGGCTCAGGTCATGATCCAGGGTCCTGGGATTGAGCCCCACATCGGTGTCTCTGCTCAACAGGGAGCCTGCTTCCCTTCCTCTCTCTCTCTGCCTACCTCTCTGCCTACTTGTGATCTCTGTCAAATAAATAAATTTAAAAAAAAAAAAAGCAAGGACAGTCAATATTGTCATGTGGATTAAGTGTATCAAGATCTGAAAGTTAGTGGCCTCATAACCATTGTTGCTACTAAAATGAGTACTATTATCCTCAGGAAGGGCATTATTACAGGACCTGGTTGCCACCACATCCCTGCTCTGTGGGTCTTGGCTCCTTCCTGAG
>NW_019154090.1:48943645-49179899 GCF_002288905.1 Enhydra lutris kenyoni
TATATATATATATATATATATATAAATTTTTTTTTCTGACCGTTTCCAGGTGGTGCCTGCTTTTGATGAAGAACTATGTGTAAACCAAGATAGAGACTTCTCTTCTCTGTCAGCCGCTTATAGGAAGCTCCTCATGAGGCCATAGATAAGGCTGGGAGAGAGAAGACAGTGGCGCAGGAGAGGGAACCATGGCCATTTGGATCACTCATTCATGTAAGTTATTTGTGCTTTCAGTCTCTCCAAAAGCCCAGTAATGAGTCAAGAGCTGTCATTCAAAAAGCAAGTAGTTATCCTTGATGGATGACAGTACTCTGCTCAGAATCCCAAAGCCCTGCACAGCTATTGATGCATAGAGTACCTGTCAAAGACTCCAAATAGCATCCCTATCTTCCACTGACACTTCAGCCACAGTGGATCTGTTGGATCAGAAGATCCGAAGGGCTAAGCAGATAACATAGCAGCTGGAGTCTGTTGCAAGACCTCTCTTATTCTGGTTGCATTCAAACTAGCAGCTTTTCATATCACTTGGCACATGGGACAGAGTAACACACCCAAACAAAGAATGTACTACTTCCAAAAATCCAGAGCTCCCCCTAGCTATTGTGCTTCCTTTTTGGTTGAATGAGGGGTCAGATGCAATAACTTATCCTTCACCTTAGAAGCATGTCTCATACCTCTGGGGCCATGGAAATTTCACTGAGATAGAAAACTATTAATTTTAGTCAGATTTATTTTCCACCCCCTGGCATTTATATGCTTGCCAGAAGTCTAGAGTAGTAATTACTTCTTGCTCACTAGATCCAATCAACATAATGTTATCAATAATATAGACTTCTAGCTCACTAGGTCCAATCAGTATAATGTCATCAGTGTAATATGCCAGTGTGATATCTTGTGGAAAGGAAAGGCAATCAAGACCTTACAAACTAAATTACGATAACAGGTTGAAGAGTTGATATTTCCCTGAGGTAGAAGAGTGATGGTGTATTGCTGGCCTTGCCAGTTGAAAGCAAACTGCTTCTAGTGGTTGTTATTAACAAGGATGGAAAATAAAGTATGTCCCACTGCATACAAGGTACTAAGGAATATGCCAATTTGCTCAAGCAAGGAAACCACATCTGGATAGCAGCTGCCATTGTAGTCACCCTGGTGAAGATTGTGATAATCAACTGTCATTATGCAAGATCCATCTTTCTTCTGTGCACACCAAATAAGTGAGTTGAATGGAGATGTGCTACAAATCACCAGCCCTTCATCTCTCAAGGCCCTGCTTGATCACTAATTCTGAAATCTCTCCAGGAATGTGGTACTGTTTGGGGTTTACTGTTTTGCTAGGTTCAGGCAGTTCTAGTGGCTTGCAATTGACCTTTCCCACCATAATGATCCTCACTCTATAGGTCAGGGTACAAATGGGGATTCTGCCAGCCCCTGAGTATATTTATTCCAATTACGCATCCCAGAACTGGGGGAATAACCACAAGATGGATTTGGGGACCTACTGAGCACACTGTGAGAATAGCTTAAGCTAAAACTTCATTGATCACCTGCCCTCCGTAAATCCCTGCTCTGACTAGTGGACCATGTGACATTTTGGGTCTCCTGGAATCAGTGTCAGTTTAGTCAGTGTCCAGTAGTCACAGAAAGAGCTGATGATTTCTTCTTTACTAATTCAGTTTCCCTAGTAAAAGACCATAGGTTCCAATGGAGAAGGCTGAGAGAAACATTAACAGTATAAATTGTCACCAGTGTACTGCCAGGTCTTCCTTCAAGGGCACCTAGCCTCTCCTTTATTCAAGAGGCTCTGGGTCTATAAACTGGCTCAAACTTCAGTATTGATTTAGGGTCTATGACTCTATGTTTTAATGATTCAGATTCAGCTTTTATTCATTTGATCTAGAACTTTGATGCTCATACAGATCAAGTAAGAATTTAGTAATCTCCCCCATCTATTTCTCTTCTAGGAATGCTAATTAACCAGCCAGCACCATGGTCTGCACAAGTCAGAATATTCTGATTACTACTTTGACTCTCTCATTCTTTTTAGTAACCATGTCCATCTTGCCTTTGCTGGTTGAGTCTCTGCCACCCTGGGGTCCAATTACTCCTACATTTAGATTTACCAATCCAGTGACTGTAGTTCACATGGAAAGGTCTGGCCTACAGAGAAGAGTGAACAGTGACCTCTTCAAGGATACAGGGATCCTCTCAGAGATTCTGTTCTCACAATATGGTGAAAGGTAAATCTTCTGGACCCTCCCCGTGGATGAGTTGGTCTCACATGACAAATACACTCTAATACTTCCTTTGCTGGAGTATGCAGATCCACACATTAGCACACTGCTGGGTCAAACATAATCTCTCACCAGTCAAAAAAACGGCCTTTAGCAAGTGCTCTACTTCTTGAGTTTGAAAGCCCTCATGGACTGCTGCCAAAGCACTATATTAAATTGAACTACAAAAACCCAATTTTACAAAACTCAAAATCAGAATTATACACAGTTTAGACTCAGGCTTAGGACAAAATTTCAAGAATGAAATATAATCCTAGATGTCTTCTCAGTTGAGACTTAGGTAAGCAGCTTGGGCCTTCCTTTTCTGTCTTAGCCTGTGTTTCTGAAAATCAGGCAATATTTGGTAAAGAAACATCTTTTCACCCCAGCTCCACAGGTGACCTGATTTCAGTGCAGCTGTGCAGGACAGCTCTGTGCACATTTCCAGGTCTCATCTCAAGGACACCAGAGGGGCTCTCTTCTTTTAGTTCAGGGTATTCTCCATGCCAGAGAAGTGTCTCAGTCCACCCAGAACTGCAGCCTTGGAGTTTGGTGAGGGAATATGGCGGATGATGGTGTTGTAGTTGTTAAGGTTTCCAGGGACAATCACCACATATGAAGACTGGAAGCCAGTGGATAGATGTTCAGTCTCACCCTTACAGGTATTACCCCTGGGTGAATTTTATGAGGTGACTTAGAGGTCCCAATGAGACAAAGACCCATCACCAAAAGTATCATAAGCTCAATAAACAGTACTTTATTGATTTCCTGTCTGTTCATATCCCCTGTTTATTACTTGTGCTTCCTGGGATTAGTTCCCAAATAACCACCTGCACTGAGAAAGATAAAACAGTCTCTGTTTTGGGGAGAGCACAGAAGTGGACATTGGTTTACCTAATACTTCTTGAAAATGTGGTAATTTGTGTGTTTGGTTTACTGTGGTGCAAAGCAGTAAATAGAAATAAGATGTCCCTATATTGCATGAATCTATAAGGTAGGTGTTCCTAGGATAAATCCACTCTTCACCTGGATGATGAATTGATTTCAGTTGGTAATTTTTAATTCTCAATCTTCTTGAATTTACTGATCATTTCCTACATATAAGATGTCATGACAGAAACCTTGAGAAACAAAGAGAAGGACAATAAATGAATCCTACCTGTGGTAGATACTGCATTTTTGAGGAGATACAGTAAGCATGAAAATATGACCAGGATGGTGACACAGTATTAAAAAGATCCAGTGTCCAGCACAAAAAAGCCAACATATGGTGTAAGAATTCAGAGGTGAGAAATATTAATGAAAACTAGGATAGTGAGGGAACACATCACAAAACCCATGAAACTTGAACTTGGCTTTGAAAAACCCATAGGTGTCTAGCCAGCAGTAAGAGATACCAGTACCATAATTCTGCTTATTTGAAGTAAGAATGTTCTCCACCTTAACCCAAAATAAATTACTGGAAACTGGCCATTCTATCTGGGAGTCACTCCTCATAAGGTACACGTTGAGATAGACTAGCCATCTCTAAATTCCAGGGGTCATAACTCATCCTAAAAATGGTAACATATGAGGCAGAATGAGAGGATTTGGTAGACTTATGGATGGAACAACAGGCTTTCTTTCTCTAATTCACTATATTTCACTGCACTTTTCTTTAGCACTAATTTTGTTCTAAGACTTGTAGACCTGCATACTTTAAGAAGAATGAACATGCCCTCCATTTGTGCTTGGAATAATAAAACACATAGACATGTAAGCGAATACTGTTAAGATCTACAAAAAACAGACATTCTGGAAACAAAGTGGGACTTATTTATAAAGAATATTGGTGGGCATGCAGATATCTTTTTATCATAGACTTTAAAATAGAGCAAACTTGTTGGAACATTGTGTCTTTGTTTAGTCCAGGAAGAAGATGAAGACAAAGATGAAGAAGAAGGAGGAGAAGAAGAAGAAAAGGAAGAAGGAGGAGGAGGAAGAGAGGAAGGAGACAATCAGAAAAAGCCACTTTCACAATGGTCTTTAAAAGATGGCTAGAAATGTAGTAAACAGTTAAGATGATGCTGAATATACTTTTGGCCAGGGTATTTTCCGAGCTGTTGGATTTTTTTCAATCTTATTTTTTCAGTGTTCCAGGATTCTTACACTGTTGGTGGGAATGCAATTTGGTGCAGCCACTTTAGAAAAGAGTGTGGATATTCCTCAGAAAATTAAAAATAGAGCTAGCCTATGACCCTGCAATTGCACTACTGGGTATTTACCCCAAAGATACTGATGTGGTGAAAAGAAGGGACAAATGTACCCCAGTGTTCATAGCAGCAATGGCACAATTTCCAAACTGTGGAAAGAGCCAAGATGCCCTTCAACAGACGAATGGATTAAGAAGATGTGGTCCATATATACAATGGAATATTACTCAGCCATCAAAAAGGATGAATGCACAACTTTTGTATCAACATGGACAGATCTGGAAGAGATTATGCTGAGTGAAATAACTCAAGCAGAAAAGGTCAATTATCATATAGTTTCACATACTTGAAAGACCTCAATATGAGGCAGGAATCCATCAAAATCATAGAGGAGAACATAGGCAGTAATTTCTTGGATATTGGCCACAGCAACTTCTTTCAAGACATGTCTCCAAAGGCAAAGAAACAAAGGTGAAAATGAACTTTTGGGACTTCATCAAGATAAAAATCCACTGCACAGGAAAGGAAATAGTCAAAAAAAAAAAAAAGCGGCAACCCACAGAATAGGAAAAGATATTCACAAATGACACTACAAAAAAAGGGCTGATATCCAAGATCTTTAAGAACTCCTCAAATTCAACACCCAAAAAACAGATAATCATATCAAAAAATAGACAGAGGACATGAACAGACACTTCTCCAAAGGAGACATACAAATGGCTAACAGACAAATGAAAAAATGTTCATCATTATTAGCCATCAGGGAGATTCAAATCAAAACCACATTGAGATACCACCTTACACCAGTTAGAATGGCCAAAATTAACAGAACAGGAAACAACGTGTGTTGGATTGTTTTTACTAATTACTTGTCCCTACCCTCATGTACTCTTATACTCTGGTTCCTCATGCTATCTTCCCACTTCAGTCTTTTACATTCAAAGGGGCTGAGTTGGGAATTCCTGAATGGAATGGAACTGTAACAAATGAAGAAGGAGGAGGAGAAGGAGGAGGAGGAGGAGGAGAGAAAGGAGGAGGAGAGGGAGGAGGAGGAGAAAACAAACGAAAACTATATTGCATATAGTTGAAATAATCTCCCTAAAAGGGGTGGGGGTGAAAAGTGTTACCTAAGTAATTTTGGAAAGAAACATAATTCGTAAGACTAAAGGCAAAAGGAACTGCTCATAGGTATTATACTCTTATTGATGAAGTTCTTTCCTACAGGGGTTCAGTTCAGGTAGACAATACATTATCCATGTATATTGGAATTGAATAGTTAAGGTAAATGATGGCAGATAGTGGTTACCAGATTTCTTATTATTGGAGTATCAGGTTATAGTTAAGGGCTTAGTATAGATACAGATGTATTTGTGTGTATGTGTGTGTGTGTGTGTGTGTGTGTTTTTTAAACACACAGGTTTAAAAAATGCATATATTTCCTTGCCCTGTCTGCTGAGAGGAGCTAGAAAAAAATTCTACTCTAGTAATAATAATCACATATAGCACACAGATTTTGTTTTTTTGTGTAGGTAGATTAATGTCCCCCCCCAAAGTGTCCATGTTTTAACATTAGGAATCTGTGAATATGTTAGGTTGCATGACTAGGGAGAATTGTTTGCAGATAGAACTAAATTTGCTTATGGGATGACCTTGATTTGAAGAGATTACCCTGAATTATTCAGTTGGTCCCAAACTAATGACAAGAGTCCTTATAAATAGAAAAGGGATGCAAAAAAGGGAAGAGTCAGTGTCAGAGTGATGTAATGTGAGAAGGTCTCTAGCAGCCGCCAGGGGCTTTGAAGATGGAAGAGGACCACAAACTATGGCCTGCAGGCAGCCTCTAAAAGTTGGAAAAACCAAGAAAAATGGACTCTCCGGGATGGCCTATACCCTAAATATGATGCCATGAGAATGGCAACTTACTTCTGTGGTCCTCCTCCCCAAAATCAGTAACCCTATTCTAGTTATGAAAGAAAAAGACAAATTCCAAGAGACATTCTACAAAATAGCTAAGTAGTATTCTTCAAAACTGTCAAGGTCATCAAAAACAACTAAATTCTGAGAAACTGGCACAGCTGAGAAAAGCATAAGGAGACATAATAACTAAATGCAAAGTGATGACCTGGATGGGATCCTGAAACTCACAAAGGGACATGAGTTAGAAACTAAGGCAGTCTGAATAAAGTATGGGCTTTAATTTATAATAAAGTGTCAAGGGCCCCCTGTGTGGCTCAGTCAGTTAAGTGTCCAACTCTTGGTTTCAACTCAGGTCATGATCCCAGGGTCCTGAGATCGAGTCCTGTGTCTGACTCCCGGCACAGTGCAGAGTCTGCTTGAAATCTTCTGCCTCTCCCTCCCACTCTGCCCCTCACCCCACTCACACACTCTCTCTTAAATAAATATATGCCAATATTGGCTCATTATTTGCAATGAAGTTAACATACTAATATAAATTTTTCATAGTGGTGAAACTGGGTGAAGGGTATAAGGGAAGTGTCTGTACCATTTTTGCAAATATAAAACTAATGTCTAAAATTAAAAGTTTATTAATTAAAAGATTGGGGCTGATATATAAGGGCTACATAAAGTAAGGATGTATAGAAAGTTCCAGAAATAAGGCTATTTTGAAGCTATCTTTAAAGGAAAAAAGCTATCTTGAAAGCTTTCTTGAAAGGAAAAAAAGAAACATAGTTTCCCTAACCTTTGAAGAATTTTTTTAAGATTAACTTAAGAGGTCTGTGGATCATCATTTAAGTGGAAGTTCTAAGTAGTTTTGTATCTGGTTTATTTTTTTTCCATTAAAGTGGTTTAGAAAATGTGCTCTCCAAGTGGACTCACGGAAGGGATCTGATTTAGTTTTGTGGCATGTTCTAAACAACTTTGGTGTTGAGTCCTTGGTTTTCAAGAGATGATGAGATTGCTTCTGACCAGCACTGATTCTTAGTTGAAAGAAAATGGTCCTTTCTGTTCAGAGTCTGTGTCTCCCATGGAGCCCCAGGAAAAGGAAGGTTCATGAGATAGATGAAATGTTAGCATGACTCCACAGCAGTGCCCTGAGTAGTCAGGTTCCAGGTGACTTCACTCAGCCAGGGCTGCAGGGGAAGCTCAGTAAGAGGACTGGAGGCTATTTCCCATTTCCATGAGCTGGAGAGTCTTGAAACAGTTGGATGTTGCAAAACAAAGAGGAGGGTTAATGAAATAAAACAGTGCCTGAAGAGGAAGTTTTAATGCACAGGGTGATACATTTATACAAAATAATAAATAAATAAATAAAGAAAGAAAGAAAGAAAGAAAGAAAGAAAGAAGGAAACTCTTTCTCCTGGTGGAAACTTAAAGAAGATATATAAATAGAGCCCTTTTATTTCTGAGGTAGAAAACCATAATTCCACTTTTCTTCCAGCTGTGGAGACCTCTGCACAGTCATGATACCCCTTGTTTCTTTTCTTCCATTTTGAGATGGCGCACTGGAGTTTCAGGAGCATGGACGTCTTCCAATAGATAGCACTGGGACACAGAGTGAAGAGTAGTTCCTGCCTGCTAATGCCAGCTTGGCCCTCAATTTTCTGTGACCCATACCCATACCCCTCACCCTCTTAGCTAGGTGCACAAAGAGGAGACTGCATGTATCATGGGATGATTCAAGACCCAGCCCCCTGCACGCAGTCTGTGGCTCTGGCATGTTGCTAAAGTTCTCAGCCTCAAATCCCCAGTCAGTGAAATGGGCACATTGGTACCCTCCATGAAGATTTTTGACATTGAGTTATGAGAGATGCCCTGCATAGATCCTGACCCAGAGCTCATAAATGCACCACCTGCTCACACTGCCCTGTTCTGCTTGTTGTAAACCCACCTGGATCCATCAGTTGAGCACTTTAGGGCTTGAAAACATGTACATTTTTTGTTGTTTTCTCAGTATACCAGTCCCAAACGATACAGTTTTCCCTATTGCATTCTCTTGGCTGCCATCCTCCTGCTGCATTACAGAGCGATGTGGAGAGTGGCTGCCATAGAAGTATTTCTGCTAATTAAAAATTGTCGGCTGAGGGGCACCAGGGTGGCTCAGTGGATTGAACATCCAACTTGCAATTTCAGCCCATGTCATGATCTCTTGGGTGGTGGGATCCAGCCCCACCTCAGGCCCCATGATCAGCAGAGAGATTCTGTCTCTCTCTCTGCTCCTCTACCCCTGATAAATAAATACATTTTTTTGGCTTATAAACAACACAAATTAATTTCTCACAGTTTTGGAGGCTGGAAATCCCAGATCAAGTTGCCAACAGGTTCAGTGTCTGCTGAGGACCCACTTCCTGGTTCATAGACTGTACTTTTCTTGTTTGTGCCCTCCCAACATGAGAGGGGAGAGGGAGCTCTCTGGGCTCTCTTATGTAAAGGCATTACTCCCATTCACCAGGGCTCTGTTTCCTGACTTCGTTACTTCCCAAAGGCCCCACCTTCTTTCTTTAATTTTTTAATGCTTTTTTAAAAAATTATGTTATGTTAGTCACCATACTCTACACTATTAGTTTTTGATGTAGTGTTCCATGATTCATTGTTTGCGTATAACACCCAGGGTTTCATGCAATACATGCCCTCCTTAGTACCCATCATTAGACCAGCAACCCCCCACCCCCTTCCCCTCTACAATCTTCAGTTTGTTTCTCTGAGTCCATAGACTCTCATGGTTCTTCTTCCCCTCTGATATCACCCCTCATTTTTCCCTTCCTCTCCTAATATCTTTCATGCTATTCCTTATGTTCCAAAAATAAGTGAAATCATATAATAATTGTCTTTCTGTGCTTGACTTATTTCACTTTGCATAACCTCATCCAGCCCCATCCATGTCAATGCAAAAGCTGGGTATTCATCCTTTCTTTTTTTTTTTTTTTAAAAGATTTTATTTATTTATTTGACAGACAAAGATCACAAGTAGGCAGAGAGGTAGGCAGAGAGAGAGGGGGAAGCAGGCTCCCCATTGAGCAGAGAGCCCAATGCGGGGCTCGATCCCAGGACCCTGGGATGATGACTGGAGCCAAAGGCAGAGACTTTAACCCACTGAGCCACCCAGGCACCCTGTATTCATCCTTTCTGATGGCTGAATAATATTCCATTGTATATATGTACCACATCTTCTTTACCCATTCATCTGTTGAAGGGCATCTTGACTCTTTCCACAGTTTGGCTATTATGGACATTGCTGATACGAACACTGGGGTGCATGTGGCCCTTCTTTTCACTACATCTGTATCTTTTGAGTAAATACCCAGTAGTGCAATTGCTGGATCACAGAGTAGCTCTATTTTTAACTTTTTGAGGAACCTCTACACTGTTTTCCAAAGTGACTGTACCAACCTGCATTTCTACCAACAGTGTAAGAGGGTTCCCCTTTCTTCACAACCTCTCCAACACTTGTTGTTTCTTGCCTTGTCAATTTTTGCCATTCTAACTGGTGTAAGGTGGTATCTCAATGTGGTTTTGATTTGAATTTCGCTGATGAAGGCCCCACCTTCTAATACCATCACCTTGGTACTTAGAATTTTAATGTATGAATTTTAAAGGGACATAAGTGTTCAGTTCATTGCATTTCTTCAAAAGCACTACTTTTTTGTTTGTTCTGTATGTTCAGTTAACCACTGTATAGTACATCATTAGCTTTTTTTTTTTTTTTAAAGATTTTATTTATTTATTTGACAGACAGAGATCACAAGTAGGCAGAGAGGCAGGCAGAGAGAGAGGAGGAAGCAGGCTCCCCGCTGAGCAGAGAACCCGATGCGGGGCTCGATCCCAGAACCCTGAGATCATGACCTGAGCTGAAGGCAGCGGCTTAACCCACTGAGCCACCCAGGCGCCCCACATCATTAGCTTTTGATGTAGTGTTCAATGATTCATTAGTCACGTGTAACACCTAGTGCTCATCAAACACGTATCCTCCTTAATACATCACCTGGTTATCCCAATGCCCTATTCCCCTCTGAAATCCTGTTTGTTTCCCAGGGTCCATAAATCTTAAAAAAATAAAAATAAAAATTTCAGCTGAAAACCACCAAGTGGCTCATCAACAACAACAAAAAACTTCCTTGTACTCCAAACCTACACACTCAGAAGCACCACAAAAAGTTATATAATGAGACAGCTTTCAAATTTATGAAATCAGGGAAGTGTCCTCAGAAAAGAGGGTAACCTGTCAGAACCACCACCACCACCACCACCACCATCACACCAGTTCACATTTACTAACTACTTGATATGTGGCTGGCTCTGCTCTGAACTTTTGGTTCATCAGTCCTATACACTGGGTATTAGTACAATTTCTACTTTAAAATGCAATCATTGAAGGAGTGTCTGATCCCTCAATATCATACAGCCAACCTGGGGAAACAGGACAGAAGTACAGCTCAGTCTTGTTATCCTCTGCCAAGTCCTAGCTAACCAATGAATTCACTAATGGGAAGCTTCACTCCATTGGAGGTGACAAATCCAGGCACACTCAACATGTTCTATTGCACTAGGTAACTTAAAGGGGCTCAATTTGATTTCCAAAATATTGAAATCATGTGACATGGTCAACTAGCCTACCTTCCCATCTTCTGCCAGTCTACACTACACAGCATTCTCACAAGCAACTACTACAGTGGACAACATCCCAAGTCTTCCTCTTGGAGCTGAATGGCCTCCAGGGAATCAGGACACCTAACCTCAGTTTCCCATAGTTGGAAAAAATATTCTTTATCTCTTTCTCACTCATACATCTAATTATGACCTTAATGTCTGTACCTAAATGTTTCAATCCCTTTTGTTCAAATAGAAGTTCTGAGCCCAGACAGCAGCTGCACCTGTATCTTCTCCATGCAAAGCAATAGTGATCACATCCATTTTGCTGTGCCAAAAACTATGGACCCAGTTCTTTCTCTCATATCTGATATCCAATACATTAGGAAATCCTACATGCTCTACCTTCAGAGAGAGTCTACCTAGGACTGCCTCATACTACCATCTTGATCCTTTTCCCTCTTTATTACCCTAGCATCCCAGGCCCTCTGCTTCTCCATCCTCCACTGAAACACCACCTGCCCCCATTGAATCTTTATAACCCAACAGCCAGACTCAGCCTTCTAAACTATACACAACCATTCCAATCCTTCACTCAACTCTTTCATTTAGAGTCTCTTGCTTTATTTAAAGTCCTAAGGCCCACAGGACCTGCCCCTCTTGGGCCCGTGTTCTTCTCAAACAATTTTTTTTTTTCTCACTGTCCCTTTTGCTCCCATGTCCAAGCCATTCTAGTCTCCTTGCTCATTATCAAAGAAGGCAATACTTGCCATAGGATCTTGTCTGGCTGTTTTGTCTGCCCAGATCATCCTTGCCCTAGATTTCTACACAGCAAACTACCTTACATCTGGAAATAGATAATACCGACAGGCTTAGTCAGACTCTCTGCATTACCACTTTCTTTCTAAGGGACCATAGTCAGGACATTGCTCTGCCCTTGATGCCTTTGTTGAGCTCTTGCCAGGCCCTGCAGAGCAGGAATCCCAGCTGCAGCCTCAGGCCCACAGCCTCAGCCTATGCTCAAACTCTATACTGAGCAGCCTGATCACATTTGTATTTGGATGAGAGGTGCACTGTGTGCTGCTCTCCAGGCTCAGATGAGATACACTGTGTGCTGCTGGCCCAGACTCAGATAAGAGACAAACTCTTTATCTGGACTTCTGACCAGCCCGAAGGATGATGGAAACTGAAGGCACCAGGGTCACTGGGAGAGGGCAAAGGAGAACCTGACACCACAGCTCGTGTCCTCACCAAAGTAAAGCCCATCCTATGAGCCCCCTGCGGACATTTGATGTGCTACATGAACATTTTTTGCCAACTAATCTTCCCTTTCTCTTGTGGCCTGTTAGGAAGAGGCTCCCATGCCGTAACTTACCTCATCACATGGTTTTGCTCACTTCTTGTCCTTGCTTCTCCTTTTTCTCTTTCTACTATCCTGTGCTTATACTCCCAAATTTTCCTACTTGATCTTTGCCTCAGGCTCTGCTTTTCTGGGTGACTTGGACTCAGTGGTACACCAGAGTCTTTGCTGTGTCAAACAGGTCCATTTTGACCTTTCTGCTTAATGCTATGAGAAGCCCCACAGCACTATTGACACTTTGCCTAGCAGCAAGCTGTCTTTTTTTTTTTTATTGCATTTAGCACCTTCAAACCTGCTATATATTTATTTTTTTATAATATTATTTGTTGATGTCTGTCTTCCTTTGTTAAAATGGCAGTTCAGTAAAAGCAGGGACCTTTGTTTTCTTCATTGGTGCATCCCAGGTACCTACAACAGTGCCTGGCACATGATAGACACTCAATAGATATTTATTCATTCTTAAGTTAAATAAGAAATAAGAAAAGTGCCACGCATATGGCAATTGACTCCTGCTACAACCAGCTACTCCAGGGAATGCTCCTACTTCTTCCTGGCCACTACCTCCCAGTTATAACATGTAATCTGGATTTATAGCAATTTGTGAATTTCAAGTGTTCCCAGTTACTATGACTATATAACAACCTAAACTTGTGTCATAAGACAATCACTGTATTATTATTTTGGATTCTGTGTCAGGGGTTGGACAGGGCACACTGGAGTTGGCTTTTCTCAGTGCCATAAAGTCTGGACCTTCAACTGAAGGCTTGATGTCTGTAGTGACTCAGTAGTTAGAGGCTGAAATTATCTGGAGGCATCATTAATGCCACATCTGGTGGATGATGCTGGATGTTGGCTGGAACAACAGCCAGGTTATTAGCAGAAATAACTACACTTGGCCCGTTCATGGCCAGTTTGGGTTTCCTCACAGTGTACTGGGTTGTGAGAGCAAACATCCTAAAGAAATAGGTCTGTTTTATTTGGCCTACCCTCCAAAGTCATATAGCAATCCCTGTGCTGTATCCATAAACCTGCCAGATTCATGAGAGGGAAAAGACCTTACTTCTCTTTGGGAGAATTGTCGATCATACATGAGTGTCACAGCCCAGAAGAGGCTAAGGAGCCATAAGGACAATGTGGATGAGATCTTGGAACAGGAAATGGACATTAGATAGAATGTATGGATAATAAGATAAAATGTATGGACATTAGGAGGGTGCATGATTCAATGAGCACTGGGTGTTATTGAAATTATTGAACACTACAACTGAAACTAATGATGTACTATATATATTTGCTAATTTAAATTAAAAATTAAAATAAAAATATTTAAAATGTATGGGCATTATTTCATACTAATATATCAAGATTTGTTCATTAATTGGGACAAACATACAATACTAATGTAAAATATTAATAATATGAAGACTGCATATGGGGTATAATGAAAACTCTCTACACTATCTTCATAATATTTTTATAAATAGACAAAAATTGTTCTAAGAAATAAAGTTCATTTTTAAAAAGAAAAATAAGAACATGTTTGATAGGGAATATTGTTGTAACCTTTTTCAGGAAAATCATCTGCCACATAAGTAGTTGCTGATAACATTCTTGAAGAAAAGATTGGGAGTATGTATATTTAGTGGCTGTGAAGAAGTCTCTAGATGGAGTCAATACTTATTTATCCAAAGGTATGAAGGAAAACAGAAATGTAACTAAATAAAAATAAAAGGTTATCCAACAGTTATTTGGGTTTTGACTTTAAAATGCATTATGGTCATATTTTGCAACCAGTTCATGACCGCATGTATTATCTATATCCAGAAATTCCTCCCAAGTTGGACAACTTACTTACTTATTCAATGGTTGTAAGTGTCCAGTGATGAGATTAAAACCAAACAGGTTACATTTTAAATGTGATGAGTATGCAATGTCTTTTCCTCAGAACTACATATATTTCTGAGCATTTATTCTAATCTTTTAAATTAAGCTTAGAATTTCTATAAAGAACAGATGTAGTGTTTAGAAAGGTATATAAAGGGTGGTGGGATGGGTGAGCCTGGTGGTGGGTATTAAGGAGGACAGGTAGTGTATAGAGCACTGGGTATTAAATATAAACAATAAATCTTGGAATGTTACATCAAAAAACTAATGATGTATTGTATGGTAACTAATATAATACAATAAAAATACAAAAGATAAAAAGTTATATAAGAAGAAGTGTGGTAGATCAAAATGGACACCACCCTCTGCTGCTCTTCCCAGTGAGAGGTGAGGTCTAATCCCTGCCCTATGTGTGGTTGACCTTAGTGACTCCTTTGTCCAGTAGAAAACAGCAAGAGGGATATTCTGGATTTTCTGAGACTATGTCATAAGAAGACATGAAGCTTCTGCTCCTAGAGTCCCACCATCATGCTCTAAGAAACCCAAGCCAGATGAAAAAGCCACAGGTAGATGTTTGGTTAAACACCCTCAGCTGACAGCCAGCATCACGTCCAGCCCCCTTAGATGTCAAGGCCAGCCAAGCTGTCAGAGGACTGGAGTTTCAGCCACCATTTGCCCTTAACCACATGACAGATCCCAGCAAGAACTGCCCAGCTAAGCCCAGTCAAACCACAGAGCTCTGAGAGATAAGAAACAAATGCCTTATGTATCAATAGAAAGTTTATGCAAAGTTTTATAAATATTTAATAAAGGTTTAAAAGACCAAAGAAGTTTACAATTGGCTAAAACAAGTATAAGAATTGTGGGAAAAATTGCAGAAGAAATGCTAATGGAAGCCTAGGGAGCCACAAGGAAACAGTGAATGAAGAATAAAAATACTTGAATTGAGAAGAAAAGCCTCATGGTACATGTAGAGCTCATCTAATAAAAGGATAGTATGTGACTCGCCTGCAGGATGTCATCAGTGTGGAAAATAACAAAGCAAATATGTCATCACTACGAATACTAAGGTGCAATGAATTGGATATAGGTTATTTTTATGCTCTTTTTTTATATTTATTTACTGAACTGTTTGTTAGTTATAAGTAACTAATAAAACCTGTGAACTTTCTACCCAACATGAGGCTAGACCCTTTGTCCCATTCTATATTAACTCCATTATTTATCAAATCCCATCGGCCTGTTTCTTCCATATTCAAAATAAGATTGTGTCTTATATACATCTTCTCTTTTCTTCTTTTTTGACAGAATCTGCTTATACATCCTGAAAACTCAATTTAGTTTTAGCCAAATTCATGTTGCTTACTACTTAATTGACCACTGGGCAGGAATATTTAAGAATATGGAAAAAATAATAAATAAGAAAATAAGGTATACTAATATATTATTAATAATTATTAACATTTATCAGTATGCTTATATTTCTCTAGGTGCAATCAGCATCTAACTTAGCCTTTCCAGCATTCTTTGTAAACAGAGTACATGAGGGACAAGGGAAAGCCCCTGGAAGCTTCCTTAGGCCTGAGTTTAAAATTAAGATCCAGAGCCATTTACTTAACATCAACTGTATGTTACTAGTTATATTCATTGGGATATAGGCATGAAGGATACACAGTTCAAGGTTTCAAGACCCTCAAAGTAAGAGAAAAACATGAAAGCAAGTAAATGTACATAATATAAGTATGTTAAGGGCACAAAGAGAAAACCAAATTAATTATGTCTGGAGGCCAGGATGTAAAACTCTTCCTAGGGCTGTTGATTTGGACAATTGATTAGGACCTTGAAGTAAGAACAGGAATTAGTCAGAAGGACCAGAGGTGGGCAGTGATGGTAGGCAGAATGCTCCAGAACGGTGGAACAGAATGCAGTCATAGAGACTTACAGTGATATGTGTCTAGAGATACTGCTAGGGGCACACAAAAAGCCAGGAAGTGACTAGGAAAGGGACAAAGAGATTCTCCTTATTTTTCTCTTGTAAAACTGCCTTGTCCATTCTTTTTCATGGCTAAATAGTATTCTATTATATATATTTGCATGTTTATATAAAATATGTTTATATATTTATATAAAATATATCTTATTTATATATTTATTTTATATAATACATATTCTATATTTATATATTATTTATACATTAAATATATAAATATATTTATAACTATTTATTTATATATCTAATTATATATGCCATGCATTATTATATATATAATATATAATATAATTATTATATACACTAATATAATTATAGTACATTGTTATATAAAATATATAATTATATATAATAAATATATAACACATGCATATATTTTATATATTATATATTCATATTATATATTATATCCAATATGTTATATATTATATGTAAATATTATATATATTATATATTTGAAGGCAATATGAAAAAAGTGTGCAAAAAACTCATTAATATTGCACATGGATTACGTGTTGAAACATGATTTGAAATATTCTGTTAAATAAAATATTAAATTAATAAAATAAAAATAAAAATAAAATATTAAATTAATTTCACTTTTTCTTTACTTCTTTTAACATAGCTATTAGCAAACTTGGTTATATATGTAGCTTACTATATATATATATATATATATATATATGTAGCTTACATTATATTTCTATTGGTAGCATAGCTCTCATATCTTCACATTCTTCTTCAAGATTGATTTAAAAAAATCTAAATTTTGGTTGCATTGTTTGTTGTGGGGTTTTTTGGTTGCATTGTTAATGCATGGGATTTTGTCATCTTTAAAAAATCACTTCATTAATCTTCAAAATCCACTGAGAGAGGCAGCAGAGTTTAGATCAAGCATGACATAGCTAACGTGCCATTTGTCTTATAATTTGTTTTGCAGGAATCAAGGAAGATATGATTCTTTTTAAAAAATCTTCATGACTCATGCTTGAAAAAGAAATGGAATTGCAATCTCTTGTTTCCAAACATTTGTTACCAAGTTTCCAGATACTTAATTCTAATAATTAAACAACTGTTTGGAAAAGACAGAACATAATCTTGTCTAACTGTTGGATGCTTCTAGTAGTTACTATGTGTGCAAAGTGAATAATGGCCCAGGAGGTAACAGTAATCAAATGTGTGTCAATTTTAGCCTGAAGTGTCTCTTGGTAGATTTCCAGCTACAGGGTTTAGGATTGAGTAGAGTTATTTAATCGAGTATGGTCTTCTATTAGGACTAAGTACATGAGATTCTCTGCAACCACACCTCGTGACAGGACAGGTGTGGGGATATGTGTTCAAGGCTGTAGTAAAGACATGGAAAGACCACAGTTCCTGGGGCCTTCATGGGTGTCCCAACATCTCTCAGTACCAGGAATTACCAAAGATTGAACTCTGAACATCGCTTAATTCTGGGCATGAGGGAGAGAGGAGCTCTGAAAGGTCCTGATTTTGATTAGATCCTCTTGAACAGTAACTATTTTTCTGCCTTCCTGCAGGAAATTAACTGGTATTTTCAGTATGTGTGATCCCCTCTGTCCATGTTGACAAAAGCTTGCTGGGTAGACCCTCATCACCAGAAGCTGAAGTCATAATATGCAGACAGATATGGAAAGAACAGTGATATTAAGCATAATACAGAAAAATTAGATTTCATTCTGTTAGGCATCTTACCTCAGTTAGCTAACATAGTCCTGAAACACAGTTATTATTATGTCCCACATTTTAATGATGATAAAGAAGAGATACAGAAGGGTTAAGTAGCATACTCACATTCCCACAGATTAAAAGTCAATCACTTTTAATAAGATAAAAGTGATTTATCTCCTTTCACCAAAGCAGGGTCAATCATTATGAGGTACTCTCTCTAACAAACTGTGCACTTGGCCTCCATTTGACTGAAAGATAGAGAAATTAATGGTAGAAAGCAGAAAATACAGAAGTCACTGCGTCAGTTAAAACCAAGACCAGTTGCTGTCAGAAGCTGCATGCTCTACTTAGAAGGAAGGTCCTAGGGAAAATCCTCTTGAGGTACCAGCCTCGTCCCATACTCTTACTACCTTCAGTGACTGTTGTGTGACTGGAATGATGCAGGAGGGATTCAGTGAGGAGGAGGATGCGTGATTGCAGGGCTGAAGTCTCTCCCAGGACCAAGGAAAGAAAAGTGACTACAGAAATGATTACTGCTTCTTCCTGCAGGTACTTGGCTTCATGGGGACAGTCTTCTAGATGAGTGGGTCACACACTTAAGATTCCTACCTGCCTCTGAGAGATGAGCAACTCTAGAGATAGGAATGGGACAGGCAGACATGGTGGGAAATGCAGTTTAGTCCAGGGCACAAACATTTTGATATGACTGAACTGCAGAGTGGACTGAGAGGGATAAAACTCCATGTCTGGCAGAGGGTAGACCATAAAAAGCCTTCTCTACCAGCACTACTCAGTATGGCCCACAGACCTGCAATAGCAGTCTCATGGAGGGGACTGTTAAAAGTGCAAGTTATGCTGAGTGAAATAAGTCAAGCAGAGACAGTCAAGTATCATATGGTCTCACTTACTTGTGGAGCATAAGGAATAACATGGAGGATACTGGAGAAGAAGAGGAGAAGTGAGTTGGGGGAAATCAGAGGGGGAGACAAACCATGAAAGACTGTAGACTCTGAGAAACAAACTGAGGGTTTTGGAGGGGAGGGGGTGGGGGTTGGGGGAGCCTGGTGGTGGGTATTATGGAGGGCACACATTGCATGGGGCACTGGGTGTGGTGCATAAACAATGAATTTTGGAACACTGAAAAAAAATTAAATTAAATTAAATTAAATGGGGGGGAAGGGCAAGTTCTTGGGGCCCACCTCCACCCTCCTGAATCAGAATCTGAAGTTCCACAACCTGTCTTTTGGCAGTTTCTCCAGGGAACACTTCCATATGCAAAAGTTTGGTTAAAAGAAACAAACAAACAAAAAAACCAAAACTGTTGTTTCATTTCCAAGTTTTGGTTCTTTCTGAGTGAAATATTACAACTCTGAGTTTGTCTGCATTACTAAGACTGACTCTGTAAGTTGGCAAATCCATTACATAGGTTTACTCATGTTAACCTTGAATGGCACACATAGAGAACAGACCAAATGCAGGACAGCAAAGATTTCAGAAACTACCAATAATGAGACCATAACCCATAGAAGGAGAGACAGAAAATCAGAAACCCCAATACTAGGAATCTTTAAAACATGCATTTAAATAATGCATGGTTCAAAGAGAAAATTACAGGAATATTAGAAAATACTTTGAATTGAATGAAATTGAAAATACAATATTATAAAAAACTGGGATATGCTGAAGCACCGCACAGATGGAACTTTATTACATTAATGTTTACATTAAAAAGAGAAGAAAAGTTTCCAATCAATAACCTAAGCTTGCACCTTAAGAAAATAGGGAAAAGAAAAAAAAAAAGAAAGAAAAGAAAAAAGCAAATTAAAATCAAAGCAAACAGGGGTGCCTGGGTGGCTAAGTCAGTTAAGAGTCTGCCTTCAGCTCAGGTCATGATCCCAGGGTTCTGGGATTGAGCCTCAAGTCAACCTCCCTACTCAGTGGAGAGCCTGCGTCTCCCTCTCCTTCTGCTCCTTCCCCCTGCTGATGTTTTCTTTCTCATTTGGTCTCACTCTTTCTATCTCATACAAATAAATAAAATCTTAAAAAACAAAACAAAACAAAACAAAAAAAACCTCAAAGCAAACAGAAGGAGGGAAAAATAATAAAAGCAGAAATCATCAAAATTTAAAACAAGAAAATAACATTGAAAACAGGTTCTTCGAGAAGACTTTTTAAAAATATTTATATATTTTAGAGAGAGGATGCAAGCAAGAGAGCAGGGACAGAGGGAGTGGGAATCTCAAGCAGTCTCCACACTGAATGCAGAACCCAACATGGGGCTCGATCTCACAACCCTGAAATCATGACCTGTACCAAAACCAAGAATCAGACGCTTAATTGATTGAGCCACCATGTGCCCTTCAAAAAGACTTTTAAAATCAATCAGATTCTAGTCACTCTGACTAGGAAATTTATATAAATTATCAACATCTGGAAAGAAATATGTTCTAGAGACATTAAAATGTTAATAAGGGAATATTATTCATCATATAGTAAAAGTGAAAATATAAATAAAAGAGACAAATTCTTTAAGAAACACAAACTACCAAAGCTCCCTTGGGAAGAAATAGATGATTTGAATATTCTGTCTCTGTTAAAAAAATTAAATGCTGCATGGAGCACTGGGTGTGGTACAAAAACAATGAATACTGTTATGCTGAAAATTAAAAAAAAAAATTAAATGCTTTCTTAAAACTCTTCTAACAAGGAAAATTCCAGGCCCAGGATGGCTTTACTGGAAAATTCTGTCAAATAGTTAAGGAAGAAATAATAATAATTTGACATAAAAATGTTCTAAAAAACAGAAGAGAAGGAAATACTTCCCTAATCATTCTACCATGACCCTGAAGTCAAAACCAGATATTACCATACCTATCACAACAGGAGACACAAAAATCCTCAAAAATAATTCTTCATATCATCATCATCATCATCATCATTAATATCATAGCAACAAATCAAATTCAGTAACACAGAATAGGAATCATGAATTATGACCAAATGCCATTCGCCTTCAGAATTCAAAGTTGGCTCAATTTTTGAATATCAATCTATAGCAATTATTATATCAAGAGACTAAAGAAAATAAAACCTATGATCATTTCAATAGATGCAGGAAATGTAAAGTTTCACACCCATTTATGATTATAAAATCTCAGTGAACTAAAAATAGAGGTGAACTTAGTTAACCCAATAAAGAATATCTTTAAAAAATTAAAATCTATAAGAAACATCATAATTAATAATAAAAGAAGGAACGAATGTTTCCCCTTAAAATTATGTTCTCACCATCCCTATTCAACAACACATTGGAAGTCTTAGGTAATACAATAAGGGAAGGAAAACAAAAAGAAAAAAGGTCTACAGACTGGAAGGAAGAAATATTTACGTCAACAATCACAAGGAATCTAAAAATAGTCCACTGGAACTAATGAGTAAATTTAATAAGGAGATAAGATACAATGTAAATAATCAAAAATAAATTCTATTTCTTTGTATTGCTAATGAACAATGACAAATTTTAATTTAAAAATCAATACTCTTCATAATAGAACTAAAAACAAGCATGAAATATTTATGTATAAATTCATCCAAATATGTACAGTGCTTGTGTACTGAAAACTACAAATCACTTCATAAATAGGAAGTGTCAGTGTTGTTAAGTGCTCAAATTCTTTGCCAGCTGATCTATAGATTCAATGCAATCCCAAAGAAAATCCCTGAAGGAGATATATATATATATATATATATATATATATATATATATATATACACACATACAATAACACACTCACACACACACAACACACACACACCTAGCATATATATATATACATAGGTATATATGTGTATATATATATTCATATTCTTAATATTGACAAACTGTAAAACTTACGTTGAAAATAAAAAGAACTAGAGTAGCTCAAAGAATTTTGGGCAGGAAGAACAAAGTGGAGGACTCATGTTATCTGATTTCAAGACTTACTATAAAGCTACAGTAGGTTTTGATGAAGAATAGACACAAAGACAAAAGGAACAGAATAGTGTGCAGAAGTAGATTTACACCATGTATGTATGGACCATTGATCTTTGATAAAGTACAAAGACAATTCAGAGGGGAAAGGCAGTCTTTTCAACAAAAGTTGTTCTAACAGTTGTAATTCAAGTGCAAAATAAATAAACCTTGACCCACACTTGGCACTATATTCAAAAACTAACTCGGGCACCTGGGTGGCTCAGAGGGTTAAGCCTCTGCCTTCAGCACAGGTCATGACATCAGGGTCCTGGGATCGAGGCCCGCATCAGGCTCTCTGCTTGGCAGGGAGCCTGCTTCCCCACTCTCTGTCTGCCTGTCTCTATGCCTACTTGTGATCTCTCTCTGTCAAATAAATGAATAAAATCTTTAAAAAAAAAAAAAACTAACTCAAAATAAATTGTGTAAAAGCTAAAATGAGAAAACGTATAGAAGAAAATATACAGAACTTCTAACTGCATATTTGGTAGAATTTCTTAGATTATGATCCCAAAAATCCAATACATAAAAGGGAAAACTTTGATAATAACATTTTATCAATTAAAAAACTTCTGCTCTATATAGACACTGTTAAGAAAACAAAGGAAGCCAGGGGCTTCTGGGTGGTCCTGTTGGTTAAGTGTCTTCCTTTGGCTCATGTCACGACCCCAGAGTCCTTCAATCTAGCCCCAAGGTGGGCACTCCACTCAGTAGGGAGCCTACTTCTCCTTCTCCCTCTCTCTGCCACTCTCCCTGCTTGCACTCTCAAACTTTCTCTCCCTATAATAAATAAATAAAATCTTTTTTAAAATAAGAAAGAAAATGAAGGAAGCCAAAATTGAGAGAAAATATTTACAAAACATATATTTTAGGAGGGATTTGTTGTTCTTTCAGAATATTTTAAAATGAAAAATGAGGGGCACCTGGGTGGCTCAGTAGGTTAAAGCCTCTGCCTTCAGCTCAGGTCGTGATCCCAGGGTCCTGGGATCGAGCCCCGTATCGGGCTCTCTGCTCAGTGGGGAGCCTGCTTCCTCCATTCTCTCTCTCTCTCTCTGCCTGCCTCTCCACCTACTTGTGATCTCTCTCTCTCTCTCTCTCTGTCAAATAAATAAAATCTTTAAAAAAAAATGAAAAATGAGCTTGCTTCAGTAGCATGCGCACTAACAACTAGAAAGATACAGAGAAGAGTAACATGGCCCCTGCGTGAATGACTCACAAATTCATGAAGTGTTCCATATTTTTACTGGATGAAAGTGGCAAAAGGTGTAAGTTTCCAGTGATTAGATAAATAAGTATTGGGAATGTAATGTACAACATGAAGACTATACTTAACACTGTTGTTGGTGCATTTGAAAGTTACTAAGAAAGTTGATCCTAAAGTTCTCATCACAAGGATAAAACTTTTTTTTTCCTTTTTCTTAAAATCTATGTGTAATCTTAACTGAACCCACGTGAGTTTGCTCCTTGGTCAGTCAAAAACTGAACCAGGTGAGTTGTCCCCGGAAGAAAATTTTATTTGCAGTGAATGAAATCACAGGGAATGGCTTCCAAAGCCCTGACTCTTCCAGAGAGTGAATGGGTGGGCTCCTTTTGATTAGGGTTAGGATGAATGTCTTCTTATTGTATGCAGAGGTGGGCATAAGGTCCTGCATGTGCCTTAAGGAAATAGCCTACACACATACTGTAGGTTATGTAAATGAGGCTTGTGTTCCTCCTTGGGTGGAGATTTCAGTATTATAATGAGGTAAACATAACTGTAGGTCATTCCAAGCTTCATTCCGAGGTCCATCTGCATAGACGTGAGTTGAGGGGTGGGGGTAAACTCAAAGAATCTGGGTTGTCTGGACCAGCAGGTGGTCTTACCAATCACCATCATCTTTGGGGAGGACTGGTTTCTGGTTTCATTAGCCTGAATTAACAGAAAAGCCTGAAAGAAGAGCTTAGGGAAATGTAAGAGGTTAGTGAGCACAAGCAGGTGGGCAGTAAAGGCCAGGTCTTGGGGTCTAGGTGGTGACAAGATGATCAATGTAACTAAACTTAATGTGGTCATCATTTCACAATATATGCAGGTCAAGTCATTGCACATACAACTTAAACTTACATAATACTGTACATCAAGTATGTCTCAATAAAACTGGAGGAAAAAGAAAAGAAATAAAAAGTTCAAGTAGAAAATGGCAAAATATGATCCTCTGGGTGGCTCACACCATTAAGCATCTGCCTTCAGCTCAGGTCATGATCTTGAAGTCTTAGGATTGAGTCCCACATTGGGCTCCTTGCTCAGCCAGAGTCTGCTTTTCTCTCTGCCTCCGCCTCTGCTCATGCTCTCTCTCTCTAATAAATAAATAAAATCTTCTTTAAAATGGAAAGGCATTTATATAGACACCTCATCAAAGAAGATTTGAATTTAGTTAAAAAAAAAAAGATGTACAAAAAGATGGCCAACATCACTAATAATTAGTAAATGCAAATTAAAAGTACAATGAACTCTACACACTTGTTAGAATGGCTAAAAAGTGAAACAAAATTAAAGAACAAAACAGAGCAACTGGAAGCTTCATACATTATTTTTGTGAATTCAAAAATGATGTCACTACTTTGGAAAAAAAATTTGATGATTTTTGGGACACCTGGGTGGCTCAGTTGGTTAGGCGGCTGCTTTCGGCTCGGGTCATGATCCCGGGGTCCTGGGATCGAGTCCCACATCGGGCTCCTTGCTCAGCAGGGAGCCTGCTTCTCCCTCTGCATCTGCCTGTGCTCACTCTCCCTCTCTCTCTCTCTCTCTGACAAATAAATAAATAAAATCTTAAAAAAAAAAAAATTGATGATTTCTTATAAAGTTCAACATACACTCACATACAATGTATCAACCCTGCTCTTGGAGATTTTTCCAAGAGAAATAAAAGCATATGCTCACACAACACTTGTGCATAAATATTTAGAGCTGCTTTATTCATAGTTGCCAAAAAAATACTCGGAATAACCTGCATGTATTTCAGTCAGTGAATGGATAAGCAAATCCATTTACTTGCTTTTCATGAAATACTACTCAAAAATATGAAGGAAAACTACTGTTACACACCTATATTCTCAGTGAAAAAAGTTAGACTCAAAATGTTATAATTCCATTTATATGATGTTCAATATTATATGTATTACACACCAAAACTATATACAGGTAAGTAAATAGGTCAGAGCTACCAGGAGCTAGGGTTTGGGGATGTGATACCTATAAAGTATATCAGGGAATGTTGGAAAGTGATAAAATGGTTCTGTATCTTTTTAAGGATTTTTATTTATTTATTTGACAGACAGAGACCACAAGTAAGCAGAGAGACAGGCAGAGAGAGAGGAAGGGAAGTAGGTTCCCTGCTGACCAGAGATCCTGATGTGGGGCTCGATTCCGTGACCCTGGGATCATGACCTGAACCAAAGGCAGAGGCTTTAACCCACTGAGCCACCCAGGCACCCAATGGTTCTGTATTTTTATTGTGGTGGAGGATATATGACAGCATGTATTTATCAAAACTCATAAAACTATATATCTACCATGACAGATTTTACTATAGTTAAGATATACTATAGTTTTAAAAATTAAGAGGAATGAAAAGTAATTATTTTTTTTAAGATTTTATTTATTTGACAGACAGAGATCACAAGTAGTCAGAGAGGCAGTCGGGGGGTGGGGGAGAAACAGGATCCCTGCTGAAAAGAGCCCAATGCGGGGCTTGATCCCAGGACCCTGAGACCATGACTTGAGCCAAAGGCAGAGGCTTAACCCACTGAGCCACCCAGGTGCCCCAATAAAAAGTAATTTAAATGATAAAGTAATTCAATAAATAAAAAAGACAAGTGTGACAAAAATTGTGAAGGTGATACTTAGTGCCAGAAATGAGAGACTTCACCAAGGCACCAACGTCCTACCGAAGAATCATCTGTAACTTATTCAAATTCCAATGTCTTGGCCTCACTTTCAAAGATTCTGATTAAGTAAGGTTCTATTGTAGCTGAGATCTGAATTTCTAAATATTTCTTCTGAGGCTTCCGACGAACAATAGATTTGGGGAATGCTAGGATATTGCTTCAACATCTCCCAAATTGTGATCTGGAGAACATGCCCTTTAGATCAGCAATTCTTAGACTACAGTGCATAAAATATTGCTGAAAATGCAGATTCCCTGGCTCTGGCTCAGAGCTCATGACTCAGTAATATCAAGAAGCATACATTTGTAACAAGAATACTCAATGAAATCTATTGTAAATGGTCCTCAAATCAAACTGAGTGGTTGGGATGGACTTGGTACAATGGGCTCTGAGTGTGAGACAAGATGGAGGAGGTTCTCAGTAATCAGAAGACCCATGAGGACATTACATTCTTTCCCCAGGGCTCTGCCATAAAAGCATGTTGGATCTGTGTGAGTCTAACATGGTTTCTTCACACCAAGGCAGGTCTAGACTTCTAGACACATAGAGCCAAACTCTCCAGCAAAACTAACTGCCCTGAACCCCATAATCTGTGGGAGCCAGCCATCTGTTTATTGAGGATGCATGAAATAAACATTATAGAAATACAGAAAGATTCAAAAGAAATGTTCAATTCATGTATCAGAATCATTAAGAATTATTTGGGGGACACCATAACACAGTGAAATGGAAAGTTAGCCAGAATGTGCCTACTGTTCCAAGAGTCTCTCCTATGGTTTCCCTAGCCCTTACCCTACCCCTTCTCTCCCATTATACATCCTACCAAATGTGTGAAAAACAAGCATGCTGTACTGAACAATCAAGAAGCAGAGTTAACCTAGAGTCTAGACCTAGAAAAGCCTGAGTAATCTGAAATTCTGACCCAAAAGGAGACATAATTTTGGGACAACACCAATTTGAAGATGAGGACTAAGCAATTTAGTTGAGCCAAGAGAATCTTTTAATCAAGGACAGAGTGAAATCTTTTCAAAATTGCCATTACAAGAAGCCAGACCCAAGGCCAGCGTCAGTCAGAATATGTTGGCATTCCAGGTCACTGAGTGATTTCCCGTCCTAGCCTGGCAGACACATCATTCACAGCCAAGTTCACAAGGACAAGGGATGAAGCTAAAGCCTATTTCCCAGGTGATAAAGGAAGATATGTGTTCATGCCCGAATAACTGATTAAGGTAACAGCCCCGTCTGTGGGATGTGACCTCCCAGACCCTGTCTAGCCCCCAATATATATACATGATGCAGCTATTACTCCAAGGTACTCTTGGGCTCTTATCCAGGTCTCCCATGGGTTTTCTTCAGTCTGAACAGAATGCACAGAGATAGTTCCTTCATAATAAAAAATCTATTCAAGACAGGTCATTTGTTTTGGTGAAAATAGAATGTTCTTGAAAATGCTGCCATTCTACAAGGTAAGTGATGATACAGAACTGACCTCTAACTTCCCATAAGCGAAAAATAATGTAAAAATCAACTCAAAACAAAAAAGCACCATGCAAAACCACAACAGCAACTCTGCCAACCCTGTAAAAATGTTCCACATTTGAATTCTCCATCTATTTATTGTTCTTAGGTGGTTCCCCC
This sequence comes from Enhydra lutris kenyoni, assembly GCF_002288905.1. NCBI lineage: Eukaryota > Metazoa > Chordata > Mammalia > Carnivora > Mustelidae > Enhydra > Enhydra lutris. The sequence goes on from NW_019154090.1 coordinate 48,971,151, forward strand.
GACCCCGGTAGGATCGGTTATTTAGGATAGGGGAGACCACAGAAATGGGAAGGCTTATTGCATATCTCCCAGTGGAAAAGTATACACCCACTCGCTGTGTGAGCCTGTTATCAGGCTTGCAGACTGTCTCATGAACAGGAAACAGAGAAGGCTTTATTGGCCCCTGAGATTACGTCAGCAGTTTCCACACTTGTCTGCAATCTCCCCCTCTCCAAGACTATATGAATAATTTTTCTTGAGTTCGACTTGGTTTTCAGATTTTTTTTTTTTTTAATTTCCAGGTCATGTTAATATGTCAAATTTGGGAATGACTGTCAAACTGGAGTCCTACATTTTAAATTACTAGGTGCTGGACGTTGACAAAGGAAGTAAACTAAAAGCAAAACAAAAATGTAGCCAGGCCTCTGGGAAGTTAACACATAACTCAGGGAAATGCAGGGTTTCATAGCAAATGGTGAAACTGGGGTAGTACTGAGGTCTCAGGGAGGAAGCTCTGGATTGAGCCTTACTATGCACTGGTAGACTACCCCACTGACCCTTCGGGAAGGCCCTATATCCTCATGCTCTCCTGCCCCATGTGCAGCTCCCTGTTCCTCTCTGCCTGCCTGGTGGGTTTTCCAGATGTCACAGCTTAGCCCTGTGATTACTAGAAAGGTTCATCTTCTCTCCATACTCACTAAGTCCTTCAGCTGACGCATTTGTGAAAATTTTCATTTTATAAAACTTTTATCTTTCTATTGATTTCTCTGTCACTATCTTATCGGCTTGCAGATTTCCTTTTAGTTTCTATGTATTGATTTCTTTGGCTTTTTATTTTAATTTTATGTATGTTCGCAACTGGTAATGCACTCATGAGGTTCAAATTTCAAAAATTAAAGAGAGTCTTCTGTAAAATCTCACCTCTATCTCCTCAGTCACCTCATTTCTTATGTATCTCTCTTGAGATATTTTATGCATGTGAATGCAAATGAATCATATGAGCATTCACACGTACACAACTATTCTTCCCTTTCTCCTTCTACACAAAGGATGGATTATTTAAGGATTCTTCTGTACCTTGCCTATTTGCTTAATACTCTATCCTGGAAGTTATTCCACATCTAATACATAAAGAATGCCCTCATTTCTTTTTGAGATTGTGAAGTATACCCTTGATGCAATGTTCCATAATTTATTTAACCAATCTACTATTGAGAGACAACTAGTTTGTTCCTAATCTTTTATCTCTGTTCTGGAGGTGAAATTGCTGGATCAAAGGGTGCATAAATTTTTAATTCTGAAATTTATTTCCAAATTGTCCTTTTTAGAGACTGTACCAGTGAGAACGTCCATCAGGGATGTGTGAGAGCATCTGTTTTCACTCCTCACTGCCAAAGCTGGGTGGTATCACTCTGCATGTTGCCGCACTGCTTGATGAAAGCTTGGCACTCCAGCACACTCACCTGTGGGACAGGGCAAGTCCTTTACCAACACAGCACTCACTTGCACTTCTGTCTCCTCAGCTGCTGTTCCTGTCTTTCTGTTAGAATGCTAGTCTTTTGTTTTGGAGGAAGGCTTAATATGCTAGGGCAGTAAGCTATTTCTATGATATTGGCAGTGTATCCTAACTTCTCCTAAATAATTATTCATCTTTTGACTTCATTGCCTTATCTGTGCAATACCAAAATTCTAATTTTATGTAACTAAATTTATTAATTATTGTTTTCTTAGCCTGAGCTTTGTATGTAGTTAGAAAAGCCTCTCATACTCTTGCTATGCATGTGTGCCTGTGTGTGTGTGTACACACTAGCTCTTCCATGTTACTTCTAGCTTTTTTATCATTTGACTTTTATATTTAAGTTTTTGAACCATTTGGAATTCATTCTCAGATAAAGAATGAGATATGCGGGGCGCCTGGGTGGCTCAGTGGGTTAAGCCTCTGCCTTCGGCTCAGGTCATGATCTCAGGGTCCTGGGATCGAGCCCCACCGCGGGCTCTCTGCTCAGCGGGGAGCCTCCTCCCCCCGCCTCTCTGCCTGCCTTTCTGCCTACTTGTGATCTCTGTCTGTCAAATAAATAAATAAAATCTTAAAAAAAAAAAAAAAGAATGAGATATGCATCTGGCTTATTTCATTTTCCAGATTACTGCCAAATTGTCCCATTGCCATTTATTAAATAATGCCTCTTTTTTTTTTTGCATGTTGCCTTCAGATGACTTCTATCCTATACTAGCCTCTGTGTTTAAGTATATTTCTTGTTCCTATAGTCTGTTCCACTGATCTGCTCACCTATTCTTGCTCCTTTTCCACACTGCTTCACTTATTGCAGTTTTATCCTGTTATAATACTAGCCCTTGATTATTCTATTTTCAGAATTTGATATTTTCATGTGAACCTTGACTACTGAAAATAACTATTGGTGGGCTCTCATCATATTCATAAATTAGCTAAGGGAGAATGGAAATCTGTTTGATGTTGATTTTTCCTGCCTAATGAAAATGGCTGCATGTTCAGCTGGTTTAAATATTCTTTTGGCCCTCAGGAGTGTTTTAAATTAAATTGAGAAAGTGGCTATTGTTCAAATAGTCATCTGCATTTCATTATATGGATTCCCAAATATTTTACTTTGCATCGTGCTATTATAAAAGGAACTTTTTAATTTAAATAATCTAAAATTTATTTTTTATATAATATATATACACAAGCTACTGTTTATTATATATTATTTTTTCCTAAATACATGAATTCTGAAGTTTTTTATCATTGCTAAAATACTTAGTTGATCATCTTTGGTTTCAATGATAAAAATTTATGTAATCAAATATAGTAGTCATTTTACAACTTTCCTTCAACATCTGTACATTCTAATTTATTTTTCTAAGTTTTTTTAGAGTAATGTAACATCAGTAATAGAAAATAATATTAGAGATATATGAGACTTGACAGCTTTGTATTTTCTACTATTTCAGTGGTGATGCTTTTAGTATTTCCCTACAAAGCACAGTGTTTGCTTTGAAATATATACACACATGTACACATTTGTGTATCTTCATTCCTGTTTTTAAAAAATTCTTAAAGATAATGCATTGACCCTTATGAGGATCAACACATTATTTTTTAATAATGTTCAGTTAGCCAACATATAGTGGCACATCATTAGTTTTTGATGTAGTGTTCAACAATTCATTAGTTGTCAACACTATTTTTCAAAGAATTTTTAATGGAAATTTTTAAAAAATGGAAAAAATCACATGGCTTTTCAACATTTTTTAAATAAGAAAATGATAAAAGAAGATGTGAGCTCTATCAATCATCTATCATCTATCTATCTTATCTATCTGCTTATTATTCAGCCATAAAAAAGAAAGAAATCTTGCCATTTGCAATGACATGGATGGAGGTAGAGTATTATGCTAAGTGAATAAGTCAGTCAAGAAAAGACAAAAACCTTATGATTTCACTCATACGTGGAATATAAGAAACAAAGAAAAAAAAGAGACAAATGAAGAAATAGACTCTTAACTATAGAGAACAAACTGATGGTTACCAGAGGGGAGGTGGGTAGGAATGGGTGAAATAGGTAAAGTGATCTAGACGACACTTAATAAAATGAGCACTGAGTAATGTATAGAATTGTTGGATCACTATTTTGTACACCTGTAACTTTCTTCCCTGTAGTAATCTGTAATAAAATCTATGATTTTTCTTCTGACTTCTGCTTTAGCAGCATACCTAAAGTTTGATATATGGAGTTGGTATTCTTGTTATGTTTTTGTTGTTGCTTATACTTTCAACATTTTTATGTGTTTTTCCTTATACTCAATAATTGTTTGAGAACACCTTAAAATCCACGTGGTAAGGACTATTGGTTTTCTTGTTCTTCTATTTAATTCTTTGTTATTACAGGAGATAGGATAATTGCTACTCTTGATTTTTAGGATTTACTGAAGTTGTTTTTTTTTTTAATCCATCATATCATCATATTTTATGACTGTTCTGTGAACAGATGAAAGGTTTGCTCCTTGTTTTTAGAATACATTTTTTAAATTTAGTAATTAGATAACCCTTATTAATCATTATACTTGAGACTTTTGTGTCGCCTTACACTGCAGGTGTAAGTTAGAGAGTCTTGCTGGGTCTAGTGCTCATTAAATCTCTGGAACTCAACATTTTATAAACACAGTTTCATGCCATCCCATGACTATCTGACTGTGTCCTAAACCTCTTAGTATTTTAGAGGGTCTATTTGTTTTGATTAATGACTTTTGGCATGGATTCAATTTTATCTGATGTTAAGATGAATTGTTTGCTTTCTCATTGTACATGTATGCTAGCTTACAACTCTCTGTACTTCTGTATTCAGATTTTAATCACCAGTCTTATCTGTGGCTCTTGTCACTTTCATTTTCGTAGATGACTTCAGCCTTTTCTAATTTATTGAAATGACATATACGCTTAGTGTAAGTTCTTATTCCTATGTGGTCATTTCCATTGTATGTTTTTCTCTAATGATAAAGATATTGGATTGCTTTCCGGTAAAACAAGACAACAGACCAACAACGGAGCCACTTATGTTCAGCCCCATGTCACCAAACAGAGACGTAACTGAATTACAGCTTCAGCTCTTCCAGAAATTGAATCCTAAACCAGTCAGTCAGGAATCACCGTGTTGCACTACTGAGGTAATCTGCCTAACAGACCCCCTGCCATTTCCTCGAAACAAGTAACTGCAAAAACCAACTCTTCCCCCTGCCCCCGCTTTAACTTCCTTGCTCTTGCTCCTTCATTTTGTGCAACTCCTCTGAGTTACTTTCTATCTGCTGGACTGGATGCTGCCCTATTCAAATTGATTTTTGCTTACATAAATTTTTTTTCTGGGCCATCTATTGGCAAGATATTTAAATTAAATTGAAGAAGTGGCTATTGCTCAAATAGCCATGTGCATTTCATTATATGGATTCCCAGACAGGACAGGAGTAGAACAGAAAGTATGGAAGGTTCTGGGTCACAGTATCAAACCCTTCCTTTGTACTCCAGCTGCAGAAGATCCTGCATGGGATTTTCAGTTAGCTCTGCCTCCACTGCCTCTTGGAATCAACTAGAGGTCAGAAATTCTCCTGAAATCAGCAATATGCTCTGTTTATGCTACAATATCCAAGGAATTTGTGTTTTAAACCCCAAGGTGTGCCTCTTGGTTTTTTTAGTGTACTTTCCTTGCTGATTTTGAGCCCAGCAACTAAGCATCCTGCCTCTGCATACCCTCGCCTCTGTCTTATATCCACCATTCTCAGTGGCATTTCTAACCACCTGTCATTTAGAAAGGGTTAGGCTCCTCCTCAGTTTACTGAAGGTGGAGTTTGTGTTTTCATTCCTCATTCTCCTGGCTGCTTTTCAGAGATTTTCCATAAATAAAACAAGAAAATGCATAGTTTATGCCTCTAACTTAAAAATAAAAGCCTCTCTCTCTCTCTCTCTCTCTCTCAGCTTTGCAAATGTCTTCTGTTATTGTGTCACCATATGGTAACTTTATTTCTGGTGTTTTATTTTTAAACCAAAATCATGAAGTTCCATGTTGTCAGATGTATCAAGTTTTCATCTTATAGTTTGTGTTTTTGGTATTTTTTTTTAAATATCTTTTGCTTACCCCTTATTCACAAAAATATTCTAACTGTGGTGTGGTGTACCCATTTCCCTCAGTACTCTACAACTCAGTCTTGTCACTGTTTTCTGACTTTGAATTAGGAAGACAGGAAATTAAAGTTACTGTACATTTGATGTAACACTTTACTGAAAACCCTGCTTATGTGAATCCTACTGATTCTATTTCTCTGCAGAACCCAGACTAACACAGCCATTGTTGGGAGGAGGCATATACAATCAACAGAAGCAGGGATTTAAGCTCCACTTCTCTGCAGAAATGAGATAATAGCACCTGGAGACCTGTGTGTGTGTGTGTGTGTGTGTGTGTGTGTGTGTGTGTGTGTACTTTGGAGTCCTTTAGCACTGACTGCTCTGCCAGCCACACCAACCTGACACCATAAGCCCTAACGTCAACTATGTCTCACTCATGGTGAAACAGGGCTTTGCCTGAATACTGGCCTGAGGACAAACCTGGGAGGAAGAAATGGAAAGAGAGTCTTGCTTCCAGGCAGCATTTTTGAGCTGGTCCAGAAAGGACAGGGGAGATGAGGCAAGAACTATTGGCCAACATCAGGGCACATTGGTGTCCTGAGCTACCTAGTGCTTAAAACTAGTAGAGGAGGGATTGCAACTTATTCAATAAAGTAAGAGGCAATCATCCAACATATACAATCTCTTTATTTTTTTAAGATTGAATTTACTTATTTATTTGAGAGAGATAGAGAGTGTGAGTGAGCACAAGTGAGGGTAGGGGGAGTGTGAGAAGGAGAAGCCGACTCTCCACTAAGCAGGGAGCCTGATGCAAGGTCAGATCCCAGGACTCTATGGTCATAACCTGAGCCAAAGACAAATGCTTAACCAATTCAGCCACCAGGTGCCCCTACAATTTATTTAAAGAGAATCGTTTCCTATGACCATGACCTGAGCCAAAGGCAAATGCTAACCAATTCAGCCACCAGGTGCCCCTACAATTTCTTTAAAGAGAATCATTTCAAAGGCTTTGTTCTCTACAGTGTACACAGTTCTTCAGGAAGCCCACCACTGCCTGAAATAAGGCCAGTCACTGGATCCTGCCAAGAGCAAGGGTCAGCTGCTAGTATCTGAATCTCACTCCTGGGCCTCTGTCCATGGAACTGAATCTGAGTAAAGGACAGATTTTAGCAGCCAATTTTCTGGGGTCTCTAATATTTGCCATTACAGGGCATGTGTGAGCTACTCAGGAAAACTCACATTTGAATGCAATAGCTAATCAAATTTCTAGACTTTTGTTAGAGCCATAACCACTTGGAGAAGGAAAAATAAATTGATTAACACCCTTAGATGTGTCGTTTCTTTGCAGTCTTCCTTCTGGAAGCATCCCAGAGTAGACTGCGCTGCAGGAGAGATACTTGAAGCTCCTGGGGCTGTCTCTCCATGAGATATGCTAGATCCATGGATTACCTTTCCAGTGACTGCTCAGTCACACTGTCCAAATCTGGGGCATGCTTCTTGAAGGCACTAGTAACCAAATGACCCTCCAGACACAGTATCACTCTGAAGACATGATTTGCTTAGCCCCCTGAGACTATAACAAGCAAAACTGGAATTTTACAAAGTGTCTCTTGAAAATCTTCAAAATTTATTAAACTGGTCAACATGCTGCATGGTAACAATCTGAATGTGACCCTCCCTGTTTAGATGAGTGCTGTCCATAGGTGTCCATGGTTCTGTATTTGACCTTGTCATTCACTTACATACAGCTAGTGACTTTGAAGTGGAACTCCCTTTTCCAGATTGCCAAGCAACCCTCCTCTGAGGTAGAAATGATTCTTATATTTGCAGACAGCCATCTTGGTGACTTTACCTTTCCACAGGCCTCTATCTGTCCTCCAGACTTGTCAAGGACTTGATCCATTCCCTAAGCCTGCCATGGACATGTGGTCCCCCATCTTTGACCATTTATTCATTCCACATTCCACAAACAATGCTTTGGAATATTGAACTGACATTCAAATTGTCACTTAAATTGCATAAAACAGAGTTGGGCAAGATGGTGTAGGAGTGGGGAACTCTGTTTCAACCAGTCCCCTGAATTTAGTTCAATATCTACCAAGCCATTCTGAACACCTATTAAGTCAGCTTGAGATGTAAGAATATATATCTGGATATCTATGGGCAGAGGGTCAGCAGTCAGGAAGTATGAAGGATAGAGTTGTGATTCTACAGACAGATATTGGAGGATAAGCAGAAGGATTAGGGAGCCACTAGAAGCCGGAACCTGGAAAGCAATATAATACCAGAGCACAAAAGTGGGACCACTCATGGTTTTAGAAACACTAAGGGCAGAGACAAGCAGGGGCCTGAATGTATGGCTGAGAGTCACTGGGGGCATGCATCACCTGAGGGAGGCTGTGGTTTTCCACTGTGCTTACAGAAGGGGAAACTATATGTTATGGAGGTTTCAGAGAAGAACAGACTGTGTCTTCTCTGCCCTGGGGTGAAGGTCTGGGTGGAGACATTGTCCAGTCCTCCAACCCTTCAAAAAGGCACAAAAAGCTACCATAGAACAAGAGCAGCCAGAGAACAAAAGCCCAAAAAACTGGTTTCCAAGGAGTCCAATACCCTAATAGGGGACAGGGCAACTCCGCTCAAGCAGGGTTGCCTGAAAAATAGTGTGGCAGGCCTCTCTCCCAGAAGACAAGCTGGAAGAACAAGAGGACGACAACCCTAGGGTCCCCATAAAAGTGTAAAACACCAACACCAGGGGAAAACAGCATATTGAGCTCCAGGTGTTACCTCAAGTCTTGAGTGTTTCTCAGATACAATTTTTTTTCTTTTTATTCTTCCTCATGTTTCTACTTTTTTAAAAAAATTTTAACTTATTTCCCATATCAACTAGATGTTTAATATAACATTTTCCATAGTAACTTTTTAACTTGTACTTTTTCACACACACATATAGTTAGATGATAGATAGATTTATATCGATATAAACTTCAATGTAGTCCTTATTTCCCTATTCAATTATATACATATAGATAGATACAGATAGATAGATATAGACAGATAGATAGATAGATAGATAGATATACCAGTTATAATTTCCTTGTAACTCTGGGAAGTAGTGTCATCTAACAAAGAGAACAAAATACACCCAAGAAGAACTGAAACACCCTACCTTGCCCACATTGAAGTCCAGGACTGGCAGGAACTGAAAGATTACATGACCACAGCCCTGCAAGAAATACTAAGGGGGATTCTATAAAAGAAGAAAAACCCCTAGAGTAATGGATTCTGGGTTTTTTAACAGAGACAATCCATTGAAACAGGGACTCTACTGACAATAGGATGGCAATAAATACATATCTTTCAGTAGTAACTCACAACATAAACTGCCTAACTGTTCCTGTGAAATGGCACAGGGTTGCAGATTGGATACAAAGACAGAACCCATCCATATGCTGTATGCAAGAGTCTCATTTTGAACCAAAGACACCTCCAAACTGAAAGTGAGGGGACGAAGAAGCATTTATTATGCCAATGGATCTCAAAAGAAAGCTGGGGTAGGAATTCTTATATCCAACAAGTTAGAATTTAAACCAAAGACAGTAATAAGATATCCAGAGAGACACTATATATTTCTTAAAGAGTCCATCGAACAAGAAAATCTAATTATTATAAATACCTATGTCCCCAACATGGGAACAGACAACTACATAAGCCAGCTATTAACCAAAATAAAGAATCAGATCAACAATTATACATTAATAGTAAGAGAGTTTAACACTCCACTCACAGAATTGGACAGACCATCTAAACAGAAGATCAACAAAGAAATAAGAACCTTGATAATGAGATCAATAAACCACTGGCCAAACTTATGCAAAAGAAAAAAGAAAGGATCCAAATTAATAAAATCATAAATGAAGGGGGAGAGATCAAGATTAACATCAAGGAAAGAGAAGCAATTATTAGAAATTATTACCAGCAACTATATGCCAACAAATTAAGCAACCTGAAAGAAATGAATGCCTTCCTGGAAACTTAGAAACTACCAAGACAGAAACAGGAAGAAATAGACAATCTAAAAGATGAATTACCAGTAACGAAATTGAAATAGTAATTGAAAGCCTCCTAAAAGAACAAACGTCCAGGGCCAGATGGTTTTCCAGGAGAATTCTGCCAAACATTTAAAGAAGAAATAATACCTATTTTTCTAAAGCTGTTCCCAAAAAATAGAAATAGAAGGAAAACTTCCTAACTCCTTCTATGAGGCCAGCATTGCCTTGATCCCAAAACCATGCAAAGACCCCATCTAAAAGGAGAATTATAGACCAATATCCCTGATGAACGTGGATGCCAAAATACTCAACAAGATCCTAGTTAATAAGATCCAACAGTACATTAAAAGGATTATTCACCACAACCAAGCAGGTTTTATGCCTGGGATGCAAGGGTGGTTCAACATTTGCAAATTAATCAATGTATAGAACACATCAATAAAAGAAAAGACAAGAACCATATTATCTTCTCAATTGATGCAGAAAAAGCATTTGACAAAATACAACATCCATTCTTTTTTTAAAATTTTTTATAAACATATAATGTACTTTTATCCCCAGGGGTACAGGTCTGTGAATTGCCAGGTTTACACACTTCACAGCACTCACCATAGCACATACCCTCCCCAATGTCCATAACCCCACCAACCTTCTCCCAACCCCCCTCCCCCTAGCAACCCTCAGTTTGTTTTGTGAGATTAAGAGTCACTTATGGTTTGTCTATCTCCCAATCCCATCTTGTTTCATTTATTCTTCTCCTACCCCCTTAACCCCCACCACGTTGCATCTCCACTTCCTCATATCTGGGAGATCATATGATAGTTGTCTTTCTCCGACTGACTTATTTCACTAAGCATGATACCCTCTAGTTCCATGCATGTTGTCGCAAATGGCAAGATTTCATTTCTTTTGATGGCTGCATAGTATTCCATTGTGTATATATACCACATCTTCTTTATCCATTTGTCTGTTGATGGACATCTAGGTTCTTTCCATAGTTTGGCTATTGTAGACATTGCTGCTATAAACATTCGGGTGCATGTGCCCCTTCGGATCACTACATTTGTATCTTTAGGGTAAATACCCAGCAGTGCAATTGCTGGGTCATAGGGTAGCTCTATTTTCAACATTTTGAGGAACCTCCATTCGGTTTTCAGAGTGGTTGCATCAGCTTGCATTCCCACCAACAGTGTAGGAGGGTTCCCCTTTCTCCGCATCCTCGCCAGCATCTGTCATTTCCTGACTTGTTAATTTTAGCCATTCTGACTGGTGTGAGGTGATATCTCACTGTGGTTTTGATTTGTATTTCCCTGATGCCGAGTGATGTGGAGCACTTTTTCATGTGTCTCTTGGACATCTGGATGTCTTCTTTACAGAAATGTCTGTTCATGTCTTCCGCCCATTTCTTGATTGGATTATTTGTTCTTTGGGTGTTGAGTTTGCTAAGTTCTTTATAGATTTTGGACACTAGCCCTTTATCTGATATGTCGTTTGCAAATATCTTCTCCCATTCTGTCAGTTGTCTTTTGGTTTTGTTAACTGTTTCCTTTGCTGTGCAAAAACTTTTGATCTTGATGAAATCCCAATAGTTCATTTTTGCTCTTGCTTCCCTTGCCTTTGGCAATGTTCCTAGGAAGACGTTGCTGCGGCTGAGGTCGAAGAGGTTGCTGCCTGTGTTCTCCTCAAGGATTTTGATGGATTCCTTTCTCACATTGAGGTCCTTCATCCGTTTTGAATCTGTTTTCATGTGTGGTGTAAGGAAATGGTCAAATTTCATTTTTCTGCATGTGGTTGTCCAATTTTCCCAACACCATTTGTTGAACAGACTGTCTTTTTAACATTGGACATTCTTTCCTGCTTTGTCGAAGATTAGTTGACCATAGAGTTGAGGGTCTATTTCTGGGCTCTCTATTCTATTCCATTGATCTATGTGCCTGTTTTTGTGCCAGTACCATGCTGTCTTGATGATGACAGCTTTGTAATAGAGCTTGAAGTCCAGAATTGTGATGCCACCAACTTTGGCTTTCTTTTTAAATATTCCTTTGGCTATTTCAGGTCTTTTCTGGTTCCACATAAATTTTAAGAATATTTGTTCCATTTCTTTGAAAAAAAAATGGATGGTATTTTGATAGGAATTAAATTAAATGTGTAGATTCCTTTAGGTAGCATAGACATTTTCACAATAATTGTTCTTCCAATCCAGGAGCATGGAATATTTTTCCATTTCTTTGTGTCTTCCTCAATTTCTTTCATGAATACTTTATAGTTTTCTGAGTATAGATTCTTAGCCTCTTTGGTTAGGTTTATTCCTAGGTATCTTATAGTTTTGGGTGCAATTGTAAATGGGATTGACTCCTTAATTTCTCTTTCTTCTGTCTTGTTGTTGGTGTAGAGAAATGCAACTGATTTCTGGGCATTGATTTTATATCCTGACACTTTACTGAATTCCTGTACAAGTTCTAGCAGTTTTGGAGTGGAGTCTTTTGGGTTTTCCACATATAGTATCATATCACCTGTGAAGAGTGATAGTTTGACTTCTTCTTTGCTGATTTGGATGCCTTTAATTTCCTTTTGTTGTCTGATTGCTGAGGCTAGGACTTCTAGTACTATGTTGAATAGCAGTGGTGATAATGGACATCCCTGCCATGTTCCTGACCTTAGCAGAAAAGCAAACAAAAGCCCAAGGCCAGACGGCTTCCCAGGGGAATCCTACCATACATTTAAAGAAGAACTAATTCCTATTCTCCTGAAACTGTTCCAAAAAATAGAAATGGAAGGAAAACTTCCAAACTCATTTTATGAGGCCAGCATCACCTTGATCCCAAAACCAGACAAGGATCCCATCAAAAAAGAGACCTACAGACCAATATCCTTGATGAACACAGATGCGAAAATTCTCACCAAAATACTAGCCAATAGGATTCAACAGTACATTAAAAGGATTATACACCACGACCAAGTGGGATTTTTTCCAGGGCTGTAAAGTTGGTTCAACACATGCAATTCAATGTGATACAACACATTAATAAAAGAAAAAACAAGAACCATATGATACTCTCAATAGATGCTGAAAAAGCATTTGACAAAGTACAGCATCCCTTCCTGATCAAAACTCTTCAAAGTGTAAGGATAGAGGGCACATACCTCAATATTATCAAAGCCATCTATGAAAAACCCACCGCAAATATCATTCTCAATGGAGAAAAACTGAAAGCTTTTACAACATCCATTCTTGCTTAAAACTCTTCAGAGTATAGGGATAGATGGAACATTCCTCAATGTCATACAAACCATTTATAAAAAGCTCACAGCAGATATCATTATCAATAGGGGAACTGAGAGCTTTTCCCTTAAGGTCAGGAACATGACAGGGATGCCCACTATCACCACTGTCGTTCAACATAATGCCAGAAAGTCCTAAACTCAATGATCAGAAAACAACAACAACAACAACAACAAAGGTATCTAAATTGGCAAAGAAGAAGTCAAACTCTTCCTTTTGCAAATGACATGATACTTTATATGGAAAACCCAAAAGACTCCACCCTCAAATTACTAGAACTCATATAACAATTCAGCAATGTGGCTGTATACAAAATCAATGCACAGAAATCAGTTGTTTTTCTATATGTTAACAATGTAGCTATAGGAAGAAAAATTAAGTGATTGATTCAATTCACAATAGCAACAAACACCATAAGATACCTAGGAATAAACCTAACCAAAGATGTGAATGATCTATACTCTAAAAACTACAGAAAACTTATGAAAGAAATTGAAGAAGACACGAAAGGATGGAGAACATTCCATGCTCATAAATTGCTCATAAAATGTTTATCCTCCCCAGAGCTATTTACACTTTCAATATTAAAATACCTTTGGCATTTTCCACAGAGCTGGAACAAACAATCCTAAAATTTGTATGGAACCAGAAAAGACCCCAAATTGCCAAGAAAAAGTTGAAAAGAAAAACAAAGCTAAGGGCATCATGCTGCTTGATTTCAAGGTATATTACAAAGCTGGATCACCAAGACAGTATGGTATTGGCACAAAAACAGACACATAGATCAATGAAACAGAATAGAGACTCCAGAAATGGACCCTCAACTCTACAGTCAACTAATATTTGACAAATCAGGAAAAAAAAAATACCCAATGGAAAAAAAGACATTCTCTTCAATAAGTGGTGCTGGGAAAATTGGACAGTTACATATAGAAGAATGAAATTGGACCATTCTCTTACATCACATACAAAAATAGACTTAAAATGGATGAAAGACAGGAATCCACCAAAATCCTAGAGGAAAACATAGGCAGTAACCTCTTCAACATCAGCCACAGCAACCTCTTTCAAGACACATCTCCAAAGGCAAAGAAACATAAAGCAAAAGAACTTTGAGACTTCATTAAGATAAAAACTTCTGCACAGCAAAGGAAACAGTCAACAAAATGAAGACGTAGCCCAGGGAATGGGAGAAGATATTTGCAAATGGCATTAAAAGTAAAGGGCTGATATCCAAAATCTATAAAGAACTTCTCAAATTCAACAGTCAATAAAACAAATAACCCTGTCAAAAAAATGGGTAGAAGACATGAACAGACACTTCTCCAAAGAAGATGTACAAATGGCTAACAGACACATGATGATATGCTCAACATCACTAGCCATCAAGGAAATGCAAATCAAAAACCACAATGAGGGGCGCCTGGGTGGCTCAGTGGGTTAAGCCTCTGCCTTCGGCTCAGGTCATGATCTCAGGGTCCTGGGATCGAGCCCCACATCGGGCTCTCTGTTCAGCAGGGAGACTGCTTCCCTTCCCCTCTCTCTGTCTGCCTCTCTGCCTACTTGTGATCTCTGTCTGTCAAATAAATAAATAAAAATTAAAAAAAAAAACCACAATGAGATACCACCTCACACCTGTCAGAATGGGAAAAATTAACAAAACAGGAAACAACAAATGTTAGAGAGGCTGTGGAGAAAGGGAGAACCCTCTTACATTGTTGGTGGGAATGCAAGCTGGTACAGCCACTCTAGTAAACAGTAGGGAGATTCCTCAAGATGTTAAGAATAGACATATCTTGATGATATGTCATCATCACTATGACCCAGCAATTGCACTACTAGGTATTTACCCCAAAGATACAGATAGTGAAAAGAAGGGGCATATGCACCATATGCATATAGCAGCCATGTCCACAATAGCCAAACTGTGGAAGAAGACAAGATGCCCTTCAACAGATGAATAGATAAAGAATAATACATATATACAGTGGACTATTATTCAGCCCTCAGAAATGGTGAATACCCACCATTTGCATTGACATGGATGGAACTGGAGGGGATTATGCTAAGTGAAGTAATTCAAACAGAGGAAGACAATTATCATATGGTTTCACTCATGTGTCGAACATAAGCAATAGCACTGAGAACCACAGGGGAAGGGAAGGAAATCTGAAGCACGAGAAATCAGAGAGGGAGACAAACCATGAGAGACTCTGGGCCCCGAGAAATAACTGAGGGTTTCAGAGGGGAAGGGGGAGGGGTAGGAGGTTATAGGGTGGTGGGTATTAAGGAGGGGACGTGTTGTGATGAGAACTGTGTGTTATAACTAATGAATCATTGAACACTACATCAAAAACTATTGATGTACTACTATACAGTGTCTAAGTGAACCAGGAATCCATCAGAATCCTAGAGGAGAACATAGGCAGTAACCTCTTCGATATCAGCCACAGCAACGTCTTTCAAGATATGTCTCCAAAGGCAAAGGAAACAAAAGTGAAGATGAACTTTTGGGACTTCATCAAGATCAAAAGCTTCTGCTCAGCAAAGGAAACAGTCAACAAAACAAAGAGGCAACCCATGGAATGGGAGAAGATATTTGCAAATGACAGTACAGACAAAAGGTTGATATCCAGGATCTATAAAGAACTCCTCAAACTCAACACACACAACACAGATAATCACATCAAAAAATGGGCAGAAGATATGAACAGACACTTCTCCAATGAAGACATACAAATGGCTATCAGACACATGAAGAAATGTTCATCATCACTAGCCATCAGGGAGATTCAGATTAAAACCACATTGAGATACCACCTTACACCAGTTAGAATGGCCAAAATTAGCAAGACAGGAAACAACGTGTGTTGGAGAGGATGTGGAGAAAGGGGAACCCTCTTACACTGTTGGTGGGAATGCAAGTTGGTGCAGCCACTTTGGAGAACAGTGTGGAGATTCCTCAAGAAATTAAAAATAGAGCTTCCCTATGACCCTGCAATTGCACTACTGGGTATTTACCCCAAAGATACAGATGGAGTGAAAAGAAGGGCCATCTGTACCCCCAATGTTTATAGCAGCAATGGCCACAGTTGCCAAACTGTGGAAAGAACCAAGATGCCATTCAATGGACGAATGGATAAGGAAGATGTGGTCCATATATATTATGGAGTATTATGCCTCCATCAGAAAGGATGAATACCCAACTTTTGTAGCAACATGGACGGGACTGGAAGAGATTATGCTGAGTGAAATAAGTCAAGCAGAGAAAGTCAATTATCATATTGTTTCACTTATTTGTGGAGCCTAACAAATAACATGGAGGACATGGGGAGATGGAGAGTAGAAGGGAGTTGAGGGAAATTGGAAGGGGAGGTGAACCATGAGAGACTATGTACTCTGAAAAACAACCTGAGGGTCTTGAAGGGGTGGGGGGTGGGAGATTGGGGAAACCAGGTGGTGGGTATTAGAGAGGGCACGGATTGCATGGAGCATTGGGTGTGGTGCAAAAACAATGAATACTGTTACACTGAAAAGAAATTAAAAAAAAAAGAACTACTGATGTACTACTATACAGTGGCTAAGTGAACATAATTAAAATAAAAAAGATAACAATACTTCCCAAACTGACCTACAAAAATAAATAAATAAATAAATAAATAAATAAATAAATAAAGCATGTCTTTATTCATACATTGTTTGAAAGAGAACATAGGGATGCCTGGGTGTCTCGGTTGGCTGTCTGCCTTCAGCTTGGGTCATGAACTAGGGGCCCTGGGATTGATTCCTACATCAGGCTCCCTGCTCAGTGAAGAGCCTGTTTCTCCCTCTCTCTGCTGCTCCCCCTGCTTGTGCTCTCTCTCTCTGACAAATAAATAAAAATAAGTAAAATCTTTAAAAAAATAAAAAGTGCAATATTTTTAATGAATAAAACCACTATCTAATACCACAGCCTTTAGGCTCCTGCCACTTACATTCTCCCTGAGACCACCTGTCATTATGTTGTTGCTAGGGTCCTCTGCACTCCCCTGCTTTTTTCCAGATGGCTTCTCTCACTCTTTCTCTAAGGTCTCCTTCCCTACCAGGGACAGTAAAACATGAGTGAAATACCTTCTTCTGTGACCTAATTAACAAGGTAGTGGTGCTGTGCTTGGGGTCAAACTTATTCACCAAAGCAGGCCCTAGATCCACCCTGTAAAGCAGACCCCTTGCAGTGCTTTCCAAGAGGAAAAAAATTAAATGTTAAGTCTTTTGTCCCAAATTTAATTTCCCTCTTTTGCCTTGTGATGAAATGTCTTTCAGGAAGCTTGTTTTACAAGCATGATTTCCTATATTTTGCTGCAGAAAGGGGAGAGGAGGAGATGTCAGATGTGAAGGGGACAAAGCATGGCAGAAACCCAAGCATTGTGCCTGATGGTTGTTGTGGATCTTATTCCCTCATTTCTCAGGCTCCCTCCTAATGTAATGTGATGTAATATAATGTGATGTAATGTAATGTAATGTAATGTACTTATAGATTTTCAGGAGAATAAACTAAGAAAAAAAGATAATCTCCAAAAAAATGCATAGGCCAATGATAAGGCATGTCCCAAATGTAAAATACTAGGGAAAAGAATGCTTCGGAATTTTTTGGACACATGCTACTTTTTCTATCTCCAACGTAATTTTTAATTGCTCTTCCAGCAGACAGTGTGGATTTTATAGTTACTTTGCTGCCATCCCTGTTTCTCAGGGAATAACCTATTTCCTTAGGACAGGAAGCTAACTTTTATTTTATACTTTTGGGTATAATTCTTGAGATATGTGTCGTTAAAAGGAAGGATGTGGCATTCTGTGTCTCTGACAGTTAGAATGTGTAATAACCCCCTAGGCCTTCCACAGCCCTTTTTTGGAGAGGATTCTAAAACTGAATGATAAACAATACTTCCTGTTTCTAAAAAGATATTATGAAATTTATTTGTGATTAACTCAAACAGTAAGAACTAGGTTGGGGTGGGGGGCTTTGTTTCATATTTGTTGATTCAGTTTTGGCACATGTTTTCTTTTCCCCATGGGATGGAGGCAGGGTGTTCTCCCATCTCGGCCAGGCTGTACCTCTCTGCCACAGGCCACTGTGTGGTCCATGTGTAGGCAGCCCCACAAATCTCTGAATTGTCCAATGCGGTGGTGACTTCTGTAAACCTCTATAAATTCTCTGATCTTACTGGCTATACTTATTTTCCTATTCTAGTCAGCTCATTTGATCATTCATTTATTCTGTTTATTACGTACCTGATATATGTCCAAGGTCTCCCATGTAGGGTTGTTTTGCAATGGATCCATGATGAAGAGGTCTTTTCCACTAGCTTCATTCACATTACCCCACTTGGATTCTAGGTCCTGTGTTGCCTGGGGTAAAGCCAACAAAAATATTAGTTTCCCATGTAAGCATTTTTCTTCATGCACCTTCCTTCCCATGTAATTAACTGCAGGGGAGAGCAGTAAAGACACCCTCTGGTGGATGTTTTCCCTCTGCACCTGTCACTGTACCACCCTCTTCCAGAGACAGTGGACTCAACTAAGTAAAAGCAAGAGATTTGTGTTGGAGCAAACTCTTGGTATAAAACCTGAATATAGGGGCGCCTGGGTGGCTCAGTGGGTTAAGCCTCTGCCTTCGGCTCAGGTCATGTTCTCAGGGTCCTGAAATTGAGCCCCGCATTGGGCTCTCTTCTCAGCAGGGAGTCTGCTTCCCCGCTCTCTGCCTGCCTCTCTGCCTACTTGTGCTCTCTCTCTCTCTCTGTCAAATAAATAAATAAAATCTTAAAAAAAATAAAACCTGAATATACTTATTGGCTTATTCAGTTAGCATGATACTCTCTCCTTCCACATTGTTGCAAATGGTAAGATTTCATTTCTTTTGATAACTGATTAATATCCCATTGTGTGTATGTAGATATAGATAGATGATAGATGATAGATACATAGACAGATGATAGATAGATGATAAATAGATAAGCATATCACATCTTTTAAATCCATTTATAAGTCAATCAGAGAAAGATAATTATCGTATGATTTTCCTCATATGTGGAATTTAAGGAACAAAACAGGATCATAGAGAAGGGGAAGGAAAAATGAAATAAGGCAAAATCAGAGAGGGAGAAAAACCATAAAAGACTCTTCACTATAGGAAACAAACTGAAGTTTGCTGGAGGGGTGGTGGGTGGGGATTGGGGTAACTGGGTGATGGGCATTAAGATAGGAACATGATATAAAGAGCACTGGTGTTATATGCAATCACTGACCTCTACCTCTGAAACTAGTAATATACTATATGTTAATTAGTTGAATTTAAGTAAAACATACTAAAAAGAATGCTGAATATACTACTTATTCAATGTAGAATAGATACTGAAACTCTTAACTTCAGATTCCACTCTGGAAACACCTCACAAGGCAGTTATAAGAATTAAATGAGGACCTAGCATAAACCAGGACAGTATATTTAGTTCTATTTTGCCCTCAAATCCCAGGTTCTCTGGAGCTCCATTAAGTCACAGGTTATTCAGCTGAGAGTCTGCAGGTAATTGAGCTGAGAGTCTGCAAAATGGCAACCCCACCCAAGGCACTTTCTTTAAATCAACTGTATTGAGGTAACATTTACACAGAATAAAAAGCCCTCATTTTTTTTTTAATTTATTTGACAGATCACAAGTAGGCAGAGAGGCAGGCAGAGAGAGAGACAGGAGGAGGATAAAAAGCCCTCATTTTAAAGAAATAGCTTGATGAGTTTAAACTAATGGTATCTGTGTACCCACCACCACACAGTCAAGATACAGGACCTATTCATCATCCCAAAATGTTCTTTTGCCACTTTGCAGTTAATTCCCTCCCTACTCCCAAGCCCAGGTAACAACATATCTCATTTTATTTCCACTATAGATTAGACTTACATTTTTTATCATTCTTTTTTTTTCTTTTTTATTTCTTTTCCGTGTTCCAGAATTCATTGTTTATGCACCACACCCAGTGCTCCATGTAATACATGCCCTCCATAATACCCACCACCTCGTTCACCCAACCCCCCCTTCCCCTCCCAAACCCTCAGTTTGTTTCTCAGAGTCTCTCATGGTTCATCTCCCCCTCCAGTTTCCCCCAACTCACAATTTCATATACATGGAATCATGTGACATGCACATTCTTGTGTTGTTGTGCATATCAGTAGTTGTACCCCTTTTTATTGCCAAGAAAGATTCTCTTGTATGGATATGCAATTTGTTTACTCATTCACTAGTTGATGAATTGTGGGTTGTCTCCAGTTTGGGACTATTTGAGTATATTTGAGTATTTGAGTACATTTGAGTATAGTCTTTCATTTCCTTTCTATAATTACCAAGGAGTAGAAGGACTGAGTTTTATGGTAGGCATAAATTTAATTTTATAAGAAATAACCAATTTCTTTTCTAAAGCAGCCGTACCATTTTGCATTCTCACTGGCAATGGAAGAGAGTCCCATTCTTGCCAACTTCTGCATTCTTGCCAACTTTTAACGTGGACTACTCTCTTTTCCATTTGTGTCCTTCCAGTGAGTGTGTATTGATTCTCTTATCTCTTCTAGTTTTACTTTTTAAAAATACTACATCTTAGATTTAGTTAAGAAAAGGTGTGAAGGGAGACCTGAAAGCTGAAAGCCTTGCACTTCTCTATAAGAATCTAAAATCCAAGTAGCAAACCTTGAGAGATTCCTGGGGAAGGGCCCACAAGACAGAAAGTGATGCCCTCCTAATATCAGTACAAAATATGATATGCCAACAAGGTATTTAGTTGTAAAACAACTAGTATTAAGAAAGTCTTCAGAGAGAAAATGGCATTAGAGGTAGTCCTCTAGAAGAAAAATTTCTCAGGAAGCAATGCAGGGGACAGAGGAAGGAGAGCAGGGCACAGAGGAGGGGGGCGGGAAGCAGGGTGGGGCAAGGACATTCTGGGCTAAGAGAACAGTAGAAATAAAGGAGCTGAAGTTGTCTGGGGAACAGAGGGTGCCCTTGAGTGGTTGGACTATAGCTTGCTGACATTTTCCTTGGCCATTTTGGTGAATTTTAATACTTCTGAAGTTATAACAAAGGCCTCTTTAACGTTTTCATGCATTGAAAAGTAACCATGAATGGAAGTGCCTGGCACATATTAAGCACTTAATAAGTATGTGTTGAATGAATGAACAAGTAAATTAATGAGTGAACTGCCTGAATATAGAAAAACATAAATGGGTGATTTTGAAACCGTGCAGATACAAAGCTCAGGGAAGTTAAAAGGAGAGCAATAACTTCCAGCTAGAAAATTGAGATAGTTTTATGAGAATGGGTCATTTTAGGTCTAGTTTTAAGCATGAGAATCTTTTAAATATGCAAATATTGGAAAGAAAAAACATTTCAAGACAGAGAGTAACATTAACATAGCTTCATAGAGAGAAATAGGGACTTTTTTTGGTGTTGTTGAGGGACAAGTTTTATTTTTAATGTTTTCCATATGTATAATGCCAACAACCATATGCAAGGAACTCTTCTATGTGTCTTAAGCATTTATTTTTTTTAATTAACAGACGTCTACTCAGTGCCTGTTATGAAATAGTTGCCAGTTGTCTGAGGGAAGCAGTGGGAGAAGGAAATGTAGGTGTAATCAGTGACCTCCAGAATTAAGATACTCAGGGCCCTCCTTTCAAGAGTTATGGAGTGTAACTGGTGGAGGGGCCAGCTCTACACAGCAAGTTGGCTGAAGAGGCATTAGAGGAATTGAAGCTGAGACCCCAGGACACTGGGAGGTTTAGTAAAGACAAAATCTATACGTCTTGGCCAATAGACCACTGAGCACAGTCTATTGCCCTTTTTGCTGAGGCAGAACTGGAGGTGAATTAGCCTTAAAGACCAGAAGGATAATAGTGGGAAAGAAATGGACCCATCTGGGAGTACCCCAAGAGCGAGCTAGAAAGACCAGTGTTAGAAGAAGCAAGTTAGGAGTGTAATGAATAGTAGATACAGGCATACTTCTTTTTCTTGCATTTTGCTTTACAGTGCTTCAGAGACACTGTGTTTTTTACAAATTGAAGGTCTGTGGTAACCCTGCATCGAGGAAGTCCATTGACATCATTTTTCCAACAGCATTTACTCACTTTATGTCTTTGTGTCACATTTTGTTAATTCTCGTAGTATTTTAAACTTTTTAGTTTATTCTTATATTTGTTATGGTGATCTGTGATCAGTGATTACAACTTGCTGGAAACCCAGATGATGGTTAGCAGTTTTTAGCAATAAAGTATTTTTTTAATTAAGGTATATACATTTCAGTTTTAGGCATAATACTATTTATTGCACACTTAATGGACTATAGTATAGTGCAATATAACATTTATATGCACTGGGAAACCAAACAGTTCATCTGACTCTCTCCACTGCAGTATTTACTTCATCACAGTAGTCTGGAACTAAGCCCACAGTATCTCTAGGGTGTGCCTACATATACTTTGCCTCTATATTTTGTCATTTTTCTAATTTATGTACTAATTTATGTACTTATGCATCACAATCCACTATAGAACTTGGAGGATTAACACAGGAACAATGTGTTGTTCCACATAATTCAGTGGGTCAGTAACTCAGGCAGGACTTGGCTTGGCAGTTCTCTCCTTATGGCACCAGCTTGGACCACTAACTTGGTTGTATTTAGTAGCTGTCTGGCCTAGAGGGCCCAAGAAGACTCTACTCAGGTGACTGCCACCTTCCTGGTCCTTCATGGGTCTTTTTCTTTCCTCGAAGTGTCTCGTCCCTCAGAAGTCTAGTCAGAGCACACTTGGAGCACAGTGGTTGGTTTCCCCACAGATTATGGAGATGGAAGTAGTTGCTTCCAGGGTTCTCAGGGCTGATGCCAGAGCAAGCAGGTGTCCTCTCTATGAGATTCTGTTAGTCAAAGCAAGTCACAGGCTAGCCTCCATTGGTGGTGGGATTGGGAGGGGAAAGGACCTCCTTGTTGGTGGAAAGAACTAAAGGGATTGACAGAGGCCATCTTTGGATCTGATACATGAACAGAGTCATGAGAATTCTCCGAGGGTCCCTCCCGGTTTGCCTGACTCATAGCCAGCTCCCAGGGAAGTAGTGGTGCTTGTCTGGGAAGAGAAGGAGACTGTGAGAGATTTGGGACTGAGTCCCAGCTCCTTCACACCCAGATCAATGCACTTGCAACTTATGTTTGTTTGCTTCCTTGATCCTTACTGCCCGAGTGCAACAGGCACTCTGGGGAGAGGGATGGAAAGGCCATGATTTTACTTCATAAACACTTGTTTTGGGGTTTATTTTTATTTCTTTTTTTTTTTTTTTTTTGCTGAATATACAAATTAAATAAGTCAACAAAGAGATAAGACCCTTCCTGCACACTATCCTTGTCCTTTTAAAGTAATTCTGACTTCTATCCATATTGCTTGATTCTTATGAACTTAAAATAAATTGAGTCATATACTCAATTTATGTGCAGGGTTTTTTTCCACTCAAACATTTTGTCTCTCATGTTAATCCAGTTGGTGCATCAGACAGTGGTTTATTCTGTTGTAAAGGATTTTACCTATTGTAGGCATATACCTTGGCCACTTAGAGCTGAAGCCCTCCATCTCTCAGGACTTATACCTAGCTGTGACCTCAGAAGCCCACCTGGAGAGCTTGCCTGGAGGCTGTCCTGAAGAGGCTCTTGTCACCTGGGCTCTGACAAAATTCACAGTCCAGCAGAAATCTCTCTGAAAAACACCCCACCCATGATCCTCTTTCTTTGTGTGGCAAGTTCATGATCTGCCTCTGCTGTGGGTCATCACAAAGGGGCTCTAAGGTAGATAACAGCCCTTCTAGTAGCCTCATCCATTTCTCCACAGATCCCTTTCCTTCAGCAGATGATCTAGTATCACCAGGTCCCCACAGGATTTGCCACTAAGGAGCATGGCAGCCAGACTTCTAGAGGTCAAAGGACTTTCTCTGGTAGCCAGTCACCTATGCCCAAGGCAAGCAAAAACCGTGGGAGAATCAATGCCTTCCCCTCAGCAGACCTCCCCTCATGACTGAGGGATTTGGTGGATAGATGCCTCAGCCCTTATGCCCCTCAGAAAAAATAACTCTGAGATGTGGAACTCATGTTCCACACTGATTCCTAAATTTTCCAAGAAGAATTAAGCTTCAGGGGCTCACAGCTATAACTTTCTGGATAATGTACCATTATCAGTTGGCTTCCCATCCCTGTCTCACTTGTCCTCATCCCTGCAAAAACTTCTTGGGATCCCCAGACAAGTTATCTGTTTACAACCAAGCCCTTGCCTACATATTTACTTCAGAAGGAAAATAATCTTGGACACTTATAGACGCAGTATGTCAAATGTAGAATGTAGACAGAAATAATGAGACAGGAAAGCTAGCTTCTTTGTCTGGTCTACCTCCTTGTTTTGTGTAACAAAAAGGAAAAAATAACTTAGAAGAAACTCTGACAATAGACCATGGTGTATGTGTATATACACATGTTTTGAAAAGCATTTTTTTCCACAAGTGCCAGCACACTCGTCAGGGCTCTGTTCAGTTTTGATAAGCAAAGCTCTCAGCTTTTCTAACCTAAGGCATGCTTTAAGTTGACTGATTTTGGTTGCCTAGAGATTATCTTGATGATATGCTGACTGGTCTTTCTATTTCTGAAGTAACTTATTTCACTGCTCTTTTTGTAAAATACTGAGAGCTCTCTACTTCTTAACATATTTCCACTTTGGTTTTCAAAATGTGCCTGAACAATAGTTTATGCAATGGTTTCAGTTGAGCTGTAATCTTAGCTGTCGTTTCCAGGAGTGTGCAGCATATAGAGCATAAGCATTTCTTTTCCTTTTTCTGTCTTCTTATGTTCAAGATAGATACACATACTTACAGAAAGGAAAAAAAAAATATTCCCTCTCTTTAAAAAATAACCTGGAAAAACAGAAAGCTTCTAGAAGTTAATGTAAAAGAATATTTTGATCACTTGAGTGAGGGAAGGATTTTTAAAACATGAACAAAAACCTTTACCAGCAATAAAAGAAAGGATCATTAAATTAGACTGTTTCTTTAGCAGTTTGTTCATCAAAACACCATAAAATGGGTGAAAAGGCAAACTGCAGAGTGGAAGAATGAGGCCAAGAAAGTGGACTAAAAACTTCTATAAATTAATAAAAAAGACAGACAAAAAATGATCGAAAGACTTGAGCAAGCACTTGATAAAAGAAATTATCCAGAATGCTGATAACGATAGTCCTAAGGGAAATGCAGACCAAAAGAAAAATGAGATGTCATTAGACATATACCAGCATAGCCAAAATGAAACACAGATAATATCTGAATCACACCATGTGTTTGTGAGAAGGTGCAGATCAAGAACTCACACTGCTTGTGAATGCAAATTGGTCAACATTTTGGAAAACTGGTGAACAGTATTTATTTAATCTAAACTTACATATACCTCATAGCACAGAGATTTATTTGCTAGGTCTTTATGACTTGAAAAATAATGTTTATAGCAGTACTCTTAATAACAAGAAATTGGGGAAAATGCACTTATACATCAAGAGTGGAATTAATTTAAAAATATGGTTTATTCATACAGAAGAATGCTGGCATAGCAAATAGAATATATTAGCAATATATGCAACAACTAGATAAACTTAACAGATATAATGAAGCCAGATTCATCACTGGGTGTCTCCGTCAGTTAAGTGTTTGATTCCTAGTTTGGCTCAGGTCATGATCCCAAGGTTATGAGATCAAGCCCAACGTCAGGCTCTGAGCTCAAAGGCAAGACTGCTTGGGATCCTCTCTCCCTCTCCCTCTGATCCTCCCACTGTTATCTCTCTCTCTTTCTCTTTCTCTCTCTCTCTTTCAAATAAATAAAATCTTACAAAAAATACACATCAAATAATCCCATGTATAGAAAGTTTACAAACACTGGGCTATAGTCAAAGGAGTCAGGATATTGATTTTCTTTGTGGAGGGAAAAAAGGTGGAGAGTGGATGGGTAGCATTTTCCTTGTTTTCATCTAGAAACTTAGCAAACCAAGAAGGAAACTGAATCAGGAAAGGAAGACAAAAAGAATAATCCAAAAGACAAATGCTTATGAAGCAGCTGCTCTAGGCTACAGTGATGAGATTACCAAATAAAAGTAACCTAGGAAGGTTTCTTTCTTTTTTTTTTTTTTTTAAGATTTTATTTATTTATTTGACAGACAGAGATCACAAGTAGGCAGAGAGGCAGGCAGAGAGAGAGAGAAGGGGAAGCAGGCTCCCCTCTGCCCAGAGAGCCCGATGTGGGGCTCGATCCCAGGACCCTGGGATCATGACCTGAGTTGAAGGCAGAGGCTTTAACCCACTGAGCCACCCAGGCGCCCCCTTAGGAAGGTTTCTGACTCAATGTCAATATTCAGAGAAAGCCTGAAGTCCCAGATTGATTCAAGCAGAAAAGATAACCTAGAAGGTTATATGAGAGAAAACTCACCCCATCTTGTATCCCTTTGATGCTTCCCTATGCCACCTTCCCCTTAGATATCCTTACAGCACAAGTCATTTTCTGCATATAGATGATTCCTATTTTTGTTTGTTGGTTTATGTTTATCTCCTGCCCTCTAGACTATAAACTTCCTGAAAAGAGAGATTATGTCTTTGTTTATGGGGTCATTAGAAGAATAGATGTTCTTAATTTTAATGCAGTCTAACTTAACAATGGTTTTTCTATGGTTTGTTCTTTTATTTTTCATTCCAGTTAGTTAACATGTGGTGTAATATTAGTCTCAGGTATACAATATACTGATGTAAGGAACATCACGTTACATCACCTAGTGCTCAAGACAAGTGCACTCTTTAATCCCCAATGCCTGCTTGAATCATCCCCCTACTCACCTCCTCTCTGGTAACCATCAGTTTGTGCTCTATAGTTAAGAGTCTGTTTCTTGGTTTTGTCTTATGGTGTGCTCTTTTTCTGTCTTCTTTACAAAATTCTTTACTATCCAATGTTAGCAAATGTATTCTACTGTACAGCTTGAAACATATCAAATTTTAGCCTTTGTGTTAAGTCTTTAATTCACCACTTTGGCTAAGATGTATCCTTTTGTACTTGCTAACAAGCCATGACACAAATACATTTTAACTGTACTGCCTTACTGAAATAAATTGAAAAACGGATTGTGACACAAAGATAGCTTAGCCATATCCTTTCAATAAAAAGGACTTTCTGAAGCTGGACAGGACTTTAATGAATCAGAACCATGTGGGGAGGCATGAAGGAGTTTTGCCATAGACTCCATAAGGAGATGACCACTCAGACTCCTCTGGGGGAAATGTAAATGAGGAAAAGTTGACCAGATGCCGAATAGTGATGACATATGGGCTTGTCCTGGACATCACAGGGGTTCTGAGACTCACATTAGACACCGGAAGAGTGAAAACAACTATGTGAAGGAATAATTGCTCTGTTGACAATTTTCCACAACAAGCACATATATTCAATGGCTGATAAAACTGCTGTATTTTTGGCATGTTAAAAACATCCTTGGGAATTAGCTCTTGACAGAAAATAGCCTTAAAAAAATGAAAAGAGCACAAGGCCTCTGGGTGCATTTTGAAGGATTGACTTGACTTGTGAAATGGAAAAATGATAGAAGAACATAGCCATGGATTCCTCATTGTCCCTATAAAGGCCAAGGGCAGACCTCTCCACTTTGACATGCAGATTGTGCTGAGCTAAAAAGCAATCAGGCTCAAAGACTCAGAAAGAAGCTGCAACCTCATCCCCACAACTGCATAAAAGAATTTAGACTGACCTGCTCTAGGAAGAGAGCTAGCACCACAGACAACTACATTATACTATGAACCAGGCATGGTAAACGGAGGAACCTAGCAAGACTTGTTTGATCAAAGTCTCTCTTTGTCCTACTGCTTCTGTGCAGCAAACATGTGTTTATCAAACATCTACTCTCTTTCATCTTCCTATGAATTGCAGTATTTTCTTTTGAAGCTCTAAACCTTCCTACTCTCTTCTCCTTAATTCAAGATGATATATATACCTCAATTTGCTTATCTTTGGAATTCCCATGTCTGTGTGGATTTCCCATGCATACAAAATTAAGTTTTATTTTTTCCTGTTAATTTATCTCATGTCAATTTGATTCTTAGTCCAGTTAGAAGAATCTTGAAGGGCTAAGTAATTTTTTTTCCTCTCTCACAGCCCAAATTTTCTGAAATTCTACAAAAATGTATACATAGGTTGCATTTTATTCATGCCTAACAATCTCACTGATTTTGTAGAAAGCATCGTATTACCCAGATGCCAAGAGTGTTGGTTATAAACGAGTAAGTAGGAAGGTAGCCCAGCTTAAATAAAAACAAACTGGAATACACATTCTGCTCATAACCATAAGCCATTTTTTTGTGAGGAATGATAAAAGCCCACCTCTGCCTCAGTTTCTCCTTCTACCACATACTCCCACATACACTCACCATGTTCCTGTGAGAATGATGAACTTGTAAAGTGCACTAGAATGTGAAGAACTATACAAAGAAATTATTTCAACTAATGACTATAGACTGCCATAAATCAAATTGGTTTGTATACTTATTATGTAGGGGTCATTTATAATCAAAGAAGTAGTGTTTATACTATGAATATCTCATACCTACTCAGCTGCACTGAGAACCTTGAATACAACTTATCCACAAACAGGTTCAAAATTTGTTAGCAGAAGCACTGACAATAATGTTGGAGTTCTTGTTTTTTATAGCTTTTTTTAGTTGTTTTTTTTTTCACATTTATGTTTTTGACTGAATTGCAAAGTTTCAAAAATAAAGGCTTTTACATATTAAATCTATTAAAAAATTTGCTGAGTAAATTCTAAGGATCTCATTGGCTTTATTCAATGATTCATGAATCAAGCATCATATAATCAAGCAGATAGAAAGGAGCCCTGATGAGTTGTAAGATATAAAAGGTTTTAATAGGCAGAGGTGAGCAGGAACAAGGAAGTTACACTGGGCAAAAAAGTGGATTGGTTATTGCTTGGTCATTTTCCTTTAGGGGATGGCAGGGTTCTGTAAGGCAGATTACCTAGCTAGTGCTGATCAGGCAATTCCTGATGGACTGGTTTAAGAGTCCATTTCTAGGAAAGGCAAAGCTGTAATTAAATCTTGGTTTGGTGATGAGCTGACCATAAGTGAATCCATTTTAGGCCCGTTGTCTTTTTCTAACATGTATTTCCTTATGTACTACTGCTACCACCAAAACCACCAATATTGCTGAGCATTGCACATGAACTTCTTGTGAAACAAGTACATTCCTATCTGTGCATTTTTTTGGACCTTTGACTATTTGCCACATAGTGGGTTCCAGCCTCATGTCAGCTCTGTACCTGGTCATCCAGACTAATGCTCTGGCAGAGAACCTTTTCAATCATCATTGGGAGTTTCTAATCTTTCTCACACCATTTCTTGGTTTCAAGTAGCCACAGTCTTAGTATTTATTAGCTTCCCCTTATTATTTTTAAGATATATATTCCTCCGTTGCAGGCTTCACTCCTCCGTTAGCCATTAATAGCTGGTAGTGACACACCCAGCCTCTCCATCTGCCTGGTCACCTCCTATCAGTGCACCCTGCCCTGCCTATCTCAGCAGCAATACTGGGTGTTCCCCGCTGCTTGGTCCTAAAGGGAAAATCAGGGCAGGAGTAACCAAATACCATTTCTTGATCCAAGTAAAAAGACATTTCCCTCTTTACTGACGTGCCTGGGTCCTGGTGCTCCAATTAACTCCATGTACATGGAGTTTGCAAAGCATTTCCTCATGATCCCAGTTAATCCTCATTAAACACTCTTAGCACTGTTAGTTTGGCAGACTTATCATGCCCATCAATAGATGCGCAGATAGGAACAGGTTGACTCAGAGACAGGAAGACTATACCAGCATTACTCAGCTCTTTTTAGGGGAAACCTGGTCAAGAACTCAAGGCTTTGGAGGGCTTAGCCTTTCTGCCATACCCAGCTCTCTGGTCTCTGTATAGACACAGCTCGCACTCTGATGTTTGACAGCAGGAGTCTTGCAAAAATTCTCTAATCTGTAGGTGTGTGACCTCCTGGAACACTTGGTTCTCTTATCAACTTGACCTTACTATGACAGGGAAGGTGCTGTTTTAACAACCACAAAGACACTGATTCCTTTAGTCTTTCCTGGGTGTCAAAATCCTGGAAGATGTGTCTTTCTCTTTTTGAACTTCTCAACTTCTTCAACTTCTCAATTCTTCAAAGGTGTTGTTCTAGGCACAACATCTTTAACCATATCTGTTTTGAAGATTTATTGTGTTGTTTATTTTTTTCAGTTTATTGCTTTTGTTTGATATTTTTCTAAAACTATTATTACATTTATTCCCTAAGATTTCAAAGCTATTTCTGAGAGTTTTTTTTAATCTACTTTTCTTCCCTCACATACTGAATCTGTATTTACATATTTTCAATCTCAGAGTTTCAGCTAACAATTCCATTTTCTGCTATTTTAGCTTTTATGTTATACAATGGATATAGTATTGTCAAAATTGTTAAAACCTATGTGTTTTTCATATGCTTTATTGTATAATGCACTATGGCTCCTCCACCACTGAATGAATGAATTTCATTGTTTCAGCATAAGAGTGGATATTAATCAACAAAACAATAGAGTCATTGATCAGTGTTGGTTATGCAATTAGATTTTTTTGAAGTCTCTAGTCTACTGAAATCATAGACTTGAAGGCCAACTATAGAAAGAGAAAAGGGATTTCTTATATATCAAGCAGGGGAATTTGTGATGAACCACTGGTAGATAGAACTTAAAATATGACATTGGAGATGTTCCAGTGGCCCGAGGCATTAGTAACCCTCCTTGCTGATGAGGATGAAAAGGAAAGGATGCACTGAAGGTCAAAGATAAGTGCGGAGACCCAGGTAGGTCAGGCACCCTCCCTAACCTTGAGTTGCCCCTAAGTACACAGAAAGAGAGAAAGTTGGGTGGGTGAGGGATTGAGGGGGGAGGCAAGGATATCTAAGTGGGGCCCCACATCCTTCCTGATCCATCATGACCAGAGGAGGTAGACCACCAGGAGAGTCATGACAGTCTAGGAAAATGTACAGGAATAGCACTTCCAGGCCAAGTATGATGTATCATGCTATGGAATTGTCCCTTCATTTGGTGTAAGTGCCCTTGAAGCAGACAGCACAAAGTTATAAAAAGGAAAGAAAGAGTCCTTAAATGTAGGATGACTGTCTGCTAATACCACCATTTCCTTCTCCCAGAGCTGATCATACTTTGTGACCCACAAGTTCCACAAGAGCAGAAACCAAGATCATGCCTGCTCTTTCAAGAGTAAATTCTCAGCACAAGGTAGATCATACCTTTTCATATAGACTGTTTTCTTTAATGATTTAATAAATAGGTTCACCAGGTCACTGCTTGTAGGGATTAATTAACTAATTAATTAATTAATTAATGAGAGGGAAAGAGAGAGAGGGAGAATCTTAAGCAGGGTCCACACCCAGCACAGAGCCTGATGTGGGGCTTAATCTCACAACCCTGAGATCATGACGTGAGCAGAAATCAAGAGTCAGATATTTAACTGACTGAGCCACCCAGGTGCCCCAGGGATCTCATTTTAATTTTACACCTTCCCTGTCAGTCCAAGGTGGTGCCCTTAATCTCACCCAAAGTCTCAGTTAAAGGTTAATATATAGAGTAAATGTGTTGAAGCTCTTGTTTGCATTTCTACAGAGATTAGAAGAAATATATTCAGGTAAGCATGTATGTAGAGCTTTGCACTTTCACAATATTGTCACTATTGTTCAGACATATAATAATTGATTGTTTAGCCTATGCCCACAACAGTCCTGTGCTTCACAACATCCCTGTGAAGTGGGTGTTACGTCCTTCAATTTCTGTATAAGAAAATTAAGCTTAGCTTCACTATGTCTCAATTACCACCCAGTGCTGCTCAGTTAATAACTGGCAGAGGCAGAGTTCCAAGCCCTGCAGATCTTCTATCATCATCCTTTAAGCTGGACACATTGGGATTGTAAAAAAAACTCATCCAGGGGTCACATTACCGCTAAGTATCCCAGCAGGCTCTCTTTAGGAGTGGCTAACAGGAAAAAAATAGGCCCACTCTCTTTTCTCTGAAGTCCTGTCTCTTCAAACTCTGACCCCCATCCTCTGCCGGGCACTTCACACCAAAGCCCATAGCTTGCAAATAAAATAAAATCAAACCATAGGCGAAAATTATAAATAAAACTAGAAGGTAACACTGTTGGTGGGAATGCAGGTTGGTGCAGCCACTTTGGAGAACAGTATGGAGATTCCTTAAGAAATTAAAAATAGAGCTTCCCTATGACCCTGCAATTGCACTACTGGGTATTTACCCCAAAGATACAGATGGAGTGAAAAGAAGGGCCATCTGTACCCCCAATGTTTATAGCAGCAATGCCCACAGTCACCAAACTGTGGAAAGAACCAAGATGCCCTTCAACGGATGAATGGATAAGGAAGATGTGGTCCATATACACTATGGAGTATTATGCCTCCATCAGAAAGAATGAATACCCAACTTTTGTATCAAGATGGACAAGACTGGAAGAGATTATGCTGAGTGAAATAAGTCAAGCAGAGAGAGTCAATTATCATATGGTTTCACTTATTTGTGGAGCATAAGAAATAACATGGAGGACATGGGGAGATGGAGAGGAGAAGTGAGTTGGGGGAAATTGGAGGGGAGATGAACCATGAAAGACTGTGGACTCTGAAAAACAATCTGAGGGTTTTGGAGGGGCGGGAGGTGGGATGTTGGGGGACCCAGGTAATGGGTATTATGGAGGGTATGTATTGCATGGAGCACTGGTTGTGGTGCATAAACAATGAATTCTGGAACACTGAAAAGAAATTAAAATTATGTGTATATATATATATACACACACATACATATATATGTATACACACACACACACACACACACATATATATATAATTATAGTTTTAAAAGATAACTTAAAAAGATAGAAAACTGAGGTATGAAAAATAAAAGTGATTAAGCCAAAGTCAGAAGTGATTAAAAGGACATGATTTTTTAAATATTTTAATAATAATAATAATAATAATAATAAAAGTACAGAAAGAAGGTTAAAAGCAGATGCCTAAAATATCAGAAGGTTAATGAAAAATAACCTAAATTAAAGCAGTAGACACATCTTTGAGTGCCCAGATTTGCTGGTTTGTCTGCTGGTTGTTTTAGAAATTAAAGTAAAACCAGGATTTTGAACAAGCTGGAAGCCTTGAAGGAGCTGTAATCCAAACCATACTTTTCCCCGTCTCCCTGTCTTCTCAGATTCTTCTCAGTAGGGGTAATATTCATTTACTCTTAGGGAAAACCTCTCACCAGTCCAGGGATTTTCAACTGACCCTTTGTATTATAAAGTCTAGGGTTATTTTAGCCACAAACAAAGCTCATCTCAGAAATTAGAACGTTCAGTCCAAGGTAGAAGTCAAAACTCCCCATTGATTTTATATCAAATTTAGCTGATTTCAAGCTTTCTGGTCCTGGCAGATATTTCAGGAGTTCTTTTTCTTTTATTTATTTTCTTTCTTTCTTTCTTTCCTTCTTTCCTTCTTTCTTTCTTTCTTTCTTTTTTAAGATTTTATTTATTCATTTGATAAAGAGAGACACAGTGAAAGAGGGAACTCAAGCAGGTGAATGGGAGAGGGAGAAACAGGCTTCCTGCTGAGCAGGGAGCCCAATACTGGGGTCGATCCCAGGACCCTGGGATCATGACCCAAGCCAAAGGCAGATGCTCAACAACTGAGCCACCCAGGCACCCCTCAAATATTTCTTTCTCTTGCTGGTCCTGTTTCCTCTGGAGTCCCCAAGATGAAACAGAGGCATTTTTCTTGGCTGGCTGCTTCTGATGTCTTCATGTGTTCCCAGGGTGTTGTCCTCTTGATCCTGCATTTCCTCTTGGTCCTGCATGTGGTCCTGCATGTCCTCTTGGGTCCTGCATGTTCCCACCTGGACTCAGGTGGGAACCCTCCAGACAAGACCCTCAATGCTCCATGCTTACTCCCTCTCCTGCAGAGTCCTTGGCTGGATCTCAAGAAGCACACACACCCTACCCTTTGCCACAACAATCTCAGATGATGCCCCATGAGGCATCTGGCTCCTGGCCCTTGTCACAAAAGCTATGAGCCATCTAAAACCTGATGGATTTTCCAGACAGACCACTGGTGTCACTAGGCAGCAAGAAACATATTTCAAACTCTCCTGTGGTTTCCTGGGGGAGGGGACACAGTGGTGGCAGTTGATGGGCAGCCGACCTCTCCAAAGAAGTATCTCCATAGAGGCGCTTCACCCACACACCACACATTGATTGCTTTATTTTTTTTTAAGTTTTTATTTTAAGTACAGTTTGTTCACAGAGTGTTATATTAATTTCAGGTGTACAATATCGTGATTCAAAAGCTCCATGCAACACCTGGTGCTCTGCTGTCCATCGACTGATGAATGGATAAAGAGTATGTGATACACACACACACACACACACAGACACAAAATGGGAAGTTATTCAGCCATTAAAAAAGAATGAAATCTTGCCATTTCAATGACATGGTTGGAACTTGAGAGTATAATGCTAAGTAAAACAAATGCCATATGATTTTACTCATATATGGAATTTAAGAAACAAAACAAACAAGCAAAGGGGAAAAAAGAGAGAGACTCTTAATTATTGAGAACAATCTAACGGTTACTATTAACTGCCTTTTAATCCTCTCTCCACTGAAGGGTTCCAGAAAGTTCTGTAAGTTTCCTCTGTAAGTTCCACATGAATTTTATGTCTGATGGATCCATTTGAATGTGTCAGTCAATACAGAGGCAGGAAGAGTCTTTGTTATATATGTCACAAGAACATACACACAGTTGTGCCAACAGTCTATACACTTGGATCCCCAGATCTGGGGTCTGGCAGAGTCATGACAGGTTTGCTTTGGGACCAGAGTCAGGCTGTGGAGGATGATATATGCTCAGTGTTCACCCTTTCTTTGAATACTGTGAAGAGAACAGACAACCCAGGAAGAGTGTTTTTCCTTCCAGACCTCTCCTGGGGGATACTTTGCTCTGAAATTCCTTTCTCTTTCAATTGTGTATGTGTGTATGCAAGTGTACATGTATGTACATATGTGCATTTGAACACACGACAAACCCACTAATTATGTATAGATACTCCCCCACTCTGCCTGAAGGCAATTGGCCTCACACATGACCATTTCTTAGGGAGGAGCAACACATGCCTTTACACTAACTGCCTACCTCAGCTCCTCCATGACTGTGGGCCCCAGTTTTGAGTAAACTCACTCCCAGATGAACGGAGTATCCTAGGCAACCTCTAGACCCATACCGCTGCCTCTTCATCTCTGTTTTATTCTTTACCCTTTGGCATACAATCTGCCCTTGGAGGTGGAGGCATTGGGCATCATATCCCTACTCCCAGAAAAATAAGCGCTATGACAAGTTTGCTTTTCTCCTGACTTATCATTCTTCTAAAGAGGCCAAGAGACAAAGACAGGACAAAATTACTGCTGCTACTACTGAAACTAAGAAATTTCTGGCCAGGTTTTTCCTGGGTTCACCCATCCTTTAAGTGACTCCTGGTAATACAAACAATGGTGCCATCTTGACTTATTTTTTTAATCAACTGCTATGCCCTTAGAGATGAATGTAGATATTTTGCTCTATGAATTATTTCCCATCCCTCCACATGTTGGATGCAAGAAATCAATATCCATACCTGGTGTTGACCTTTTTGTTCTATAATATTCTACCCAGTAAAGCTGTTGTATCCTTAAAGAACTTTTCAATTTCATATTTCACTTGGTAGAACACAAACCTAATCTCCTGCCCTCAGTTCACATCCATAATTCTTCACCATTCAGCCCTGACCTTAAATATCTTACCAAAAGCCACATGAAGTGTGTATTGTACAAAAATAGCACCTAGCATATGCTTGTGTTCCCAGGACAAATTATAAGTTTAGTCTCTTTAATTAGAGTTCACATCCTTGTTACTTATTGTGTATATGTTTATGTGTTAAAACATGCCACTACAGTATGTAGATAATTCGACATTTCTGGGCTAAAAGCTTCATGGATTAGAGAGATTTGTCCAATTATAAAATAGTGGTTTTATATCACCTTTAGAGTAAGACAAGCTGAGGTTGGAATCTCAGTTCCATCCCTTGAATGGAATGAATGACATTCAAGGACACACCATGAATGATTTTGGATGTTAGTTGGGTTCTCTGTGACTATTTCTTATTCTGCTCACTCTGATGGGAGCCACCTCATCATTGAATAGTGTGAAGAAATAGCAACCAATAATGACGCCTGATCTATATATTGAATGTCACTATTTAGTAGACTCTGTGCTGAGAGCTTCAGAAACCTCGCAGGGAAAGGAGATATGCAGAAATCTTGGAGCATAGGGAGCTCTCCACAGCATGGCAGTACACAGATATGTCCAGCTTAAGATCCTTTTTCATTCTTAAAAATATTTGAGGACCTCTAAGAACTTTGCTTATATAGGTTATATCTGTCAATATTTACCAGATTCACAATTGCATTGAGAAATGTTTTAAAGATATATCGATCTATCTTAAAATAGTCATACTAACCCATTATGTGATAATATAAATATCATATTTTTTATGAAAAATCGCTTCCTTTTCAAAAAAAGAAAAAAGTAATGATGTTGCTTTGGTTGAAGTCTGTGCACAAAGCCAGCCATTCCAAAGTATGTGGGTGGGAAAAGAAAGATCTTATGGACACGTGAAAGGGTCCCCGGATTCTCATACTGCACTGAGAACCTCTTAAATAATGCCATATTCAATAAATCACAGCTAATGTCATTATCTCTGTTACTATTTTTAAATTTTCCTACTAAAGATGAATGCCATGACATAGGACTAGACCCCATGCATCTCAGACAGAGGGTGTCTGTTGCCGTCCATCCTTCCTTCAGTGACTGGGCCTCGGGAGGGCACACTGCCAACCTGGGTGTGTAGTTCTGGTTAATCCATTCAGCTTTGGTGTTCTGTGTGCAGCTATTGGATTACCAGAGGCTATACCTACCCCTGGGGTAAAATACTCTGTCAAAATACTCATCAGCCTTGGATGCCAAAGTGGATCCAGCCAGGTAGGTAGCTCATAGGTGTAAGCAGCATAGTCACATTTCAGCATTCTGGAGACCATGTCTCATATGACAGTCCAAGTGTCATCCCAGCTGGTAGGAACAGCACAGCCACCAGGACCTTTTGGGTTTCTCTGCCCATAGCCCACAATGTCCTAGTGGGGAGAATCAAGTACAGTTCCCATATTATAAGAATAAGCAAGATTTCACTATGAACTGAAAGATGCTGACTTATTGTTAGAGATAGTTAAGGGTTGCCTACTCATATTCTTATGAGTAAGTGGACCCAGGAGAGTCTCAACTTCTGATTTTTCTAGTGTTCTGAAAAATGCCTTGGATAAAAGTTCATCCGAGGCAAATACAGCTGTATCCCAAATGGAGAATCTGGAGCATCATCTACAGGATGTCTACTAAGAATTCCTTATCTAGTGGCTGGATCAGGGTGGTTAAGGACCATCTATGAATCCCCCAGGGCTATAGGTTTGCAAACCATAACCACCAAAGGCATGGTGTCCACAATACACTAAACAACCCAGCCATCTTGAGAAGCACCAAGAGCACCAATCAGAGATCCTTCCTTTCATCCATTGCACTGGTTAGCAAAACCAGCCACCTCTGGGAGCTTCCTGTAAAGGGTGGATTCTGGTCCCACGGTAGTTGATCTCCCACACAAAGCCCTGACCAGGGCAAGTTATTGTAGCTGCCCCTACAGTAGACATGGTAACTGGGGTACACACTCACTTAGATCATACTGTCAGCACCCAAGAATTTAAAGCAAATAATAGCCTCATATCAGTTCCTGAGGCTCCCTAAGGACACTGACTGATCAGCTTGTGTACTAAACTAAAATGGGACTAGATGCAGAGTTCAGTTCTTCAGCTGGGAATCCTGGAGATGATCTGGGTCCTTATTTGATCATAAAAGTACCTTACCAGAAGGAAAGAACTATTGTTCTGTAAGCCCAAAATTCAAGATCTGGATGCCAACACTAAGGTCTTGCATCTGGGTCCCCCTAAAAAGGAGGGATGCAAGACCAGACTTGAGTTGGGGCCATGCTGGGGCCAGGTGGGACTCTGGTCCTGAAGCCTGTTGGCAGGTATAAGGACAGATCACCCCAGGCGTAGGGTGCTGTGGTTGCCTTCTGCTTCATGGGCAATAATGCTCATGAGAAAATTTGCCCAGAATGTGAAGACATCATCCATGTTGTAGTTTCACAGCACAATGAGGAGAAAACGAGGGCAGTGTACATTTATTTTTGTTTTGTTTTCATGAATCTTATGTTAAGGATTGTTCTTTCTTCCTGTTACCTTTTTCCTATTCATGTTAGAATATATTTATATGAATTGGTGCAAGTAGATTGTTTACATTGTTTGAGTGTAATTTAGTATTTAATGTCATTACTTTTAGCAAAATAAGAGATTGAAAGCCAGCAGTGGTACAGATTTTGTGGGATCTGAAATTTCTCCAATTTGAGCATTTTCCTTAATAAATAAAAGATCTATTTTGATGAGAGAAGAAACTAACAACAAATCATGTATCTTAAAACCTGACAGGTACCATGAATATCATGAGTTTCAGGAAAACAGCTTAATTTTGCTATTAACTCACTGCCTGGTAACCTTTATATTATAATTTCTTTTGGTGCATGCTGGTTGGTTTCCTCTTCCCCTGATAATGATTTCATAATAGCATTTCTTATAACCAAAATAGGATGACAAGCCAGTTGTTTTCCTAACATGATTGATTAAAATTTGTTGTATTATTAATTTTAAACATCTTTTAGCTTTATAGCTCATAATTAGTAATATAATACATATTTTTAGAATTATTGACAAGTCTTAGAAGGCATCTGTCAAGTTCTTTCATGTATGAGCTGTACAATTCACAGTATTTTAATTTTTTTATTCAGTAACTAATCTTAAATGAATTGATGACCTCATTAGCCAGTTCATCATTGTGAAATGATCACCCAGAAGGTATGGGTTTTTCTTCTATTTTCTTGTTTTCCTCTTTGAAGTCAGTGTTCTGATGGTTGGAGTCCCAGGAGAGCTGGGGGAGACAATGTGTCTGGAAAGTGCACTCACTTCTCAAGGGTACTTCTCTGAACATGCCCAAATTTAGGCCTTTCACAGTTTTTTCCCCCCTCTCCAATTACCTCAAAGCTAAGGAACATTGTAATCAAAAACATTTAAAGCTGGTGAAGAACTTACAGACTTGATATATGTTCTAATTTTTGCAAGGAAACATAAAGTGACAAATCCTAACTAGAGAACAAAGCCCCCCAAAGCGCTCAATCATTCTGTTAGAAACACGAAAAAGCTTTGCGCAAGTCCTTGGTACTGTGTAGGTACTGCTGGAAATCTGATATTCAGTAAATTGCTATAATTGCTTAATAAGGATAGTCTGCAATTAGTTGAGAAAACATAGTAAATGTATTATTTCAGCAGGTGCAATACTTGCATTATTTAAATTTCTGCAGAGACTTCTTAATTGTTTTTCTTTAGAACACAAGTAACTTGAGGCTGATCTGTAACAGAAAACAGAAGCCCATTAACATGGCCCAACTTCACTTAGACCAAGCTATACCTTTCTGAATCACTCATTCCACCATGGTGGTGAAGATAGCTGTCGTACCTCTGCAGAACATAACAATCTTTTGACAAATATTTAAAAACATTTTAACTAATGAAATTCAGAATAAACATTGTGCTTCATATTGGCAGCTGAGAGAGCCATGCCAGGAACCATTACTCTTCATGGACTATAATTTACTATCCTCTCAGTCCAACACCAGCCCCAGCTTTGAGCACATATGGCTCTGAACAGGCTTTCATCTAAAATATCCACCTAGGGGCACGTGTCCAGTTAAGATATGTCCAATAAAATGTTGGGACTGAAATTGTGATAAGTTCATACAAAGAAATACTACTCAGCAATTAAAAAATTAAAAAAAAAAAGAAATTATTGATGCAGACTAGAACACAGGTGTATCTCAAAAAAACTGTGCCTAGTGAAAGAAGCCAGACCAAAACCAAAAGCTTATATACCCTATGATTCATTTATGTAAAACTCTGGGAAATGTGCAATAATCAATAGTGACAGAAAGCAGATAAGTTGTTGCTTGTGGAGGGAGAAGGGTAGCCAGAAGGGATTACCAAGGGGCATGGGAGTGACAGATAGGTTCATTATCCTGATTGTGGTGATGGTCTCATGGGGTTATACATATGTAAAAACTCATCAACTTGTACACTTTAACTTTATGCAACTTATTATATGTCAATTATACTTCATTAAGCTGTGTAAAACAGTGTTATTGTCAAACAGGTAGTTTAGAATAAGTTCAGAATAAAGAAAATTAAAGGTAAATTTGTTTCCTTATATCATAATAACACCTGGGGGCATGAGGAAATGGCAGTCACTTGGTTTGTGGAAAGATTGGCTATGTCAAGGCCACCAAGACTATTTAGTTTTACTTATCTGCCAGAGCTGACAGCTGAGGGCGTCCCATAATTTGCATTGCAAATCATTCCAGGCAAGGCTAGAGGAGAGGCTTCCCTAGAAGAGACCCAGGTATAGGGTCTGCCTCTTGGAAGGCAACACACAGGACAAAGGACCAAGGGTGAAATTCAGCCAATGGCAAGAAGAGTACACAGATTTTACCCTAAAGTGAACTCTAATGCATTAGTAGAGCTGCTTGAAATCCTGTGTTGACAAGGACTCTGACCTCGCAGCAATTTAGGAAAGAGTACTGGAATTGATTATTAATGTCTGTCATGGACACATCTACTAAATGGCTGCCAAGCTTGACTTAGGTGACCTTCAAGATTCCTTCTAATTCTAACCATGTAGATGCACTGACCAAATACAACTGTGCAAAATACTAAGGAAGATTCAGAAGAAGGAAACAGACTATAGATAACTTCTTTAAGTGCTGCCCTTGTGCCAGGTACTATTTTATCTGCTTCTCAGAGGTTAACTTGTTACTTTTCACAGGTACCAGTAAGACGGTCATTTTACATCATCTGTGTGGGGCACTCAATACTGCCTCACAGTTTGCAATGCCTCTCTTATAGGTAAGTATAACTGATGTTTGTTTTCAGTTGGTTAAACTGAGATTCAGAGACATATGTGCAAGGTCACAGATGGTGACCATTATGTGGTAGAGTTAGATGTACACTAGTGTGTGGGATCCAACTCCATACCTTTCTTACTCCCAGTTCTTTGCCCTTAATTAATAATACTATGACATACGGTATGTCCCCCAAAAGGACATGTTGAAAGAAGCTCCAATGTTTTGAGCTTGAGTGACTGAGACAATGAAGATGTCACTAATAAGGATGGCTTTAGGAAGGAAGTGGTAAGGCAAATGGTATACCATAACCAGTCTCTCCTTCCAAGTATACATATCTATAGTGAACCCTGCTCTGCTACACTATAATAAGTGATGCCCTTACCTGAGTAAGCAAGTATCCTGATAAATTCTTTTTTTTTAAGATTTTATTTATTTATTTGACACACAGAGAGAGATCACAAGTAGGCAGAGAGGCAAGTGCGGGGGGAGACACAGGCTCCCTGCTGAGCAGAAAGCCTGATGTGGGGCTCGATCCCAGGACCTTGAGATCATGACCTGAGCTGAAGTCAGAGGCTTAACCCACTGAGCCACCCAGGCACCCCAATAAATTCTTTTTGATTCACATGTTACATACATTCAAATACAACCATTTATTGGTATATAAATTATATAGTATTTTAATACAATTTATTTTTAAATAGGTTAATAAAATATAGAAGAAATATGGAATTATAGCCTTTTATAATTCCTTTTACCAGTGCTCTTTATTTTTTTTTAAATATGGATTTGAATTACTGCTATGAGGTTATCTGTTATCAGCATGAACTTCTATTCTATTTCTTGCGAGGTGGATCTATAAGCAATGAATTCTTTCACTTTCTTTTTATCTAGGACTATTTTTATTTTACCTTCATATTTTGACAGTTTTGCTGGGTAAAATATTCTTGGTTAATGATTTTTCTTCTAGCACTTTGAATATGTCATCCCACTGCCTTCCGGCCTCAATTGTTTTTAATAAAAAGTCAGCTATTAATAGTATTAGGGTCCTCAATGCTTATGAGGTGTCA
This sequence comes from Enhydra lutris kenyoni, assembly GCF_002288905.1. NCBI lineage: Eukaryota > Metazoa > Chordata > Mammalia > Carnivora > Mustelidae > Enhydra > Enhydra lutris. The sequence continues at coordinate 49,013,476 of NW_019154090.1, forward strand.
TTTTTCTGCTGTTGTTTTTGAGATTCCTCTTTGTCTTTCAACATTTTCACTCTGATGTGTCTAGGTGGGTATCTTTCTTGAACTTACCCTTCTTATAGGTTATTAGCTTCTTGAATGTGTACATTAGTGGTTTTTAGTCATTACCTCTTTGAATATTTTTTTTCTTGTTCTCTCTCTTTTCTCCTTTTGATACTTTCATTACGTGTATATTGATATATTTAATGGTGTCACATTTCTCTGAGGTTCTGTTCACTCTCCTTTTTAAAAATCTGCTCTTTGGATTGCATAATCCCTATAGATCTATTTTCTAATTCACTATTTATTTTTTCTTCAGATAATTCAAATCTACTATTGACCCCCTCTAGGGAATTTTTCATTTCAGTACTTTTCCACCCCAGAATTTCTGTTTTTCTTTTATAATTCCTATATCTTCACTGATAGTCTGTATTTGATGAAATGTTAATATACCTTACCTTATTTCTCTAATTATGCTTTCCTTTACTTCTGTGAGCATTCTTATAATGAAAAGAAGTATTTTTCTGTTAGATCTGATATCTATTTACTCCCTCAGGCAGTTTGTATTGACTATAGTTTTCCCTGGTATATGAACTGTACTTTCCAAGTCTTATGTTTTGTCATTGTTGTTGTTGAAATTTGAACACTTTAGATAGTATTTTGCAACAATTCTATAATACTGACCCTTTCTTCTCTGAGCTGGGTTTGTTGTTATTTTTCTATTTATTATTTTAATAACTTGGCACAATTATTTTGGTGAAATATATTTCCCCACAGTGTGAAACTTGTGAAGTCACTCTTCAGAAGGCACAGCGTCGGGCACACATGTAATCGTGGATGGCAGTGGAATATTGGCATCATACTTGGCTATTACAGTTCACAGATTTCTGCTTTGCTCTATTGTTTTTTAGAATGCCCTTGCTCAAAAGTCAAATACAATTAAATTTGGAGCTCTTTGCAGAGGTAGTTTTTGCAGCCAGATTTTGAAGTTCATTCAGACTGTAGGAGGGCTCATCTTAATTTTTCCCTGGTTCTTTTTGGTAAATTAACTAGTTTGCAGTTGAGATTGTTACTCTCATGGAGTTACCAGCCTCCTCTCAATTGTTTACCGTGAAAATGCTTTGGGGAATGCTTTTTGGTTTGAACTTCCCCACACTCTGTTCAAATAGAGACACTTCCTCTGGGAATAGTAAAGAGTTTTCTTGAGGTCTGCCTCTCCTCCTGGGAAAACTCTCTGAGCCACTGGTCCAGAGCTGGAGGAAGGAACAGTATCCCATTTCTCCAGAAATGATACCCTACTTCCCAAACGTCTATTGGTATAGCATATCTGCCCAAAAACTGAACTGAGAAGAGGGAAATTGGGACACAGAACTCTTGGCCTCAAACACCCGAGGTGGAATCTCTGTTCTCTGCATTGAGGCTGAGTGTTGGAATGGAATCCTGGACCTTTTATCTACAGTCATCTGGGATTTAGACTGTAACAAGGAGTAGAGAGGAGACGAATGAGAAGTTGCTAGCATGCCCTCTTGGGGAGACAATATATCCTTCAATTGGATCCTGGGGTTGAGAGGGAGAGAAAACCCTATGTTCTTGGCTACACCCTTCCAAATAGGAGTGTCTCTCACTCTAAGTTGGGGAGAGAGGCAGTAAGGAACCAGTGTTATATCAAGTGTCACAGACTCGCCGTTCTTACCTAGTTTTAATAGGTTTTCTTGAATAAATATTTCTATATTTACTGTATGTTCTTGGGACAATTTCCAGACACTTCAAATGGTTGATTCTTTAATAATTTTTACCAGTCATGTTTGTTTCAGTGAGGAACAGTTCCATAGAACTCTTCATGTGTCACCATTTGGAAATGTTTGTATTTATATATATATTCTCCAAAAGGTTCCATATGTTCATATCTACACCTATCATTTATTCTGTTTTACTCATTGTTACATTTTGTAATTTATCTGTAGTGTAGCATGACACTGTAGTTCATTCATCTTGATATTTCAATATGGAAATACACCATGGTCTATTTGCCCATGTTTTTGATAGTGTGGATTAGCTAGTTTATTAGCTAGGTTTTTGTTTTGTCAAAAATGCTGTCTTATTAAGACATTCTTGTTTTTGTCCTGATGTTCAAGTGTGTTATTTTTGTATTTCCCCATTTAGGACGATAATATTCACTCTATTTTTCTTTTCTAATAGAAAGTCATTATCAGGTTAAAGTTTTATCTTCTATTCCTACTTTTAAGAGTTTTCATTATTATTTTTTTCAATTTTCTGCACTCATTATTTTCTTTTAATTTGTTAATATGCTAAATTCATTTTTATACATTGTCAAATATTAAATCTTCCATAGATGGGATAAAGTCAATTTAATTTCTTTTTTATAAACCATTAGGTTCAATTTGCTCATATTTTGTTTTAAATTTTTGCAACTACAGTCATAATAAGAGACAGATTTGTGGTATAAGAAAATGAAATAATAGAAATAAAAAGTGAGATTTTACCAGGGCTGGTAGGTTAAGGTTGCTAATCCCTTTGTTTAAATTCTCTATATTTGCTAATTAGATTATCTGCTTAATCTATAATAATGCAAAGAGATACACTGATACCTTACAGAATAAGAGTGGATTTATCTTTGATGTTCTATCAATTTTCTTTATATAATTTTAGGTTCTCTTATTAGGCATATACATATTTAGAATCATTGAGTCTTTCTGATGAATTGAGTCTTTTACCATTTTGTAGGGGCCCTCTCTCTTTTTCTTTTCTTTTTTTTAAGATTTTATTTATTTATTTGACAGAGAGATCACAAGTAGGCAGGAGACAAGCAGAGGGGGGACGGGAGCAGGCTCCCTGCTAAGCAGAGAGCCCGATGCGGGGCTCAATCCCAGGACCCTGAGATCATGACCTGAGCTGAAGGCAGAGGCTTAACCCACTGAGCCACCCAGGCACCCGCCCTCTCTCTTCTTATTAATACTTTTGTCTTAGAGTATATTCTGTCTGATTTTGATGTAACTGATTCTGTATTTTTTTTGTTAGTAATTGCTTGATATGACTTTCTCATTATCTTGCTTTCAACTCTTTTATATAATTGTGTTCTAGGTGTGTCTCTTGCAAACAGGATAGATCTGGACTTTATTTTATCATTTAATTTGAAAATGTCTGTCCTATTGATGAGGGAGCAGGAGGCTGGCTGAAGACAAAAGCTGGCACCTTGCACATTCCTCAGGAACCCCTGACTGCCATAAACCAGAAACAAATAGTTAACTTGCAGAGATCACAATCCTGCAAGACAGAGTCTCCCTTGGTTTAGAAATGTCCTAGAGATCTACAAACAAAGAAGTTACCTTATCAATAGCACAATTTCCAGGGGCAAATAACTCAATTCCTCAAGCCCTAAATAAAGTTAATTTCTTCTAAACCCAAATCTCACTAACAAAGACTCTTGATAGCAGAAATATGAATGGCTTGCCAAAAGACAACATTGATCAAGCCGCAAGGCCTCTGGTATCACCATGTAGGCCCTCTTTAGCATGTGAAAGTTCCCTTGAAACATCCCTTCCCCTCACCTTCCCCCAACCACAAGGTACACAACCTGCCATCTCTCACAACCCGGGGCAGCAGCTCTTCCTGCCCATGGGTCCTGTCCCCGTGCTTTAATAAATCACCATTTTGCACCAAAGATGTCTCAAGAATTCTTTCTTGGTCATCGGCTCCGGACTTCAGCCCACCAAACCTCACCTAGGTTCTAGAACTTCATCACTATCACTGATGCATTTGGCCTGATTATATTTATTTGTTGATTTATTTGTAATTACAGATTTATTTGTACCTGTTTCTCACATCCCAGAAGGGAAGATTTTTACTTAGGATAATTGACAAGTATGGAACATAGAGAATCATTCTTAAAATGCTTCAGTTTATCTAGGATACAAATGAAAGTTAAAATTATTTTTGTTTTCCAATTAACATTTTTTTTTTTAATTTCTAAATGCTTCCAAATACTGATATCTTGTTGCTCATGTTGGAGCTGGGCCCATGGAGAGAAGTTACAGTGAGGGAATTTATAGGTCAACAGTTAAAGGAATGACATTTCTTGAGACTCTGAATGCTTGGAAGACAGGTTCTATGGAACAAACACCATTTAAAAAAATATCTGGGATCACTTTTGTAGCAACATGGATGGGACTGGAAGAGATTATGCTGAGTGAAATACGTCAAGCAGAGAGAGTCAATTATCATATGGTTTCACTTATTTGTGGAGCATAACAAATAACATGGAGGATATAGGGAGATGGAGAGGAGAAGGGAGTTGAGGGAAATTGGAAGGGGAGGTAAACCATGAGAGACTATGGACTCTGAAAAACAACCTGAGGGTTTTGAAGGGGCGGGGAGTGGGAGGTTGGGGGAGCCAGGTGGTGGGTATAAGGGAGGGCATGTATTGCATGGAGCACTGGGTGTGGTGCAAAAACAATGAATTCTGTTACGCTGAAAAGAAAAAAAAAAAGCCATCACTGTTAAAATCTGCCTTTCAAAAGAATACTTAACATAAAAAAAAAAAAAATCTGGGATCGCGTGGCCCAAAGAAAACTAGTTGGTCATTTTGAGGCCTATGTATGAAGTCAGTTCATAACAGGCTTTAAAAGTGTTTTTTTCTTTATTTAAGATTAAATTAGAGAGGGAGTTTGAAACAAATTCCGTGCTTTCCTACCTGAAGATTCCAGGGGCCCTGAAATGGAAGGAGGATATCTGTGAGCTATTTTAAATATATGAAATACTCACCATCATAAAGCCGCATAGACTAACTAAAATGTCTGTTTCTTTTGCTTATTTTGTTGTAATTATATCAATTCAGGCATAATAATCATAAAGTGGTAATATAGGTATCATGATTTTTTTAGTACAAAAACACAATTTAAATATAAGGGGCACCTGAGTGGCTTAGTCCTTAAGTGTCTGTCTTCAGCTCAGGTCATATCCCAGGTCTTGAGATGGAGCCCCTCATTGGATTCCTTGCTTGGTGAGCCTGCCTTTCCCTCTCCCTCTGACTCATGCTCCCTCTGCTTGTGTTCTCTCTCTCTGTGTCAAATAAATAAATAAATAATAAACTCTTAAATAAATAAATAAATAAATAGGAAACAATATGATGATAAACAGGATATTTTCATAGTCTCAAAGTATTACCCCGGAAGATATTTTATTAATTACAAAGAATAAAATAATAACTTTATAGTGGAAGAATCTGAAAGATCCATCTTAACCAATTGATGGTCAAAGCTCACATAAGACATTAATAGAGTGTTCACACACACCCACACATACAGATACGAGGTACTGAGAAAGTTACATACTTCTATGGTGTCCTTCACAAAAAAGTGCATAACCTAATTAGAATACCTCACATAAAAATCAATTCATCAATTCTCCTGCTTTCATTTTAAGTTAACATTGTATCAAAATATAACACACAAAAAGGAAAAAACATGAACACAGTTGGATGAAGTTCCTGTATGATGTAACTTGACCCTGATCAAGATATGGAACATTTCCAGAACCTCAGTATCCCCACATTCACCTTCTGCTCAGTAACCCCTCTCTCCAAGGGTAAACATTACCCTGGATTGAATCATCAGAAATTAGTTTTGTATCTTGTTTGCGTTATACAAATGGAATCATAGAATATACATTATGTTATATCTGTTCCTTTATATTAATATTTTGTGAGATTCATTCACATAGTTGCATGTAATAGAAATCTGTTTCATTATTGCTATGTAGTATTCTACTGTAAAAATATACTGAACTGTATTATCAGTTTTAATATTGAGGGGTTTTTGAGCTGTTTCCAATTTTTATTATTTCAAAATTGCTACTATAGGTATTCTTGTACATATCACCAGAATAAATGGCGAAATCCTGGAATAGAAATGCTCAGTCATAGATTATGTGAATGTTCTATTTTAGTAGACACTCCCAAACACACTTTCAAGTGGTTGCACAAATTTATTTCTTATTTATTTTTGCAAATTTAAATTTACATTAGGAATGTGTCAGAATTCAATTTGCTTTGCATCCTTTACAACAATTGATTGAAATACTGCCATGTTAATCATCAAGGAAATGCAAATATATATGAAATGATTTTTTACTATATATTATATGTTAAAATATGCATGTGCATTTCCTTGATGATCAATGTAGAAATTTATCTTTTCATATGCTTAGTAGCCACTCAAATATTCTTTTATGAGATACATTCTCAAGGCTTTTGTCCATTTTTATATTCCATTGACTACTTTTATTTTTAAAAAAATTCTACTTGAAATAATTATAGATTTATAGAAGTTGCAAAGACAGTAAAGAGAGGTCCCATGTACCCATGACCCAGCCATCCCTAGTGATTACATCATAAATAATTATAGTAAAAATCAAACCAGAAAACCAACATTGATACAAAGTGTATGCTAACTTATTCTATTTATTCAATGTGTAGATTTGTGTAACCACCATCTGAATCAAGATACAGAACTGCTCCAACACCACAAAGGTCCCTTTGTGTTATTCCTTTATAATCATGCCTACCCATCCCCCTGTACCATACCTAAACTGTGACAGCCACAATCTGTTTTCTATGTCTATAATTTTGTTATTTTGAGAATATTATATAAGTGAAATTATATAGCATTGTAAGGACCTATTTTATATTTTTATTTTAGCCAGAGGCTTCCATTGAGGTTAAACAATAACTTTGTTGTTTAACCCTTAAACTGTCCCTGCTCCCCTTCCCCCAGGGGACTTAAAAACAAGTCCTGGAAAACCGGCTTCAGATGTGGAGGCCAAGAAAAACAAGGCTGTACCCACCTCGAGTCTAGCCCTGACATAAGTACAGCCATCTTGGCAAAGCAAAAGCTGGCACCTTGCACTGTAAGAGTGGGTTAGCATAAGAATGGCCATCCTGAAGGCCAGGAAGCCATTTTACTGAGCGTCCCTAACCAGCCCACACGCGCACGTAACTTGAGATAAGAGAAAGTAGCTAAAACCTAAGAAACAACTTAACATATACCACCAGGGCAGTTAGGCGATGGCGCCACAGGGACCAGATGTTAAAGAAAACAAATAGTTAACTTGCAGAGATCACAATCCTACAAGACAGGAGTCTCCCTTGGTTTGCAAATGTCCTGGTGATTTACAACAAAAAGACTATCTCTTCAATGGCCCAATTTCCAGAGACAAGTGGCTCAGTTCCTCAAGGCCTAAGGTCGCCCTCCCCACCATAAAACTGAGGGAGGCTGAGGCAAAGTTAAATTTCTTCTAAACCTAAATCTCACTTACCCGCCAGGATGGCGCCAGGGTGATGCCAGGGTGGCAAAAGGTTAAACAAAGTTAAACTGTCGAAGTGGGGCACAAGATACGTATGTAGCTATGGAAAAGGGCCTTGAAAATTCTATATAAACCCTTGGCTTTGAGTGCTCAGGGTCCTTGTTGAAACCGGCTGCGCCGGGCGGATACTTGGACCCCAGCTAGCTGGAAATAAACCTCGCTGTGTGACTTGCATTATCGAGAGTGTTCTCTGTCTAATTGAGGGGTGGTCGACTCCGTACCCTAACAGCATATGAACTTCAATATTGGCTTTATTATTTGGTATAACTCTCTAAAGATTGCTCCAAGATGCTGTATGTGTCAGTAATTCAATTCTGTTTTGCTGTTTTGTAACCCACAGTATGGATGTACCACAGTTTATTTAGCTGTCATTTATTAGGAATAGTTTGGTTATTTTCAGTTTTTGGCTATTACAGATAAGCTCCTGTAAGAATTGTATCCAGATTTTTGTTGATGTAAGTTTTCATGTCTCTGGGATAAATGCTCAAGAATGCAACGGCTAGTGTTTGTTTATTATTGTTATTTTTTATTTAAGAAACTGCCAAACTAAGAGTGTTTTACCATTTTCATTCACACCAGCAGTAGATACTGTGGCACAGTAAAGCAATACTGTTTCTCTCTATCTGCAACAGCACTTAGTATTGGCAGTGCTTTGTTTTGTTTTGTTTTGTTTTGTTTTTTGGTTTTTTTTAGTTTTCTCATTGGTGTGTAGCGATATATCCTCTGGTTTTAAGTTGCCTTTCCCTAATAGTTAATGATGTTAAGCACTTCTTCACAGGCTTATTTGAAACCTGTATGTGATCTCTGGTGAAATGTGTATTTGTGTCTTTTGCTCATTTTCCAAATGGATTGTTTGTTTTAATCATAGAGTTTTAAAAGGGCTACTTTTTTTTTAAGATTTTTATTTATTTATTTGACAAAGAGAGAGAGATCACAAGTAGGCAGAGGGGCAGGCAGAGAGAGAGGGGGAAGCAGGCTCCCCGCCGAGTAGAGAGCCCGAAGCGGGGCTCAATCCCAGGACCCTGAGATCATGACCTGAGCCAAAGGAAGAAGCTTAACCCACTGAGCCACCCAGGCACCGCTGTTTGTTTTAACCATTGAGTTTTAAAAGGGCTACATATCTTATAGACCTGAGATCTTTGTCAGATATATGGTTTTCAAATATGTTCTCCCAGTCTTTATCTTGTTTTTTAATCCCGTCAACAAATTCTTCTGCAGAGCAAAAAGGTTTTAATTTTGTGAAGCCTGTCTTTATCTTAATAACTTCTAGTCCATAATTTGGACATAAGGCATAGATTGACTATATGCATGTGCATGTGTATATATTTGAATTGGTAATTCTCTGCCCAAGCAGCAAAGATATCTATCTTTCTGGGAACCTGAAGACATACTCAGTCTTGTGTTTGTCAGTTCCTCTTAGTGTCTCTTCAGGCGAGTGCCCTGAGCTCAGAGCCCTGTGTGCTGCCAGCTGCCTCACAGGCAGACAGATAAACAGATGAGGCTGAAGTCACATCCCAACTGTGGCGCCATCTGATCCCACATTAGCATTCCAATTCTGAGTCAATCTTAGTGCATGACCTTTCTAAAATTTTTATTATTGTCCTAATTATTTCCTGGAGAGACCAGGTATTTGCTACTTGAGTTCTACAAAGAAAAGTTATTCATCCCCAAGCCATAACACTTGTAAGTGAATGAATTTTAACTTAGTATAGAAGTTACATTTGGATGTACTTTCTTAAGGAGCCCATGCCAAATATGTGTTTCACAGAAACACTGCATCATGAATAGTTTTCCTGATTTTTCTGCCTCTCTCAGCCTTTTCTAGCACTCTTTCTAGCATCTTCCTCCCCTTCTTTTTCTTTCTATCCTGTGACCTCCCTTTCAGGTTTGTAAACTTTTTCTCTGTTGTGAACCTCTGAGATTTTCAGCTGTTCTCTTACCTGTGTCCACATCTGTCTCTGTGCCACATACAGTCCACCAATATTCTCTGAGACTTACTTGCTTCCCTCCTCATCTCTTCCCACACTCTCCTATCTTTCCTTCACCCAGTTACTCTTGCTCTATTTTCTGCCCCCAAATCACACATTCTCGTTCATTTTTCTCTTATCATCATGACCTGAGTTTAACTTCATAACTTATTAACATTGTGACCTTGGGGAAGATAATTTTATTTTTCCCATGAGCTCCAGTTTCCTCATGCATTCAATGAGGACAAAATACCTATCTTGCATTTTTGTTGCATGGATTAGAGACAATTCATATGAATAATAACAGGTACTAACATCTATTGAGCAATAATGATATTCTAGCAATGCAAAAAGTAGACTTCATCTCATAATGTTCCTATGAAGTCAACACCATTATTATGCCCATTTTACAGTTGAGAAAAACTAAGGCACAGGGAGATTAACTTATAAACAATGAAATTGCCAACCATAACTGGTCACTCTGTGGCACAGTAAAGCAATCTTTCTCCTCTCACAGGATCTGGCACATGAACCACTGGCCAGATATCTTCAACAAGAAGCCGTTAAACAGAGAGGAAGTCTTGTCAGCAACACTTTGAAAGATGTAGTATCATTACTCTCAGTTTATACATGATGAAACAGTCTAATGGGAATTGTATAGTTTGCCCCAAGTCCCAAGGGTAAGTGAATGAGCCTGGGATTGAACTCAGACTTGTTTGATTCTAAACTCTAAATTCTGGAACCCTGAAATGGTAGCTTGTCTCTAGGGTGGAGCATTAACTATCCCTTCCCAATACACATGCCCATCTCAAGAAACAGGACTTCCTGCCTTCCCCTTGAATCTGAGCTGACCCTAGCAGCTTTCTTTATCAATAGAATGGGGAGGAGATGATGTTCTGGGATTTCTGAGGCTAGGTGATAAGAAGCCTGCATATTCACTTGAGCCCCTTGGAATATTAAGTATTGGAATGAGAAAGACAACAACCCTGTTGGAAACTAATGGGAGAGGTGTATGTTTTGTGGTGGAGAAGGGGATCCAAACAGCATGTCTCCTTGGCCCCTAACCTCCTTGGAACATGAAGGAGGGTGAGAGCAAGGCTCCTGAATGCCTCCAGCTGGGGGCTGTATCACTCTCACTCTATTCCTCTCTTGTACTGAATCTCTTGCTTTCTTTCTTGTTTCAATAAAATTTGGTATTTCACAGGTAATAAAGGTCAGGTCAGAACTAAACTTTTTTGTTTGTGACTGAATTGCTTTAGAGATTACAAAATTTTTTGGCTAGAACAAATTTTGGACAAGATATTATTTGCATTGTAAAGACTTTCTGGAGATTTATTGTACCATTCCTGCTTATCAGAAGCAAAAGCTGAGAGCTAAGGGAGTAGATATTAAAAGTTCTCAGACGCTGAGTTGATTCTGCAACTATGTATGTTAACCAGAATTATCATGGTGATCATTTTGCAATATATAAAAAATATTGAATAAATTGTACATCTGAAAACAATATAATTTAATATAATATAATATGTGAATTTGACCTCAATAAAAAAAATTCTTTTTAATCTGGGCCATGGGGTGCAGGAGAGAAACCTCAGTTTAGCTGAGAACAAAGACAAGGGCTGCCGATCTTTGACTCCATGTTACATGAGTGGTTTGTTTAGCAGATTTAAATGTTACTATTCTGAATGCAACACATAAGAGAAACTGAATGTTCAACCTCCCTGAAAATACACTGACTCCACTGCACAATCAAAATGACGTCCAACAAGCCCAGTCTGGGATTAGAGCTCTCTGAAGTCCTCAAAAGTCTCCATACACCCTTCTTACCCACCTGTTTCCTGCCCCATGGAACACTATCTTGGTTCTGTGGTTTAGTGCCTCTCTTCCCTAGCTACCTATGGGAACTGAAGATTTTGGCTTAGACTGCACACCTTACCTTAGACCTTAGCACCTGTCTTTGCTGTGCTTTGTTTCCTACCCCAGACTTACCCTCAACCTCTGTCCCCCTTAAATAGGGCTGATACCAGGGGACCAGAAGGTTTTCACCAGACTGGTGGGTTTCTGATTATCTCCCAACAATAGAAAACAGCAGAAGGAGATTGGAGGTTAGACTAGTGAGGAACTAGCTATTTTTCCCCTAATACCTCTTTGTTCTATAACTTGTTCTGGGAAGAACTGTGTTATCTGCAACAACAACTCCTATGAAAGGACCTTTCTCCACGGCTAACACCTTACTATCTTCACCATTCTGTGCATGTGGTTCCCAGAACAATATAGCCTCCTGCTGCTGCTGGCTCCAGGTACCTTCACCATGTCTGGTTTTGCCCCATGGTCCTGCTCCTCACCTCTAAATGATTCCTTCCTTAAAGTCTCTTCACTGGACCATCTAGGGTAAACTTTGATATAGTGTTGTTCCCCAAATCTTTCTAGATCTCTGGCTACATACCTCATAACTTTCTGTAGTAGGAACTCCATCCCAGCATCCAGCAGTACTCCTTGAAAACCCCTCAAGTAAATCCCCCTCAGCATTCATCCCAATACCTCCCCACCTACTAGAGAAAGAAACCAGAAAGAAGTGTTCTCTTCTTGACCCAAGAAAGGTGAACTCTTAAATTTAGGTAAGGGAGAATATCAATCATCTGTAACCTCCAATGCTTTGGCAAGAACTGTACTTCATTTAATCTTGGGGTGCCAATAGGAATGTGTCATGTTTCTAGGGTCATGAGTTACGAATGGCTGAAAAGGATTCATGTGTGGGGAAAGGTTCTTGGGCATTGATTACCTACTTTTTCAGGTTTCCACTTATAGTTCCTTTCCCCTGGCTTTGTTATCTGTTCCTCGGCAGAGAACCAGTTCTGAACTCAGGCTTGGATGCTTGCTGTCTAAAACTCAGCACTCAAAAGACAAATCATTCTGGGAAAGGAATCTTTCCTTTCTCTGGGAAAGCCAGCAATCTGGGAAGAAGGTGGACTAATGTCTCAAGAACCGTCTTCCCTGTCCAGGGTAAAGGGAAAAGCATGGAAAAGGAGGCGGGGCTACGTGCGGGAGAAGCAGGTGCCCAGGCAGGTATTCCTATGTCTACATGAACCTGAGCAGACTTGCTAACATCAGGCGCAGCTGTTTTCAAATATAGCCAGGCTTTATCTTCAAGGAAAGTCTGGTCCTTCATCCCTCAAGGCCAGTGGTCTGCAAATCTCAAGGAAATTAGGTAAGTTCTGCTACAGACCAAGGGACTTAAGTCAGCAAGCAAAGAGTGCATAAGCTCAGAGCAAGTTAACCTTTAAGACTAGCTGGAGTTTTCTTAAGTGTCCATTCATGTGCATTACCACATGGGGGAGAGGAAACTTCTGTGAGGTTCTGTCATGGTTTTATTTTCCTAGATGTATCTCTCTGAGGTCAGGTTTCCTCTTCCCAGCATGTTATAAAGACCCTGAACTCCTCTCTCCTCCCTGTGGCTTCTGAAGCATCTCGTTTCCTCCACAAAAGTTCTCTCTCTCCATCTCTTTTACCAGCCTTGAAAAATCCTCAATGACTGGACACAAAAGCCAAGAAATCTTTCTGCCTGTACTGACTTCCTCTTCTGAGGCAGAGAAGCAGAGCCTGCTGCATGCTTGTACAGTTGGGTACATTCAGGAGGAGAAAAATCCTTGAAGTAAAGTACCTCAAAAGATTACTGAGCTCCATAAAATAGAGACCACAACAGCTGAGTAGTTCTAGATCTTGGGAAACAAAAAGTGGGGGCTCCCTGCAGGCTCAGAGACCCCATCTTTAGCTGTTTCCAGCTTCTGGCTTTCCCTGGAGCTGATTATCGGCTCTACCCAAACCTGAATAGTCTGACTATACATCTTGCCAAGACAAGCAACAGGAGAAGAAAGAACCACACAATATTCTTATGTACCTTCTTTTGAAAACATTTTCAGGCACCTACATAAGTAATTTCTTAAAAATAATTGGGCCCATTTCTATTGCTAATCTTGCAGCTCTCCATATGGTCCACCCACTCCATCACCATGGACAGGACCCACTGATTCCTCTGATGAATAAGTCATGCCAGGGCTCTGGGTTCCTGCAACTCCATCTGCTGGGGCTGAGACAGCTGCTCCTGTATGCTGAAGAGCCACAGAGGTGGCCTAGATATTGGCATGAGTGCCTGAATGACATAGTGGCTATGTGGGACTGGGAAAATTTTATATCTGACAGCATAGCACACGGGTGAGCAGTAATAGATACATGCCATCTTCTACAGAGTAATTTATGTTTTCATTCTTGGTTTGAATATGCTCTGGTCTGCCAGATTTCTGTGTGATTTACAGACTGAGGGATTTCTATTATTCTTAAGCAAGATCAATTAGCTATTTTCTTGCAGATGCTGTGGCATTTGGGTGGGGCTGGGGCAAGATGGAGTGTTTATGATAGTCTAGTTAACACACAGAAAAGAAGAATCTGTACTCTGCAAGACGAAACAGAGTGAGAATCACTTATTGTGGGTTTTTGGTAATGATTCCAGAGCATACTTTGACCATCTGTGATGGGACTCAATCTTGACCTATAATTTGTATGAAAATAGGGTGAATCTGCCTTCACCAGCCAGCCAGCTGCCAAAAAGTCTGTCATGTGGCATTTCATTGAGCCTCATGTCCATCTGCTTTGTAGGCTCAGAAATCTGATCTTACAACAACTAGATTGTTAACCTAGAGTCACATTTGCCAACATCCCAAGTTACAGATGTACATAAATAAGGATACTATCGGGGAAAATATAATAAAAAGAAAAAAAAAACAAACACCTTATTCCTCAGTTTGACCAGATGGCTCGCCTTAACATCTCTATCCCACTCTATTCTTATAGACAAAAGGGAACAAAATCAATGTGTGAAGCCTGTTTGGGAAATGAAATTAGAAGAAAATGTTATTTAGATCATTAAAACAAAGTCAATAACCCAGAGTCCTCTTATAGGTCTTGTGCTGTTCATAGACAGACACTTTCTACATTTGCTTCTGTGACTCTTGATTCAGTGTTGACTGCATATTTTCTGCTGACCAACCCTTTTCTTTCTTTACTAATTAACACATCTTATTTAAAATTTTATGAATATCTTAAGGCAAATTTTGCACTGATATGGGTTAATCTTGTCCTCTCTTTATAGATGTTGTATTTGTCTTTGAACATCATTCATTTTGTGCTGGTTCTATTCGTCAACTCTCAGAGGGAAATCTTACTTCTCTTACCTAAAAATGTAGAACATTTCATTGCTGACACCCCAGGAGACACTTGCATCTGTAGCAGTATCTGAAGCTGACATTTCTCCCCATCCCATCCAAATGCCATCTTTCCCCACTCCTTGGGACTGTATTCTTTTGTTCGCCTCTGTCAAAGAGTATTGGCAAGGCATCCCACTTGGCAAGGGATGTCCCACTCAGGTCTATTATATTTGGGAAAACTGAGCAGGGCATTTATGAATCCATCAGTCATATATTTCATCACCCACAACCCTTAATGATTATTAAGTGTTCCTTTATTCCAGGCACTATGCTAAGTAGTTTACATGCATTACTTCATTTAAGCCTTATAACTATCCCATGAAAGAGAAACTTTCCAATAGAACTCTCTACTTTCCACATTTTAAACCTCAGTGGGACCAATCTACTTGCCCAAATCCAAACAGTATATAACACAACAAAACCCCCACTTGGATCAGTTGGGCTGAAGGTTGGAATTGTTTGCCACTTGGCAGCCATCTTTGTATGGGACTTTCTTATTGATCTTCAGGCCCTTGCTATTGCCTCAGCTAAACTGTTTTAAAGCTTGTTTGGTTTTCCTCACCAGTACAGATGAAGCTAGTCCTCTCACATATAAAATGTAGTAATGTGCAATCTCCAAAGCCCCTAGCAAATATAAGAAGAACTCATGTTATAGAGAATATTAGATGCCAGCAAGTCTGCTCAGGGTCATGTAGTCATAGGACTAACTGTCTGGGCAGCTGTTTCTCCTACATGTAGTCCCCATTCCTTCTCCCATGCCTTATTCTTCCACTGCTTGGAGAAGATGGTCCTTGAGATGTTAGTCTACCATCTTCTCAGGTGCTCAGACTTTTTCCTACTATCTCATCTCTTCTCCAGTCACATCCCTAGTAAAATCGTCCCAAAGAGAGTCCATATTTGTTCTTTGTAAGGCATCAGTGAAAGGGCTATCCTGGTGGCCACTTCCTCACTCTCCCATTAAAGTGTTTCTATTTCCAATCAGCCCTCCCTGCTCAAGAGGTGGGGAAGGCCCTCTTGGTCTTTCACATACAAAGATTCTTCAGTAAGGTATCAAGTATATTTCTAACCTGTCTTCAGATGGTGACCCACTCAGTGACCTTCTGGTGGCACACAGTTATTATGAGACAGCTCCACCATGATGTTTGAGTTTTCTTTTCTTAAAGTTTTGTTTATTTATTTAAGAAAGAGGAAGGAGCTGGGAGGAGAAAGAGCAGGAGCCCAACATGGGGCTCCATCCCAGGACTCTTGGATCATGACCTGAACCAAAGGCAAACGCTTAACTGACTGAGCCAGCCAGGTGCCCCAATGCTTGAGTTTTCAATAGCAATCCACAGATGCTTTTGGAAATGGAACTGCACAACCTGTCCTTTAAACAGAATTTTCCAGATGTTAATTTTAGCCTCTTATCTCAAAATCAAAAAGGGATTTGTGGTTTCAAAGGGAGTCCCCAGCACCAAAGTGGTGTTTGATGGAGCACATTCTCAAACCACAGCTCTTGATTTACAAACATTTGACATAACAATATCACTCCTTCGCTAGCTCCTCCACTTGCAGGATTTTTGAAACAACTCTGGTGCAGAAACCACTTTATGTACCTCCTTTCTTAGAGGATCCAGGGGAAGCGTTGGGACCCCTTTCAATTCTTCTTATTTCCCAAGTTCTTTGGATTTCATAGCAACAGACACAAGATTGCCCTAGTGGTTCATGATTGGATTTTTGAAATTGCATTCAGTTCAGTTCTAAACAAACATGATTTTTTGAATAGCTCAGAGGATGTATTCACTTTGGTTTAACACCCCAAATGAATCTCATTGTAAGAGCTTTTCAATTTTGGTAACTTTCAGTGAAGAATTTTCTCACAAATATCCTCTAAGCCAGGGGTTTTAAAGTCCAATGTTCAGAAAAAATAAGGAGGGGACTGCTTGTTAGAAATAGAGATTCCTGAGCCGCCTCCAGATTTAGTGAGTATGAAGCAAGGATGGGGCTCAGGAACCTGCATGTTTACAACACAAACAAGGCAGGCAGCTCCAATGCATGCTCAAGGACCACACTTTGAGAAATTCACATTTCTTAATGTGAGTTGAGAAATTCATACTGCTCTGGGTCATCATAACCTGCACCTTTTTTTTTTTTTTTTAACCAAGCACTGATATATGGCAAAGAGGACCAAAGCCAGAGAAATCTGGATGCAAATCTGTTCAGAAATTTATGCTAATTTTGAGCCTTTCTTTTCTTTCCAATTAAATGGGGATAATTGTATCTAACTCATAGCCTTGTTGTACAAGTGAAATGAAAACATAGATACTACTTAGCATAGAGCAGGTAATCAGTAAACACTGGTCTCTCCCCTTAGGATCCTCGGAGAAGTGTCTCTGGGGGAAAGTTATGTGGCTTTTCAGCAGGGCACCTGAAACATCCCTATCCCCACATGGATTTTAAACAGATCCAAAGGGCTTTGAAATGGTGACGGAACATTCCCACAGTGTGGTGGATGGAAGAGCAGTTAACACATAAAATGCATAGACTAGAATAGAGAACACATTTTTACTACAAGAAGTTAAAGCTCCTTGAAATAAGTCAATCAGAGAAAGACAATTATCATATGATCTCCCCTATATGAGGAATTTGAGAGGCAGAGTTGGGGGTTTGGGGGGTAGGGAAGGAAAAAAGAAAACAAGATGGGATCTGGAGGGAGACAAACCATGAGACTCTTAATCTCACAAAACAAACTGAGAGTTGCTGGGGGGAGGGGGTGTGGAGAGGGTGGTTGGGTTATGGACATTGGGGAGGATATGTAATATGGTGAGTGCTGTGAAGTATGTAAGCCTGATGATTCACAGACCTGTACCCCCAGGGCAAATAGTGCTTTATGTGTTAATAAAAATAATTTTTTAAAAAAGACTATCAATCTATTAAAAAAGAAAGAGTTAAAGCTCCTTGATTAAAGAATTACAGTATCAGTTGTAACTATCTTGAGCAATTCCCCATTTCTATCATGTCAAATTTCCAGGAAAATGAATACCATCTTTCATTTTTTTCTCCAATTCTGACCCCCATAAGACCACAAATGATCAATTTGTGAAGGTTAGAACTACATTTCTCTGAGTTGCCTGCAGGTTTAGACTGTGCTCAGGTTCTTCTGGGCAGGGTTTGTCCACATTAGGGAAGAACAGAGCTTTGACAATCAGAGACTTACCTGGAGAAGTTGTCTTGCAGCTTGATGATTTAGCTGGAGGCAAAGCATGGGGTAAATTTCAAGTGCAGGGAAGTCAGTGTGAATGAGCTTCATTGCTGACAGATGGAAGGCAGGACTGCCCTATATTTTGAAGGCTTCCTCAGGTGACATTTACTCCCAAATTGTGGACAAAGACAGCAAATGCTGGAGGGCAGAGGAGGCCTGGAATGTAGGGGATTAGCATGAGCAGGAAGAAGGTCTCTGCAGGGAGCTCCTGAGCTTGTGTCAGTTTCTCTGGGATCTTCTGAGCTCTGTATGAAGGCCATGTGAATAAGTGGATAAGATTTCTGCTACTGCATGCATTCAGCAAATGCAAACGGGATGCTTTGTGCATCCAACGTGACTCATTTTAAAATAAACTTTTATTGTGATATTTACTTCATTTCTGAAACCCTCAGGGGCACATGGTTCAGGTGTTTATAATCTGACAGGGAAGATGAGACCTGTGTATAACCAGCTACAATGAAAAGGAAGCACTGGTGACAGAGGTAAAGAAAATTTGCAGTGACATTCACTCTCTACCTTGGGCATAGCTGAGCATCATCTGGAAGTTCTGGAAATATCCAGACTCAAGCCTCTGAGATTAGTTAAATCAGAATCTCTGGGAGTGTGCATGGGACTGGAAAGATCTTAAGCTTCCAGAGACGTTAATACACAGTCTAGACTGTTAAATGCAGAGGTTCTCACCATGACTGCATGCTGAAACCACTTGGGGATATTTGTAAAACCCCTGTGCCAGCCAACCCCACAGGAATTAAATCTCTAGGGGTGAGTCTCAGGCAGTGATGTGCTGAAGTTTAGTAAGAGCCAACTATTAAATTTTCAGAAATTCTGTAAGCCCATTATTAAACTGCTGATAGCTTGAAATTGGCCATGGTAAAGTATTTATACCACAGAAATTGGCAAATACTACAAATCAGTTGTTCTACCTCCCTCCCATCTGGAGAGCTGATTGCCAGACATTTGCCAACACACCACTCTTCCAGACAATAGAGCTTTCAGTGAATCAGAAGGGAATAAATTCAGCTGGAAGACTAAAGGAAGGCTTGTCAACAAGTTGTAAACATGGGAATGGGAAGAGAAACATTCCAGAGAGAAGAGCTAAGTGAAGTAGGGGTTGGAGAATTGAGGCTTGGAGGTGAGAAAATATGCAAGGTGCAGGAAAAGCTACAGTTGGTGTGATTCGGAGTGTCATGGAGCAAAGAGAATGATGGAAAGTCACACTGAGAAGGCAGGTTGGGAGTATATCCCAGAGCGGCTAAAAACCAGTTCAACTCACTTGGGCTTTATTATGGAACAATCAAGGCCAATGAGGGGCTTCAGCCAAAATGATCACAGAGACCTGAACAATTCTAGAAAGTTCTAGAAACTGGTAAAATTTTGAAGCCTGGTTTCTCAGCATCTAATTCCAGAATTTCACAAGAGGGGAATCCAAAATCTGACTGTGATGAGTTGTTTTATGCAGAGTAATTTCCACACTTAGCAAGGCTGTCAGTCCCTGTGCTGAAGTCATCCACCCTCTGAGCCTTCTCTTGGCACTGTGTTCAATCTTAGCCATGGCTTCTGAAGGCTCAAAATGGATTTGTCAACTTGGGACTTTCATGGAGCTTTATGTTTTAACCAAAATATTAGCCCATTCTTTTCTTCACTAATATAGCCAAGGAGGTAGAATATCAAGGTGATTAAAAGCATTGCTTTGGGATTCTATAATAAATGAATAGTAATGTTGATTCCATCACTCTTTAGCTGTTTGATTCTGGTACATTAATTTATCAACTTCAGTTTCCCCATCTTTAAAATGAGGAACATAATACCTACTTCATTTTTTTTTTTTCTGGAAATAATGTAAAGAATATTTAAGAAGTTCCTGCTGTTAGTAGGTGTCTCCAATCTCAATGAATGGTGTTGCCATCTATCCATGGAGCCAACCAGAAACTTGGAAGTTAACCTGCACTCCCTCCCTTACCCTTGCCTTACTCTTGCTGTTGTTTACCATCCATATTTCTCAAGTCCTTTGCTCCAAGGCCAGATCTGTGGTCTTCTGTTCAAACCTTTAGATACACTCTACCTTCTCCAAGTCCTCATTCTAAGGGGGCCAACCTGTGCATCTTTTGCATGCTGGCTTCCAGTTGGGTTTGGCCAATGGGAATCTTTCCTATTGGGATATTTACTGAGGTATGTCCCATCTTCTCTGTGATTCTACTCTTATCCTCTTCCAGTAGAACCTTTATACAATAGTCAATGGGGTCTTTTAAAACAAATTTAGCATAATTTCCAGCATCCACCTGCTAAAGACCCAAGTCCTTGGGAAGGACTGAGGCTCTGGCTCTCTCTCTTTTCCCAGCCTCTTGGTTCCTCTCAGCCCCTACCATTCCATGTTGCTTGGGTGAAATAAAATGTCTTAAAGGTTTCTCAACACATATCATTGAATGTATATCTAGAACCCAGGGGAACACCAAATTAGGCTAAATAAATACATACACTTTACAGATTTGTCATGATTCTTTAAAAATAAAGTATATTAGTTTACAATCAACAAAACAATTATTGCACCTAAGCAAAATGGTATTATTTGTATTATTTTACCAAGGCATAAATATCCAGTTTAATGATAGATAATTTGAGTCAAAGATCAAATCCCAAATCAAATTGTTACTCATTACTCTTATTAAATTACAAGACATTTATAGGCAATTGAAAATGTCTGGTTCTGCCACAAGTACTAATCTTTCAGCAAAAATATGGACCAGAAATTTAGAAAGTTTCTGTACTAAGTCTACTTCAAGAACTCAGGTAGACTCAAAAGGTAAAAAGCATTTCACATTTAAATGTGGACACGTGAATGTTTCACTTTGGAAGAGATCAACAAATGCATCCTAATCTACTCTTTGATCATATTTAGCCTGGGGAAGTATTTCCTCATGAACTCTTGCAATGTTTTTATGTATTAACTTATTTCTTTAGTAAAGGAAGAGATTTTCTGATGGTGGAAAAGACTTAAAATCTTGGTGTTTAAGCCATGCAATCTTCTTAAGAAGTCCTTATCTTTAATACTAAAATCTGCATAATTCAGCTATAAAACATTGATTTTTCAGCTACTCAAGAAATTGAATATATAACTGGAGTGATACCACAGAAGCAAGGCACTTGAAAAAATAAGATCACCCTTACTGGCACTACATACTGTGAAGGAATGTTTTTCACCTTCATCATCTCAAAAACCCATGTAAGAATCTTGACTTTGAGGATGACCTACTGTAGAGTAAAAACGGTAGATGTGTCACCATTGCCTGTCTTTCAGGGGCTGCAAAGAAAAAAGAAACTTCCCTGAATGTTGCAGTAGAGGAATTTGTTTACATGAATATGGTAGAGATGAGAAGCCAGGTGGTGGATAGTAAAAATCCCAGTGACTGGCCACACAAGGAAATCATTATCACCCATGGAATTGAGACACATAGAAAGCTGGTGATGTGACCAAAGAACAGATGTCAGGGATCCTTGTAGGAGCCAGAGCGACAGTGGGTCTGCTTCCTACTGAAGAGGGTGACCAGGAGGATCTAGAGATTCTTGAGTTATGGAGCCACCACCAAGGATCACACAGAAAGCAAAAAGAAAAAATGAGAAATATCCTGGTTTCTCCTTTCCTCTCCACTCTCCCACCAGCACCTCCCATCATCCAAACTGGCCCAGTAGCTGGTTTTCAGAAGAGCATGAGAAATGTAGTTTTCTATAGGACAGAGCAGGGGGGAATGAGGATGGATGTGAGGACATACCAGGAGCTGGCTGGCTACTCACTTCTTCACATGACACTCTGATAGGTAGGTTCTCATGGTTGAGGTAGAATAGTGTACCTATTTTTATCTATTCCTTTCATCTAGAATCCAGATTAAGTTTTACCCATTGACAACTAGCATTTTTTTGTGAGTAAGTAAGTCTGTGGTTGGCCATCTCTACAGAATCTTGTTCTTTTTACTGGCTATGCCCTTGCTTCTCCCCAAGTAGCTGGAACCCCTGAGAATTGATCCTGAGAGGTGCAGCTTCTAGTAGACAACAGAGCTCACCTATAACTTCTTTATTTCAGTGTGTGTTTTGAGTGATAAATGGAGCAAAATATGCCAAGTAATTCTATTCTAAATATGCACATCCCATAAGCAAAAGTTGATTAGATCTATTCACAGCAATATAGAATATTTGCCAAGATGCATGTGTGTTTATGTTTTCTCTTCCCCATTCGAAACCTCTGTTGCCATGTGATACACAGCAGTGCTATTTGATAATAGAATCTTGTAATTAGCTATTTTCTTATTAGTCATGAATTTTGTGACTGGTTTTAAGGCATTTTCACAATAGTGAGATGTGCACTTTTGCTGACTGATTGGCTGGCTGACTGATCACTCTAAAGAGTAGAGGTTTGAATGATAAGTGCTTTGTTCTGTTCTCCTCTTCTTTGCTACCTTGCCTTATTTTGAGCTGGACCTGGAGACTGGAGACTCTTGCTTGATTTAGACAAATGCCACTGTGTGTGACACCAAGAAAAAGGACACCTAGGATCAAAATGCCAGACAAGATGGCTTCTCTGCAGTTGCCCCTTCTTCTACTAATCATCTCCCTAGAAATGATAAAAAAAAAAAAAAGAAGAAGGAAAAGAAATGAAGAGGAAACTATAAAAATTCCCTGCAAAACAGTCACAGTGGGATTTATACTATAAAATCCTCTCAGGCATCCATGATCAAGCTCCCCTCAAACAGCTCTTCTTAGTGTGTTTTTGTTCCCCTAGGGAAGCAGCTTAGACTGGGGACAGACTGCTTTGCTTCAAATCCAAGATCTACCACTTCTGAGCTGTGAGAGCTTGGAAAAACTACTTAACCTCTCTGTGCCTTAGTTTCCTCTTCTATACAAGAAGGCCAGTAATATACCCACACCATAGAGTTTGGGGGATAATTAACTTAATATTTGTAAAGCATCTGAAATAATCATGAGCCCTGTGATTATAGTTATTCATTAGATGTATTCCGTTCCCATTTCTTCTGTTGCTCGCACTGGCCACAGATGCCCATTCACCAGCCACTCTCATAACCTCAACTAACTCAGTATTTTCCAACTCACTGCATAGCTAGTGAGTCACTTTGGACCTTGGAAATAATATCACAACACAATTAGAAAAAAAATAGCAAATATAAAAAATAATGCCAAAGGTCACTGTGTTCACTCCCAGGAGACACCAGAATCCCAGTGTGGTGGGTGAGTCAGAGACATGGGTGTACACATGGTCTCCAAATAGACAGGCTCAAGGGGACACGTGGAAGCACCAAACTGCTCAATGGGCATCCCAAACTCAGGGCTAGTCAGAACACACAAGACGCCAGGAAAATCCACGAGTACCCATAATATACCTGGAGAGGACTAAAACCCATCCCACTAGTGATTCTGACCCTGACTTGTTGGAGTCAGGGTGGCTTTCATGGTGGCTCCAGCTGGGCAGACTCTCTCCCAGTTAGAAACAGCCTGGCCGCTCTGCCTCAGCTAATAGGGATAAGCCCTATAGTAAGGCATGGTGGGGGATCATGCATTGGATTTGCAGGTCTGCTCCATTCCTCCTGAAAACCCCACTTTAGAGACTGTCCCATTCCAACTGGAGAAATGTGGAAAGGAGTGGGGGTCTCTGGGCCACAGTTCCATGCCTGTTGTTTTTGTTGTTACATTGTTGCCCACTAAGAACTCATCTTGGAAATGTTTTAAGGATGCTCCATTTTATCCTGAAATCTGCTCTGGCATCAGACCATCTTTCATTCAAAGGGCATTTTGTTCTTCTAGCCCTGCTCCTGTGGACTCCTGAGCCACCTCAGTGTCTCAGTCACCTACACACACTCTTGGGCCTCAAAAACCTAACAGTGAATTAGGACTGACTAGGGAACCCTGGTCGATGTGGCCTCTGCCTCTTACAAGCTGATCCTAACGTTCCTGAACCACCTTGTACTTGGAAAGTAGAAATGACTATCTACCTAACAGAAAAGTTTGCTTTGACCTTTATTACCAGGGGTAAAAGAACAACCCAGATATTCTCCATTGGTATTGTGTCTATCAGACTCCTCCAAAACTGCCCCTACATTTGTTGCACCTCTCCTAGTTCGAAGTTAGCCAACAATTTCTCTTCTGGAAGCCAAATGGGAGAGCTTTGTTAGGAACAAATCATTAACGTAGGGCCTACTAAGAAGAGGAAGGAATCGCTGGCTATGACAAAACTTTGCTCAGATTTGCCTCAGCAGGTGATGTCCAGGCAGAGAACAGTGTAAAGTCATTTCCACTTCTGTTTCTGACACCCAGAACTAGGTCTGTACAGTTAATGAGTCTTCCTTCTTATTGGGACTTCAAAGGCATTGAAAGTCATGACAGTTTGAGCCACACAGGCACAATCCTGCTTGAGGAATTGCTTGTTTTACTTTGTGTTTCAAGTAGCCCACAGTATGGTTCCCCAGGAACCTGCTGCCTGGAGATCTTTCTCAGGGTGACTCAGCAAGACCTGCAAGCTGCCTGACCATCTGGGTCCTCAAACTTCCTTGTAACACATGTGACAGTGGCTGGTACATGTCCATCCCAGCTTCGTCCTTAGTAGATGGTCTCCAACATGACAGAATGTGCTACTGAAGAAAGGGGAAACTGAGGCATTTACCTCTCTTTCACCTCTCCTCTCTTCCTGTGCTTAGCAGTAGCCTCCTGGCCCTGCAGGGCTATACACACCCTCACAGCTGGATGGTTAGCTATGTTCCTGGCTGTTGGGCAAGGTACAAATGCCCGTGAAAGGATAGGGCTCTTGGGTCAATCATGGGGAGCCTAGACACAAAGGTAGTCTTGGAGTGGAGGCATCTTTTGTCTTTCCAGAAGCTTCACCTTTGTCATCCAGACATTTAGATGGCAAATTCTTAGTGAAGCATCTGTGCCAGGATGGGGGCCCATGAGGGTCCACAGAGGAGAAAGGACAAGACTTCCTTGGGGACCCGACATCAGGAATCCTGTAATCCACTGTCCTTCATTGTTCTTTGTTGTCCCAACTCTTTAGTGTCTTGGATATGGTGACACTATGGCCAAGAAACCCTCAAATGCCTCAGTTCTGTCCTGAGCATAGCTCCAAGCCATACCTGCCATGAAGTCTGGAGAATGGACACGTAGGGCTGATGGCATATGGAAACAAATGTCCCTTTCTTGTCAGCCCTAGCACATGCCCCGGACTTCAGGCTGTTTCAGATGGGGCTAGCAGCATAAGGCTGAAGACCAGTGCTCCAGAAACACCCAAGTGGGCATGAGGGGATGATGGGGAGGAGGGAGAGGAGAGAAGGGAGAAGGAAAGAGATAATAGGAGGGGAGAAAGAGGAAGAAATGGAGGGGAGACAGCAGAGCAGGAGGGAGAGCAGAGGGAAGTTACCCAGGACAGCTTAAAAACAAAACAAAACAACAAAAAGAAACCCAAACAAAATAAAAACAATATAAGGACTGGGGTGCATGGGTAGCTAAGTTGGTCGAGCCAACTGCTTTTGGGTCAGATCATGATCCCAAGGACCTCAGTGGGGGAGACTGTTTCTCCCTCCCCCTCTGCCTGCCGCTCCTCCTGTTTATGCTCTCTGTCAAGTAAAAAAATAAAATCTTAAAAAAAAATTCTTTTTTTCCAAGTTTTTAAATTCCAGCTAGTTAACATGTAGTGCAATATTAGTTTCAGGAGGACTTTTTTTTCTTTTAAATTTCTTTTTAAAACTTAATTGTAAAATAGAGGACAATAGAGAATTGAATTTAAAATGCACATACTGCCTAGTTTAAAGGTTCTAATGAAAGGAGTACCATGTGCCAGCAAATAGGAGACTATTTCATCATAGAGACCTTAGGCAGGAATAACAACTCATTACACCTTATCAGGGTTCTCCACCCCTATGCCCTCTGTCTCCTGCTCCTGTCCCTGGCTGCAGTGTGGCTGGCTGGCTCCAGCCTGACTCTCTCCCCAGGAAGCCCCTCACCTCATCCTTGCCTTCACAGCTGATGACAACTGGCCACAGCTCAAGTTACCTGACTGCTGCCTCTGTCAGCCCTGCCTCTAGTTGCCAGTGTTCCCTTTCCTTCTCACATAAGTGCCTCATTCTGTAAAGGCTCACAAAGACAGGCTATCTCATGATGCTGCCACCTGGACCCTGGTGGGGAGGAGGGTGGCTTTATAGTCCCTAAACCACACTGGGGTTGAGGACCCTGACCCCTTCTTTCCCTCCCCTCTGAACTCACTTTCAGGCAGTAAGAACAGAGGCAATGACTGCCCAGAGTTGTCAGCTAAAGCCCCTCTTTAAAAGCTCAAGATTAACCAGATCAGTCCCCAAAATTCTCTTTAGGATGTTGGGTACATGACGGACTCTCCTTTGGGACCTCGTTGCTGATTCCAGAACAGGGGAAAAAAAATCCCTATTATATTACAACAGTGGAAGGATTTTCTGAAAGTAAAATGAGAAAAGGTACATAAAACACTTAGTGGAGAACCCAATGTCCAGCAATGTCCCAGTGGTTATTTTCCATGGTAGCAACGCAGCAGCAGCAATGATAGTGACAACCCTAAAAGCACTACTCAGCTCTCTGACTCCTATGAACCAAGTGCATTTTCGCTTCTTGTGTTTTGCTTGTGATTTTCTACTACAGCCTACTATCTCTATAAAATGTTAGAGTGCTTGAGCACAGCTTTCCCTAAGTACAGGGTATACCTTCCCAGTACTAGTATAGGGCAGTTCTTAATGCACAAATACATACTCCTTTCCTTGGCCACCAGCTTCCTTGCACCCTAGATGGAATCCCACAGCCATAGAACTATGTCCTCGAGGAAGGGAAAGAAGTTGCAACAGAGCTGAGTTTGGAAAGAAAAAAATGATCTTTATGATGGAAATTCAGGAGGTCTATGTCATCCCCACCTGCAAAAAGAAAACACAAACTTAGACACCAGTTTTAATGTACTGCTTTCAGGCATAAGTATGGATGTGAGTAGCTACTTAACCAAAATAATCGGAACAAAAATTTCAAGATCTGGCTCTCTCTCCTACTTTTGTCAAGCTAAAATATGAGAGGGGGAAATGCATGGATATTATCATTCATTTATTTTGTTCTTATTGTCATTTTGTCTAACTTGACTTTGCCTGCTACTTAGAAACACACATATTAAAGGAAATGGAGCTGACAATTAGTCATTCAACAAATATCCACTCTACTCCAGGCATTTGGAGGATAAACAAGAGCAAGATAAAAACATAACAACTGTTTTATTTCAGCTCCCAAAGCAGACTTTGAGACAAGATTTGGGTGCAGATCATTTATTTAGAAGATGATGGCAAGCAGCTGGAGATAGAGAAAGGATACTAGCCAAAATAAACGATGATTTAAAGAATAGTTGCTGAGTGCTGTGGAGTGTGTAAACCTGGCGATTCACAGACCTGTACCCCTGGGGCTAATCATATACTGTATGTTTATTAAAAAATTTAAAAAAATAAAAAAATAAAAAGAATAGTTGCTGTGATGGGCCTCAGTGTTCAATTCCACCAGGACCTACTAAGGAACATGCAGAATATACCTTAAGATGGTCCTGTTAAGGACAGGGGGAGGGGCACTAACTCTGAGCCCTCATTAGTTGGGGGTCTCCCCCTAGGGGCATTAATCACTACAGTATGCTGAGCAGACTTTTGTAGGGCCAGAAAAAGCAAAGAGCCCCTGGTGCCTGGGGTGGTATCTGTTGGGTGCCAGAGATGCCCACATCAGTACTGGGGCACAAAGAGATGGCAGAGAACATGTGGCCAGGTCATCACAGCTCTGGCAATGCAGATCTTAGGCCCAGCTGCAGGCAGGGGTGCCATGCTGCCTGGCAACCTCTAGTGTTTATAGCACATGGAAGGCACAGAGGAGTCACACCCAGGCTCTATTTCCACTCTTCTTTATGTAATCAGTGCATCCTCCCAGACATCCAAAAGAAGCAAGTAAGGGACAGTTCCTGTGCAACAAGAGGGGCCCTGGAAGGTAAGGGAGTCACAGGCCAGGGTTGAAGTTCCTGATATGGTGCTCCCAAGCTTTGTGCCTTTGAGCAAATCTCCACAGGTTTGTAAATCATAGTTTCTTCTTCTGAGGCTTTCCACCTCTCGGGGACATTTTCAGTTTCAAAGACAAGGGTGTGTGACAAATGCTTGGTGAATTCTGACATGCTCTAGGAAGGCAAATGGTTTCTGCCCTTAGTTTGAGACTTCGTATTCCTTTGTTTTTGTAGATGGGAGCTGACTGGAAAGAAAAAAACCAGTTTTATACATTGATGAAGTAAATGTCTCATTGGAATTGGAGGAATGTCTTCATTCGATTTGGGCCAAAGTGCATGGTTATCTTTTTATTTATTAAAGTAGTCAGGAGCCTGGTGATGGCTTCATTCCTGACATCTGAGGAAGTGTTTTATTTGCTGTGAGTTTAGTAGGTTAAATCACATTTGCTGTTTATATTCTTGTGGGTTTGGAAATAGTAGAAAGAATAACTCTTGTTCTTGGGAAGCTGTTGCCTCCGGTTGAAGTCAATTCCTGCTGGGAACATACCCATTTGTGTATGAGGATAAAGTCCTGTAAATCTCTTCTTTTTTTTTTTTTTTTTTGGCCAACAGGATGGTCTGGAAGTGCCAGCAATGAGCCTGTGGGTTTGGTAATGAGGTCAGCATTGTAGCAAGCTGCTCCAACCTGGGGAGGTGACACTTTTATTTCTCACTCCTAGCAAGCAAATGAAACACTCACAGGCTCTAAACCAGCTGGTGTGATGATCATGGGGGCTGCCTCTTGAGAAATTTCTTTAGAATGGCTTCTCACAATACTTCCCTGATGAGGACAGAGTGTGACATCTGCCTGGAACGGGTGGGAAAACAGAAGCAGGTGGCTGACAGCCGCATCCACTCCTCATACTCAGGAGCTTAAAACAGTAATGATTTTAGGTTTGTGAAATTACAAATGGAAAGACTAGGAATACATTACTGTAACCAATTTGTTGACTATTCTCCTAGACATTTTTCTATATATTCACACATATTCTTTTCAGGAATTTTGAGGTTTATTTTATTTTTTCAGTGTTCCAAGATTCATTGTTTATGCACCACACCTAGCGCTCCGTGCAATACAGGTCTTCCCTAATACCCACCACTGGGCTCACCCATCCCCCTACCCCCCTCCTCTCCAAAACCCTCAGTTTATTTGCCTGGTTTTTGTTTGGTTGGTTTAGTTCTGGTAATTGATATTATAACCATTGTCTTACTACTTTCCATTGGTCTTTTTAATTTAACTATTTATCTTAGAGACATTGTCCACATCAGTATACAAAGATTTACCACAGTCTTTAAAACTACGACATGTTGTTTCTTAGAATTACTATACACCAATCCATACAGACACTCTCTGTGTCTGTTGGTAGTTGGTAGATCCATTTGTTTCCCACTTTTTTTCTTTGAATTGTCTATAAGTATCTTTATTAAACTTTGTTAAAAAGATAATTAAGAGTTATCTTTTTCGAAGGAATTTGTATGATCTGATTCTACAGCCCAACATTAACATTTTGTGGCGCATTCATAAGGATTCTGTCTCTAGGTCTTTCAGGCTGATTTAGGTATAGAGAAAGCATTTATTTTGATGCTGTCAAATGTATTAATCTTTATTTTCTTTGTAACAGTTGTGTATTTTTTAAGAAAGCATTCTTTATTCCCAATGATATAAATAGTTTCTTATTTTTGTATTTACCTCTTTTTTTGTTTGTTTCGAGATAAATTTGGATTCGTTTTATTTGTTTATACATGTAACTATTTAGTACACCTTGGATTTGTTTTTATGAATGGTGTTGAGTAGGACTTTAACAAAACAGAAGCTAAGTATCCCGGCATTGTTTTTGCAATGGTTAGTAGGTCAAGTCTGCATTCATTATGTATGATTTGAAAATTATTCTGAATATTCTTGTTCATTTCCTTTTCTGTATGAATTCTAGAATTAGCTTGCCAAGGTCATGATAATTGCAGATGCAATTTTAATTAGGATTGCAGTAAATCTATAAACTAATTCTGGGAGAAATGGCCTCATGAAAAATTGAGTCTTTTTATCCAAGAACATGGTAAATAACTTCATTTTGGGGGCCTTCTTTAATATTCTCCAGCTAAGTTTAGTAGTTCTAGAGACATAATATTTACATATTATTTCTTGCTTTAGCACTAGCATTTTATAATTTTGTTACTTTTATAAATGCAATCCTTTTTGTATTGTCTTTTAATTTTTTCTATTAGATTTTTTAAATAATAAAGTAATTCACATTGGAGAAGATAAAAGAGTGTGATTACTGTAATAAGGAGAAGAGGACAAATACAGCACATGCATTTGCCCTAGGGCCTTCTAGACAAACTTCCAAGGCAACCAGTGTGGGCAGAGTGTTGTCATATGAATAGCTCTACTTATATTTGGAGTAATTCTAATAGTTGGAATCCAGTGAACCAATTAACCAACAATTTTATATTCATATATCTATTTGGCCTTTCAATCAACTCTGGTGTAGGAAGAGTCCTACAGTGAGTCCTCCACTCACTGTTTTAACATCTATTATGAGGGGCACCTGGGTGGCTCAGTGGGTTAAGCCTCTGCCTTCGGTCTAGGTCATGACCTCAGGGTCTTGGGATGGAGCCCCGCATGGGGAATCTCTGCTCAGCAGGGAGCCTGCTTCCCCCTCTGTCTCTGCCTGCCTCTCTGCCTACTTGTGATCTCTCTGTCAAAAAAATAAATATATAAACACAATTGCTCCAACAGCCTGCACACTTGGGCCCCAGCACATGGGCCCAGCCGGTTTGTGTTGGGCCCAGAACCACGCCATGGGGGCTCCAGTGCTCACCACCCTCTGACAGGACACTGTGACAGAGAAGGGACACCCAGGAAGAATGTTGTTCCTTCCATGGATCTTCTGGCACTTTCTCGCCTCTAAAATGGGCCCCTCTTTTAAGTGTGTGTGTGTGTGTGTGTGTGTGTGTGTGTGTGTGTGTGTGTATAAGCAGAAGCACAGTCCCACTGGCAATGGGTAAGGACAAATAATTCTCAGAACCAACTGCCAACATAAATCCTCATTAATCTCTTCCTTTTTTACCCATCTCATGACACCTCCTTGCTGCTATCATTGTCTGATTACTGTGAAATTGAGGATGTTTCCAATGTGTTTCTCAGCCATTGGGTATTAGTTCTTCTGTGTTTTGACTATGGATATCCTTTGCACATGTTTTCATTGTGCTGACTGCCTTTCTTTTACAATATTTAGACATTTATATTTTACTTATTTAATATATGCACTGTAGTTACTTTTCTTTGGATAGCATGTTGTCTTTATTTTTTTATATTTCTTTTTTAATTTCATTGTATTTTATTTTTTAAGTGTTCCAAATTTTTTGTCTTTATTTTTAACAGATTTATGGAGATATAATTTATGTACCATGAAATTTGCTGTTGATAAAACTACAACTCAGTGATGTTTAGTAAGTTTTCAGAGTTGTGCCTCCATCACCACAATCCAGTTTTAGGACACTTCCATCACCATGAGAAGAATCATCACAATTATTTTCAGTCCATCCTATTCCCATTCCCAGCCAAGGAGAACACTTATTTGCCTTTTTTGGACATTTCATATACAGTGGATTCATACATGTAGTCTTTTATATCTGACTTCTTAGTGTAATGATCTAAGGTTCATCTACATATTGCAGCATGTATCAATATTTCATTTCTTTTTTATTGTCAAATAGTATTCCAATGTATGGCTAGCCAAATTTTTATTTATTCACCAAGTAATAGATATTTGAATTATTTCCAACTTTTGTCTATTGTGATTAATGCTGCTATAAATATTTTCACAAATATCTTTGGGCAGACATATCTTTTCATTTCTCTTGAATATATTCATATATCTTTTCATTTCTCTTGAATATATTCCTACTAAGTTAGAATATGAATATATTCCTACTAACTTAAAACTAACTTAGAACTACTAACTCTTGAATATATTCCTATTAACTTAGAAAATTATTGATGCATATGGAAAATTCATGTGTAACATCTTATGAATCTTTTTCTAAAGTGGCTGTGCCATTTCATATTCCTGCCAACAATGTATGAGGTGTCTAGTTGCTCCATATCCTTGTCAACACTTGTTATTGTCAGCTTCTTATGACAGCCATCTAGTTGTGGCTTTAAAATGCCTTTCCCCAATGCCTAATGATGTCTAACACATTTTTTCATGTGTTTATTAGCCATCCACACATCTTCTTTAGTAAGAATGTTCAAATATTTTGCTCATTTTTATTCTGTTGTATTCAAAATAAGTTGTAAGAGTTCTTTATATAACCTGGATATAGATCTTTTATAAGACATATGATTTGTCAGAAAGATAATCCAGTCTTGTCTTTTTATTTTCTTTATGGTATCTTTTGAAGGGAAATAGTTTTTAATTAGGCAGAACGTCTAATTCATCAGTAATTTATTTATGGATTAGCCTTTAATGTCATAGCTAAGCATATGTTGCTAAACAAAATGTCATGAAGATCTTCTCCCATATTTTCTTCTGAAGTTCTATAGTAATTTTATTCAAGTTTAGTTTATGTATACATATATATATATTTGTTTTAGGTCTACAATATAATGATTCAAAAATTTTATACATCTCTCAGTGCTCATCATGGTAACTGTATTCTTAATCCCCTTCATCTTCTTCACCCATTCCTCACCCACTTCCCTCTGACAACCACCAGTTTGTTTTCTGTATTTTAGAATCTATTTTTGTCTCTTTTTTCTTTTGCTCATTTGTTTTGTTTCTTAAATTCCGCATAAGAGTGAAGTCATGGTATTTGCCTTTCTCTAACAAATTTATTTCAACTTAGCATTATACCCTCCAAGTCCATGCATGTTATTGCAAATGGCAAGATTCCATGATGTTTATGGCTCAGGAATATTCCACTGTGTGTGTGTGTGTGTGTGTGTGTGTGTGTGTGTACCATACCCCCCTTTATCCATTCATCTATTGGTAGACACTTAGATTGCTTCCATATCTTGGCTATTAAAAACAATGTTGCAATGAACATAGGGCTGCATATATGTTTTTTTTTTCAAATCAGTGTTTTCATTTTCTTTCAATAAATTCCCAGAAATGGGATTCCTAGATCATATGGTGATTCTATTTTTAATTTTTCAAGGAACCTCCATACTTTTTAATATTAGCAGCACCAATTTACCACCAGTAGTGCACAAGAGTTGTCTTTTCTCCACATCCTTGTCAACATTTGTTATTTCTTGTCTTTTTAATACAAACTATTCTGACAGGTGTAAAGTAATATCTCATTGTGCTTGCCTTCATTTTGAATTGTTCATGACTAGTGTATAGAAATACAATTGAGTTTTCTATATTGATCTTGTGTCCTACAAATTTGCTAAATTCACTTAACAGTTCTAATAAGATTTTAAATGTGTGAAGTTCCTAGGATTTGCTACACAGAGAATAATGTGATGATCCTATCTGTGAATAAATAGAGTTTTGTTTCTTTTCCATTTTGAGTGTCTTTTATTTCTCTTTCTTCTCTGACTGCATTGCTGAGAACCCCCATTACAATGATGGGAAGGTGGTGAGGGTGAACATCTTTGCCTTATTCTTGATCTTAGGGGCTGTGATAAAATAATAAGTAAGAGAGAGAGAGAGAGCCCTCCTAAATCCTTTGCAATTTCCTGAGTCATAGGAGTAATAAGAACATCTTTTGTGCTAATGAGATAACTTTTAGAAGGTGCTTGTATAGTTCCACAACAGGGTCACCAGAAAGACCAAGACATGATTCCAAGGTTGGAACTTCCAGTCCCACCCAACCTCCAAGGAAAGAAAGCCTAGAAGTTGAGTCAAATTGCCAATGCCAATAATCTAATCAACTGTGCCTGTGAAATGACAGCTTCATAAAAACCCTTAAGCCACAGGGTTTGAGAGAGTCTCCAGGTCATAATCTGATCCATGTATCAGGAGGTTGGGGGGTCCAGCACTGTGGACAGCAGCTCCTGTCCTTGGGACTTTTCTGAACTTCACCCTATGTACCTCGTCAGCTGGCTGCTCCATCTAGATCATTTATAATAAACCAGTAATAGTAAGTAAATGGGCTTCCAAGTTCTGTGAGCTCTTCTAGAAATTATAGAGCTTAACCTGATTGGTGTCTATAGTGGGGGCTGAGCATTTATCCTGTGGGGTCTGCACTGATTATCAGTAGTCAGTGTCTGAACTGAATTCACTTGTAGGATGCCCAGCTGGTGTCCAGAGAGTTGGAGAATTGGTTAGTGTGTAGGAAAGAAAACACATTTTGTGTCGGAAGTCTTGTGGTCAGTCTTTCATCATCAAACATGTTGTTAACTATAGGTTTTCTGTAAGTGTCCTCCATCAGATTGAGGAAATTTCCTTCTCTGTTTTGCTGGTAGTGTTTAATCACAGAATTATTCTTTGTCTTTCCTTATTTCTGTAAGAAATATATGTATAGATATATATGAATGAAATTAACTTCAATTGTACCAATAGAAGAGGTTTTTTTATGTTTCTTGTTACTAAATTTTGTGTCCCATTTTTTTATAAAGATTTTTTTTTAATTTATTTGACAGACAGATCACAAGTAGGCAGAGAGGCAGGCAGAGAGAGACAGGAGGAGGAGGCAGGCTCCCTGCTGAGCAGAGAGCCCGATGTAGGACTCGATCCCAGGACCCTGAGATCATGACCTGAGCCGAAGGCAGAGGCTTTAACCACTGAGCCACCCAGGCGCCCCTTGTGTCCCATTTTTAAGTGTTGAGTTTAATGTCCTTCTTCCAGAGTACATCCTTCAATAATTTTAAAGAAAGATTCTTTTTTATAAGTTCGTTTAAAGGAGATATTCTTTAAAGAGGTGGTGATTTTTATGAATTTCTTTCTCTTAAAACAATCTTTATTTAGAACTTCTACTAGAATAATACTTTATCTGGTTTTACAATTTTAGGTTCATAGTCTTCTTTCATTTTTTCCACCTTGAGATTGTTTGAGCATATTTCTGCATTGTTTTCTTTTGAGAACTTTCCTGATACTGATCAGATTCTCTGTCTCTCTTTCTCATCCCCACCACCCAGAACCTTTAGAGCATCTCCCCATTCTTAGTTTTCTAAGACCCTCTACACAGTGCCCTATTTCATTTTTCACATACAACACTTTTGATCTAAGGAGTCATGACTTGCTCAGCTCTGAAAATATTTGCCTCATTTTTGACCATCCCACTTACTGCAAAACCCTGTGTAAAAGAATGGACAACAGGATGAGATTCTCAGAATCCCTGTCAATTTAATTCAGTAAGCCTCAACTAAATTTCCAGAGAAGGGTGTCATAAAATGATTAAATTTCCCATTATAAATGGGCTTGTTGAAGATTAAATATTCAGAAACAGCATGAGATTAATAAATGATGGCTTTTGGGAAACATGATAGTTTGTTTCTTTCAAACTTTTATCAAACAAATCACTCTTTCCTGAAGTTCCTATGCAGATGAGTGTAAGGCATACATAGGACATGTATGTAGGATTCTCCAGATTATTGCAAAATTTCTTTGACTGATGTCTCTTCCTTAGTTTAGGTACATTATTCTATTTGTGATGGGTCTGCTTTCTTTTCTTTTTAAGACCTGTCCATTGACATATGGAAATATATTATGAATATAATTCAATAACCAAGCTTCAGTGGTAAAAACTATTCATTCATGTTATGGGACATCTCAAGTTTTATGCAAGAGGCAGCTGGAGTTTTAGTAAGCACATCGATTATTAATTCATTACCTTTATAAGACTCATTTGCTTATTTTCCCTATTATCTCTAGTAGTTGAACTGAGTTGCTCTCTATTACATTGGTTTTCACTGTGATAATAAAACATAATAACGATGAGAGTTTTCATTCTCCTCTCCTCCCTCTTCCTTCAATTTCGCTGAGGACCAGAGTTTGAGGTGGAAGGAAAGAGAGGGAGAGAAGATAGAGAGAGAAAGACAGAGACTTTTGCACCACACACATGTAAGTCAGGAATGTATGATGGGATAAGAGCATCACACAATCCATTCCTGGAGTGAACCGTATCCCTGCTGCTCACCTGCATTTGTCACGATCATAAATGAAGGCTCTTCCTGCCTCTCCAGCTTGCTAGACCATGTCTAACCACTGTATTTTCCCCTGAAATCCCTGCCAGTTGTGTCTGGCTTAATCTCTCTAACCATCTGACTTGACTTCCCTTTTGAGACACACATCAAACCCCTCTTAGTCAAGAAGTCTTCCCTGAAGTTAATTAGTCTGACATTTTTTTTTCTAAATGTGTATAACATTTATAGCCCTCAAAATAGCAACAGAAATTATTTCACTATGCAATATACTCTCCTTGCTCAAAGACAGTAGATAAAGATAGCCCTGCAGACAGATATATAATCCATGTGTAGATTATATATAAAACATAAAACACTTGGGACAGTTTCCCACTTCTCAAAGCTGTCATTTGATCAAGAGTTTACTCCAGAGTTACATTTGTGTTTAATAGAAAGAGGACTGGAACTTTTACTTGAAAAGCATGAGTTTGAAAGTCACTTAAATCCCTTACTAACTGGAGCTTCAGTTTTCTCATTAGTTTGGTGAGAAAACAATAAAAACTTTCCATGACTATTGTTAAGATCAAAGAAGACAATGTCTATAAAAGATCTTTATGCACTGTAATGGATAACATAAATATGATCATTGATTCATCTGATTACATTGTAGAGAACAGGTCAGTGTTCTGATAACAGGTCAGAGTCCTGTGGCTTTATTAAATGTCTGTATAACATCTAATCTCATTTGAAACAAATTAGTTGCACAGTGAATTTCCTCTTTTTACACGCAGTGATGGGGAGCTAAGAGAAGGGGGAAGGCTAGGGTGGGAAGGGTATGTACCACACAAAGGGCTCAGGTTTCAGGGTCATATAGAAATGGCTCAAATCTTATGCCTTCCACGTCTTGCTATGTGGTCCTACACAACTTATTTGACTTATCTGATCTTCACTGTACTCATCTATAAAGTTGGTGTGGCTGTGGAGAAGCTATAATTCACCAAAGTTCCCTTTTCCTTTGAGACTCATGATAAAGCTGCCATTTCCTACCCTGTCCCTCTGCAGTTCTCTTGGGGGCATGGGACTGGGTTCTGCTGGGTTCTGCTACTTCCAGCCCTGACTATAAATTCCCCTTCAAGATCTCTACATTAGCTCTTCCCCTCCCATAGCAACTGTATCAGTTAGCTTTTACAGAATAACAAATCACCTCAAACTCAGTGGCATAAAACAAGAGCCATTCATTTTTGCTTATCTATCTGTGTGTTCCCTGGGTAGTTCTGCTGATCTGGCCAGCCTCGGTCCCTGGCTAGGCTTGCCCATGTTTCTGGAGTCTGCTACTGGCTCAGCCTAGGTCCCAATGACCTAGGATGGTCTCCCTCAACTGACTGGTGGTTGTTTTGCTGTCAGCTGGAGGCAACAGAGATGACAGGACCATGTATCTCTGATCATCCAGCCAGTGAGCCTATGTCTGTTCACATGGAAGTGGCAGGGTTTGAAGAATGAAAGCGGGGACTCTTAAGTCCCAACTCAGAATCCCAACAACATAGCTTCCACACCACATGCTGGCCAAATCAAGTCTCAAGGCAAACCCAGGTTCAAGGGGTAGGAAAATAGTTTTCCCCTGCTGATAGGACAAGCTACAAAGAATCATGTTCATTTTTACAATCTACTATAACAGCATGCAAGAAAGAGGGCAGGTTTACAAGACAGCAACATCGCAAGCCTCCCTGCTGATTGCACTCAAGTGTGAAGTGTGTACCCAGTAAACCGCTGTACTATGCCCCTGAAAGTGGGGCTGCTTGTTACAGCAGTCTATTTATTCTGATTAATAAAGATAAGAACTATTTGCTCTCAGAGCTCTGATAAAGACTGAATAAAGCAAGCTATAGAAAGTGCTAACACAGGATCTCACATTTGCTCAGTATGTGGTGGTTATATTGATTATTTACTTAGGTTATTATTATTATTATTAGCATTGCAGGTAAAGACTTGTGACATAATTATTTCTCGTTGGTCATGTTTCCAGGGTCCCACACAGCAGAGTTTAGAGGAGGTACTAGATAAATACTCCCAGACAACCTGTGGGTTCTGTCATTGGAACAACCAAGAGGAAGTCAGCAAAGAGAGTCTTCTTCAAACCTGCACAAGGTTTTGCTTCTTTCTGTCCTTACAAGCAGGGAACCAAAATCCTCACCAGTGACCCTCTTGATACTGTTACTGACCCAAAAGAAAAGATCCCAGATCTAGCTTTCCTTCACCCTTATAATTCCAGGTTATGGAGGGAAGAAGTCAGGCAACACTTGGTAAGAATTAGTAGGATTTACAGGCAGTAAACATATTTTCTAAACCAATAAATACTAAATGTTGAGCAAAAAGAATTTAAATAGAGATAAGTAAACGGGGTAAGATTGCAAAGTACATGCTGTATGATTTCATTTAAATAAAAACTAATTTATGCTGCCCAAATCAGGATAGTGGTCCACTTTCGGGAAGCAGGGATGTGATAGGAAGAAGACACATGAAGGGCTTCTGGGGTATTGCTGGAGTTCTGTTTCTTGACTTGGGTGCTGGTTATACAGTGTGCTGCTTCTGAAGATTCATCAAGCTACATGTTTACACTTGTGTACATTCTGCATCTATATTTCATATAAAAAAGTTTTAAGAGAACATGTACTTTGATAATTTTTAGTGAAGACATTGGTATATTATTATTAGTAATGCATTAAATGAGTATTAGTAAAATACTTGTGAAATTATAACAATTAAATCACACTTAACCATGAATTTAATAATTAATTTTTCAAGAAGATAAAAGAATTGTCCTAAAAAAAAAAAATCCAGGGGGCATGATTTTTGTTGCAGTTCACAAAACAGGCAGTCTTTTTTTTATTTTGCCAGAAGGCAACTTCCTAAGGTCCTCACAACCTCCCCTTGTCCTACTATAAACCGTGCCAACCCTTCACACACATACACATGAACACTTATTTTTGGCAAAGCCAGACATGATACTCAACTATTTTGAAACTTATAAATTATGGTGATTTTCAGAATCACAACTTGTCTTAAATCTCAGCATCTCTTTTCCTTTTTTAATTTGCCAACTTAACTCTTTGGTCTTTACCTGAACTTGGGTGATTACTGCTGTTTCCTTTGGCCTTAAGGACATAGTCCTTACTCTCCTTGATATATTTCATGATACAAGGAACATCGTCAAAAAGGCCATATGATGGTGACTTACTTACCACCTATAACAGTGTCTGAGGTGTAATGACTCCCACATTCCATACCCAAATACTGTAAGTGATGATCTGGCCAACTCCTGGGTGGGTAAGAGATTCTCATACATCCAATACCTTGAGACAGCAGTCTAGAACATGCATTGCAAGGTTTGAGAATGTCTCTAATAACTACCATCATGTTAAGCCCTCAAACTTCTAGTTTTTAGCACCAAGTGGGTATCCTTCAGCATTTTTCCTAATATATCATATGAGAGAGAAAACATATTAGAAGAAGGATATTAAACCAGCTTTTTCTTAACCACATTATTTCTATTATTTTGCTTATTGGCCCAGCTTGATTATCTTTTAAAAAACCTGAGATTACCCTCTTTCTCCTTTAATTCCCAAGAAAGAACAGATCTGACTTCCCTCCTTTTGCCTCTTTGCTAGGGATACATGGAATGTAACCAGCTTTCTCCATTCTCAATTATAAATTGATTGGATTATACATTCCACTGGGGCTTTGAGCCTGAGCTTTGCAACTGGTCCTAACACAATAGGTGAACAAGGCTTCTCATTATTCTCAGTTTCAGATCAATCTTTCTCTTAGTTCAGATTCCCCCCAAAAGCATACCTTGGGAGAATAATTTAGGTGCAGGTTGCTTATTTGGGAGATGATCTCAAAAAGCTTGATAAGGGAGAGGAGTGAGGGAGGAGGAATATTTGAAAGCCAAGAAAGGGAGTTAATGAGTTACCTAGAGAGATGATGAGGCTCCATCCTGTTGGGGACCATCCTTGAAAGCCTCCGAATTTTCTTTCTATGGGATAAGGAACCTGGGATATTTATCCAATGACTCTTGTCCCTCACTGGTTGAGGGCTACCCTTAGGGGTATTAAATCTTTGGTATTTCCAGGATTTCCTGCAAGTGTCTGGGCAAATTGCCATAATGTAGCAGAAAGCCTCAGGCAGGGATACAGATGCAGGCAGGTGTGTAAGGTGGGGTGTGATCAATACACATGCAGTTGACCATCACTGCCATAGATGAGTCTGGGCATGAGCCAGTGGGATATAGGTCAGGCCTCAATACACCTGCCATAGCTTCTTGTCTGAACACAGCCGATGCTAACATCCACACACATATTCACACCTGATTCACGTACACAGCTTGGAGTAGAAAATGCCATTTAAGCTGCTGATGCCATATGGTGAAGAAAAAGCATCCACACTCACACATCCCACTGAATGAACCAAATTACTCAGGAACAAATAAAGAAAGCTGGCACACTGTTTCCCAAGCCTTTACTCATCGTGTATATATTTGTTCAGAAAGCATCTGGACCCCCAGACAGCACCCAAATCTACCCTTCATTTCAGTTACCAACATTAAACATCACATCCAGAAAAAGTAGGAACTTTGAAGTCTGTGCCAGGAAGCAGGAACTGTCCTCATGTTTATATACGACAGGTGACAAAAGAGAATTTTGCCCTCAGCTGGACTCTCTGGAGCTAAAAAATAACGTTTAATGCCAAAATAATTAATTTGAGTACCTTTGCTGTGCAGTATGGGATTTTCCTACTAGTCTTAGAACCAGATTATTCATGAATTTTGGCAGCTCTCTTTGGCTGTTTTTCTCATTTTAAAAATTGAAACGTTAACTATCTATTTAGAGAAATAAATGCATGCACAAGGAGCCCAAGCTTTTCCTGTTGAAATCTACTTCTTCAGACATGATTGGCCAAAAGTGACTTTTAAGTTGGAAGTGATAGGCAAACCTAAACCTGTATTAGTGTTAGAGAAGCTAAGAGACACCAAGGCCCTAGCCAAGTCCTCAGCTATGAGGATACCTGTGGAGGAAGAAAGAGTGGTTTTGGTGTGAGCTTGGCTGCAGAACTGCTCCAAGGTCAGAACTGTCCCAAGATCAGAACTGTCTCAAGAGATGCCTCTTTGTCGGAATAGGAGGAAGCCAGGCAGGCAGGACAGAGCTGAGCCACACTGAACATAGCTCAGTGCCTACTGCCCCTACCAGGGAATTGCCCTTGATACATCCAGACCCTAGGCTCTTGCACTGACCTGGTATGCAAGGTCTCAGGACCCTGTCCTGAATGCACTGACCTGTATCTACCTTGGCCTATGTATGTACTTCTTGCATGATGACCTTCAGTCTCGCATTTACTAACAATGTTACCATATCACCTTCTGGTCTTCTTCCCCAAGGCCTATCTGCCAGCTTAGCTGGGGTGGCAACCTCATGCCCTGGCATTGCCTGGCCAAGAATGAAATAAGAAGGCCACCCAGAGTCAGCAGTGGCACAAAAATGAATGTTCACCTAACACCACATTGGCATCACTGCACAGAAATGGAGTGGAAAGGTAAATTCTCCAGAGCTTGCTGATTTCAACCTTGGGGCCCACAGGAATCACCTGGAGACCTTTCAAAGCTCCCTTTGCTTGGGTCTCAACCGGAGAGATTCCGGTTTGGTGGGCCTGGGAATTGAAAAGCTCCTCAAGTGATTTTAATGTGAAGTCAAGACTGAGAACCACTGCCCAAGACAAGCATAAGGGTCAAGAATTTGGGGGCCTCCCTCGCCACCCTCCATTTCTCACTTGACATCACACTGTGCTCATATTCTAGGGTGATGGGAAATTACCTCCTGTTACTTCCCAGGACACTTACCAAAAGAACCACAAGGACGAGGGCTGAGCCCTGTTATTGTTTCTTTCACCTCCTTTTTTGAAGGTCTCTCCGGTGCTCTGGGAGGCACATGGGGTTAGGCGTCAGGAAATCTGAGTTCAAGACCAGCTCTGCCACTGGTCAGCATGGAATCTCAGACATGCCTTAACATCTGTGCTCTCTCTCACTTCATCTTCAAAATACAAACATTGGACAAGATGTTCACAAAAGTCCCTTTTGCCTCTACTACTTACGACAACTTAGGGAAGAGCTACTTGTGACTTGCTGGAGATGTGGAGAGTGTGGTCCTATCTGTGGCTGAAATGGGTTCCTGAGTGACTCCAGAGCACAAGACTGAACTTTCCCCTGCTGCTGCTGCTGCTGCTGCTGCTGCTGCTGCTGCTGCCTGTGATGAACAGTTTTCCACTTGTCTGCTTTTCACCCTAAGTCACAAGTTACTTGGGTGTTTGGGAGGGTTCTGGACAACCTAACTCAGGCAGAATAGTAAGTCCACCTGTGGTTACTGGTGTCAAGATCTACCCACATCCCAGCTCAGAGGACACCCCATCTCTTTTGACTGCTTGACCTCACTCCAGAATATCATGATAGAGGCTCCATTCTGAGGCTCCTTCATTCTGTTTCCAGCCAGTGCAAAACTTTGGAATTTCTCCAACCCATTGTGTATTATAGCATAAGAATGGAGGACTGCTACCACCCTTTAAAATGTGCATTTAAAAATATAAGTCACTGACTGTATCTATACCTAAAACAACACATGTGAAAGATGGCTAAGAGTCTGGGTTCTGGGGTTGGCCCTAAGTTTGAAGGCTGACCCTGGCATATATCACCTGTACAACCCAGGGCAGGTGACATACCCTATTCAAGCTGCAGTGTCCTCATTGGCAAATGGAGAGGACAATGGAAATTACTTCATTGAGTGGTTATGAGGATTAGATGAAAGGTGACCTATAATGTTGGTGGCAAAATACCAGGCATGTCTGGAGTGTAATGACATTAGTCACCAAAAACACAACAGTCTCAGGACCAGTTCTCATCAGCTTTAGAGCATGGGGCTCCTGCAAACACAAGAATCAAGTGGGAGGACAAGGCTTGCTTGATTATGTCTTTAAGCTGAACTCCAGCCCCATCCTGTACAAGGCTGATCTCAGGAGGATGAAGACAAGTCCACTGTTTTTGTTTTTTGTTTTGTCTTGTTTTTGTTTTTGTTTTTGTTTTTGTAGTGCTAACATCCAATTCCAAAGAAAAGGATCCCAAGACCTCTACCTCTGTGTCCAGCCTGCTGGTGCTGCCGCAGACATGGATTGGATGACAGCTTTCATGCACTCTGGGAAATCTAGGGAAATAAAACCAAGTCCTCCTGGAACCTAAACATCCTACAGAGGTTCTACAGAGGCCTATGGGAAGCAGGAGGGCATGAGAGGCCCAACTGCTTTCATGCGTTCTACATACTCTTCTCTCCATCTGCATATTTAGATGCTATTTAAAGAAAGTGCTATGTGCCCATGTATGTTAATTTATAAATAGATGTTAATAAATAAAATGGAAGATGTGGCAACTGGATGGCTCAGTCGGTTAAGCAGTTGTCTTCAGCTCCCAGGTCCTGGGATCAAGCCCCACATTGGGCTCCTTGCTGAGCAGGGAGAGTGCTTCTGCCTTGCTTGCTGTCTCCCCTGTTTGTGCTTGCTCTCTCCTCTCTCTCTCTCTCTCCTCCCTCTCTCTCTCTGTCAAATAAATAAATAAAATAATAAATAAATAAAGGAAGGAAGGAAGGAAGGGCTCCGACAGTGTGCATCAGTGTAGGTTTTTGTTTGTTTGTTTGTTTGTTTTGTTTTGTTTTTTTTAAGGTACAGGTTCTGGTTCAAATGCATGTTCAGATGCAGATCTAGGGTGAAGCTGAGTCTGGTTCCATAATAAGGTCCCAGATGTTGCCAGTGCTGCTGGTCTGGGGACTGCACTAGCAAGAGCAAGGTTCCAGGGGCTCCAGAAGCCAAGATTGATGAGAACTTATTATGACTGAAGTTATAAGGAAACTCTGGAAGGAAGGTCCTGGGAGATCTTACAAACTTGAAGACTGATAAGAATGAATATATATATATATATATATATATATATATACACACACACACACACACACACACACATATATATATTCTACTAAGTATGTTTTACAAATTCTACTAAGTATGTTATTTATATATATATTATTTGTATATATATTTGTTATTTATATATATGTTATTTATAAATGTTATATATAATATGTTATGTTATTTATATATATACATATGCACACACATATGTGTGTGCATATGTATATAAGGAATTTGAGGGTTAGCTCACATAGAAAGACCTGTTGGAGCTGCATCTAGCCCTTGGAATGATCTGAACCCTTTAGGGTTTAGTACAGACCTCCACCAAGGCCAATAAGTTTCAGGAGAACTCTGGGCCCTGGGCACTGGGGATGTCATAGAAAAGTTTCTAGCTGGTCCTGTATGAGAGCTTTAACCTAGAGGGGAGCTGTGGATTTTTCCACCTTGTCTTTGATGGTGCCTGTGTTATTAGCTGGGGAATCAGGGCCAGGGAAGGTCCTTGGAAAATGCATCAAGGGCTTATTCCAAAATCCAGGCAAGACAGAGTGTCAGAGGTCAAGTAGAGCTGTGCACAAAGCTTCACAGAAGCTTAGGAAGGGGATGACTGAATCTATCCAAACAGTGGTGAGGCCTTGACAAGTGAGAAGATGAGAACTGGGTCTTGAGGACATGGGAGTTCTTCCCAAGGAAGAAACCAGAAATAAGGTGTAGCCCATTATGACCCATTCGTATTTCAGATTTGAGTTCCACCATCCCAGCC
The DNA here is from genome assembly GCF_002288905.1 of Enhydra lutris kenyoni. NCBI lineage: Eukaryota > Metazoa > Chordata > Mammalia > Carnivora > Mustelidae > Enhydra > Enhydra lutris. The sequence goes on from NW_019154090.1 coordinate 49,058,241, forward strand.
ATCTTTGGGTTCATGTTTCTTAGGGGGAAAAAATGGCATACTGTGCTTCTCTTTGATAATAAATGAGGTAAGAAAGTATTTAATAAACTTTAAAATATGATATAAATACAAAGTAGAGCAATTTTTATTTACCTGCATATAACCAAGCTATTTGTACTCACTAGCAGGTAGGTCACATGGAAATGCATTTAGAAAAATCTGTACTTGTTCTTGCTAATAAAGTTAACTAAGGACCCAAGATTAACTCAGCAGCCTAGGGTGAATAATCGTTGTGTTGCTATTGTTCTCATTCTCAAGCTAGCAGACACAGAACATTTACTCTGTACCACTGACTGTCAGCAGATGCAGTTGGTGACCTTTTACTGGGCTTGGGCATTCCAGCCCGACTGCTCTCAGGTACAGAAGCCTCCTTATGGGACTGCCCTTGGCTCATGCAATCCCCAGCACCCAGAGAGCTGGAAGGTTGCCCTAGGCCTTACCCAGGAGGGGCCCACAACCCCTGCCTAGTGATGTGGGGTGTGCAGTTCAGAACCATGCTTCGAGGTGAATAACAACTTTGGGGCAATTCTCAGTCCAAAGAATCCTTTGGAACCAGGATGGGGTTGGACTTTCCCTAAACCACATCTTTGCCCATCCTCTTCCCCGACCCTCCCCTGCTTCCCTCAATTCTCTACAGGTTTCTCTTGAGTGCCCTCTCTCAGTAAATCATGTGCTTGGACTCTGCTTCTATAGAACTGACCTCAGATAATCTTAAACAGTTTACTGTAAGACCTCATTTCACCATTACAGTGAAATGCATGTGTATAGACAAGGTATACATTATTGCAGATGGAATCATTATCCCCAATTCCTGCAAATAGCAGGTGTTGGAGCTGGAATGTGCATTCAGCTCACCACATGACACAGTCCCTCCCAGTTTTCACTGTTAACTCTTTAGGAGGTAGCTGATTACACATCAAAACTGATCATCCTTTAAAGTATCCATTATTTACAATCCCATCATATATTAACAGAAATACAAAAATGACACCACTGCATAGTAAATAGTAGAGCAATTGAGCCTGCCCCAAAATAACTCAAGTTTTTTAGGGCTCAGAGAGAAAAGTCAGGATGTCCACCACTCCCTGAGGTCAGATTTACAAAGAAGGCAATCATTCAGGACACAAAATTGCAGATGCGGACATCGAAAGCCTATGTGCAAGCTGTGGGGATTTTCCACCCATAAAACATTGCCGTCATGGTATACTCTGAGAATTATCAGAAGCCAGAGTTCTAACAGCTTCAGTCTTTTATTTTCTGTCTCGGGCATTGGAGCCCAAGCACATTTGTCTTCCAACCCAGGGACAGTGTGTGGAGGGTTTTCTGGAGCAGCACTCGGCGCTGATTTTTGTGCCTGGAGACGATAATGGAACAGTGTGTTTGCAGTTTCTATTTGTCATAAATACCTCATCTTCATGTGGGCTCCCCCACAGCCGCTTTGTGAGTCTGGGCCCTAGGAAACTGCATCTCTGCCAAGCCGTCCTAGAGGTGCTTGGACATCCTGAACGGGCGCACTACCGCTCTAGTGGAAAGTTTTGATTTTTTAACATCGGATTGAGAAGGTGCCTGTTACAGAGACAGGGACCTTGCATTTTAGATTGAAAACATATCTTGTCTCTTCTTCTCCAGGGTGCAGCATGGGATCTTGGCTGAAAGTGGTCCAACAGATAGCAAAACTATGTACAGAGGGCAGGGCCACGGGGTTCCACTTGCTCCTCCTCTGGCTATGTTATTATAGGAAACTGCTGAACCTCCTTAGCCTTTGTTTGGCCATGAATCACACGAGTGCCATAATGCTCATCTCCAGGAGAGCTGAACTGAATCAAACCCCTTCTTTCATATCTCTGAAGCCCCATGCTTTAGGCTTTGCAAGTGAGGGGAAAAAAAAAAAAAAAGTATCTCTATCTGTCAGGGAAATAGATTTCTGAAGTTTATATTTAAGCAAACTTTAATGAAAGCATTAAAATGCTTTCATTATAAGCATTATAAACATTATAATGCTTTCATTATAATACTACCATTATAATACTACTTGTCTTTCTTTGGGCTCCTAAACTAAGCACCCACACTAAGTGGGGGTACCTGGCTGGCTTAGTTGGTGGAGCATGTGGCTCCTGATCTCAGGGTTGTGAGTTCAAACCCCACATTGGGTGCAAAGATTACTTAATAAATAAAAGTTAAAAAAATAAAACTGAGACAAAGTGTTCCTCTCTTTTGCTCAGGCCTGGTCTGCAAGCTTTGACCCAATTATCCTGACGTCACTCATCGTGGATTGTGTCCAAATATCCACAGGTAACTCCAGCTGCTAGATGGAGTCCACACTTGGTCAAAGTGACTGCAGCAGCAGGAACTGGTTCTGGTCCAGGGCCCCAGTGCCCTTAGAGACATCCCACTGTTTCCTCCCCTGGGAGGGACCCCTGGCAAGATGTATGGAGTCCTTAATCTGCGTGTTCTTTCGAGAGTTTAAGGTTTGGGGTATGAAACCTACATCTGGCTTTGAAGCTGGTCTGCGCCCATGACAACTCCATGGGGGACTATCACAAGTGGCAGTCAGCCCCCATGGTAAGGACTTTGCCCTGAAAGAAAGTTTTTGGGACTGCAGCACTCACTTTACAGTTAATCTTTAGAAGCAGAATAGTACATTTCTTAGTTGTTGTTGAGTGTTGTTGTTGTTTTCATTTAATACACATTTATTAAACCTCCTCTATGGGTCACATCTCTGTTAGTTACTAGGATGAAGTGTGAACAAATAAGACCCAGCCTTCATGGAGTTTATAATCTAAAAGGGGAAGTAGACACTAACCAGGACACTAAGAAACACACACATAAACTGTGACATGCCATGCCAAAAATCATGCCAAGAATAGAACATAGCATCCTAACCTGGTTGGGGGGAGGCAGGGGTAGGAGTAAAGAAGCTTTCATATAGAGTTGGATCCAGACACAGAATCAAGTAGAATCCACAGAGGGAGGTGGGTGAGAGCAGAGGTAGATGATGATGTGCGCAAAGGCCCTGAGTCAAGAAGAAGAGTGGAACAACTCAGAAAACGGCAGAAGTCCTGGTGGCCCATGTTGTGACAGAACACTGTTAAGTGGCAGGTCCAGGTTATCCAGAGCCTGATTAGAAACTTGGTCCATGAACCTATCAGCCTTAGGGAGCCATGAACAACTACAAACAAGGGAAGATAGTAGGGACTCCACATGTATCAAGACCCATGTGACTCTTAAACTTTGCTCATGGATTCTCAGATGAGGACCTAGCCAGTCCTAGATCAGACTCTGGAGTCTGGGGGAGCTCAGGAAGGACATGGTTCCTTTGATTTCTATTTAATGGCAGCAGAATAATGTAGTTGGCAATGGGACAGCTGACCTCAGAATCCCTGGGCTTCCCAGGTCAGGAGTAGCAGGTATCTCTCTGGTTCTCATCCTGGGCTCCTCACTGGCCCAGTAAAGCCCACTGAGGAGGGAGGCAAGAAGGCTCTCCAAGAGCATCCCAGAAGAAGGCCCTGCACCTGAGCTTCACCCAGCTGCACTGGCTCTTCCCCCACCCCCACCCAGAGGTGGGCAGGGACAGAGTCAGCAGAGAGGGGCCAAGACTGCGGGCATACCCCTGTGCCCTCTCTGGAGTCTCACACTGACTTCTTCCTCCGAAGGGCTCCCAGCAGCTAGCAAATAGCACCTGAGCATGAGCAATGGGCATGTCACAAGGGGCATCCAAGGACTGCCAACCTCCTCCCAACAGAAACCTCACTCCCATACCAGCAGCTGAACACACTGCATACAGGGAGCCAAAGACAATGGTTGCATATTCTGGACTTTACAGGATCACAGATGGAATGCCCCCATCAGAGGTGGCTCTGTGCTGAGCAGCAACCAGGCAATAATGGCAGGTACTGACTGTAGAACAGAACACAGATGCAGGGCAGGAGCTGAACCACGAATTCAAAGCTGCATGTTGGTTCCATGCCCAACATTGAACTGAATTATGATGGAATCTAGCAGGAAAGAGCCTCTGGGGAAGTGGAAGTGGCCAGCTGGGGAGATGAGAGGAATCTGGGCTGTGAGCAGGAATGTCCTTAAGCCACCCCCAGGGTCTCCATTGACCTGGTTGGCAACTGGCTTCCCAAAGAGGGGAGAAATCTTGGCTTCTTTGGGGACTCAAGAATGTTAATTGGAATTGTTGATGTCAAATGGACAGCCATGCTCATCATCTCTCTGCAGAGGACTGACCAGCAATATGGCCAGTGTGTCCTTTGAAATGGGTTGGAGCCAGGTACTTCTGCCTCAGTTTCTGCTAGAGCCTGGCCAAGAGAGGGAGCATGGCTGGTAAATAAATCATTCTGCTTAGGAAAGAAGCTATATTTCCAATCCGAAAATCAAAGCCTGAAATCCCACAGAGTGACCTCTGTCAAATTCTCATTGTTTGCTGTGCATTGTGATGTGTGTCAGATTATTAGGGAGTGAGAACTCTTCTCAAGCCTTACGATATGGGAAGTTGGAGGGGGAGCTGAACCATGAGAGACTGTGGACTCAGAAACAAACTGAGGGTTTTGGGGTGGGCAGTGGGGGGTGGGGTGAGCCTGCTGGTGGGTATTAAGGAGGCACGTATTTCATGGAGCACTGAGTGTGGTGCATAAACAATGAATTTTGGAACACTGAAAAAAAAATTAAATTGAATTAAAATAATAAATGTAAAAGAGAGAGAGAGACTTGCCAGAGCTGCCCATATCTCTGCTTGCAGCTGAGGGTGGTGAGCTTCCTTCAGCCCCCGGCAGGGGCAGGAGCTTGGACTCTGTAACAGGCTCTGTGAGGCACTGCCTGCTATCTGGGCCTTCATTTTGCTGCTTCGAAATGTGAATTAAATTAATAAAATTTCCATCTCTGACATGAAGTTTTAAAGTAAACGGAGTTCTAAGTACCAGTAACAGTGACCGAAATCATGATGTAAATTGAAAATGTATTTCCCTCTTTTTAGATAGTTGTTTCTTCTTTCCTTCCCACCCTTCCTTCCTTTCCTTTCTTTTTTTCTCTTGTTGCAAAATAAAAAATAAGAATTTAGCCCTCCTTAATACAGTGCCAAATGCCTGCATTAAAAGTGTACTGCTGTGCTGTGCTCTCCTTATGGTTTTAGGGGCTGGAGTCACATCAGGTACATAGAATTCACAAGTCCCCTCTCTGTAGTGCTGCAGAGGTCACAGGCACAGGAGAACAACCAGGATTAGAAATCAGGCACAGTATATGATTGCCATTGGTATTCCCCTCAAAGGAGATAATTCTCCTGCTAGAATTAATCTCTACTGTCAATTTCAGTACACATCCTACCTATGGGCAAGTTTCTTCCCCTACTTGGGATGGTGAAAGCGTGGGAGAGAGGCTACAAGAAATAGGAAGAGGGAGAAGTTGCCAAGTGTATACAAGTCTGAATACACTCTCATAAATAACCTCAGATTTGGAAAAGGTAGGATTTCTGAAATCAAGCAAACTCTTTTCCACAATAAAGACATATACAGAGCCGAAGAATCTCAGACATCTTCTCACAAGGCCATTCTCCTTGGAACTTGAGCTGGTCAGTGTATGGAGGAACGGAGGGCTTCCAGCAGACCCAAGGGCTGGTGACCAGCTCTCTACCTCTTCACTGAAGTTTTCTCCAACAGTAAAATTGGAAAATCACCACCCTGCCCTTGGGGATATCTCCCTCCATCTCCACCCCTTGGTGGGCAACTAATTAGTAATTAATGAGTAATTAACTGTGAATGCTTTCTAGGAAATGCATCCCCCATTGGAGGGCCCAAAGCTCTCTCCAAGGCAGAACCAGCATCACCTGGTCTGTGACAGGCATCCTGCAATGGCACTGCCCAGTACTTAGATTCCAACAGTGTGAATGTGTTAGAACTGCACATTCTTTCCCCTCTCCTTATATTCCTTTTTCCCACCCCCTCATTTTCATGTTGTTACAGTATTGTGTGGTTATATGTTACACAAATTTTAATTATGCTGCCCTGGATTAATATGATAAATATTAATGAAGTCATTCATTTTGTGTCCAAATTTTGAAATAATGTAAATGACTAACATTAACAATCATTAAGGATTCCTGTATTTCATGGCAGGTGGTCCATGCCAAGTACAGGCTGTGTTTACACTGGGGATCCAGGGCAGAGTCCTTTATCTTTAACAGACCTGCTCTCCTTTGTCAAGGTCCACCTTAAGTCAGGTGAGGTTAGAATTTGCAAGGTCTCCCACTGGGATAGCTCTTGCATGAAATGTAAATCAAGTTCTGGATTCATTGTGTTCTCAATGAAAAGTTCCCCATAAGCCAACTCTTTTATGTTGTGATAGGTTAGTTTTTTTCAAAGCAGAATGCCCTCCAAGTGAATATAAATTAATATAAATAAACTGATTTAACGACTTTGTCTTTTAATAATGTTGGGTAGTTTCCAAATAACATTGTTCTTTTAATTCTCAGAACAACTTGATGGATAGTTCTATTAGGCAGGATAAGCAAGGCTTTTTTCCATAACAAATGAACCCCAGTATTTCAAAGGTTTAGCCATTGTCATAGTCTAATGTAGTTTGGGGAGTCTCCCTCCATCTTGTAGCTACATGATCTGGAACACATGACCTCTCAGGATACCACAGAAGGTAAGGGCTAGAGGATTACACTAGATAAATTTTTATGGGCTGGTTCTGGAAGGGTTCACATTACTTCAGCTCATGTTCTCTTAGCCAGAAGTCAGTAGCATCACCCAAGCCAACTCAGGAAGTAGGGAAGCAGAGCCTCTTCTGTGTCCAGAAAGAGGAAATGTGTGGAGTCTACACAGTACTATGTCTTAACAAATATTTATTTCAGTGGACTTTTATTGAGCATCTCCTATGTCCCAGGCAAAGTGTTGGGTTTTAAGGATAGTATTCCTTTTAAATAGGTAGAAAAATGAGGCTCAGAACTGGTATGTAACTTTCTCAAAACTGTATTATGAGTAAATTGGAGACTTGGATCTCAAATTTTTTTTTTTCCATTTTGTCCATCCTCTTTTAGTTTTAATTGGTTTCTTGGCACAGGTGAAGAGATTTCCTTAGAAGTTTTTCTGACCTGACAGTCTTTAATCCTATGATGAGAATGTTTGTAATGAATACTTGCCCTTGTTTTTATGCTAACTTCTATGTATGACAGCAAAGGGACTACTAAATGCAGTGTTGGCCTCTCTAGAAATCAGATGGTGGAGAGAGTGTTAAGGTAATTTCTTTATTTGTGATATGGTTATATTATATACATATCTATATAATACATAACTATATTCTGTAGGTCACTTTCTGGAAGAGTGATTCATTTGCAGTCCATATTTCCAGTCAGCAAGGCTCCCTTTAACGTGAGGTAGAGAGTACTACTATGTTAGTTATCACTCCTTCTGGCACATTGGTGACATTTGCAAATGCCATTTTCTGCTGTCTGTGTTGCTTCACCTTTTATTGTTACTGTTCCCAGACATGACAGTGGGTATAAACAAATATACCATAAGTACCACTATTTGCCGGGGGCTACTTTTTGCTTATAGGATTTATAGGACTTCTTGGTCCTGTGTTTTATAGAGAAAGTTTTCAATCACTCCCGCCCTTCATTCCTACTTTAGAGAATGCTTTGCTATAATAGTTAGAGAATGCTTTGGTATAATAGTTTCATGGACTTCAAAGAACAGAAAACAGTGTCAACAGTGAAACAAGTCATCTTAATTTTCAAAGTCATATGTTTTCCCTTTATGGAGCATTTGATCATATGTATGCTAAGGGTGGAGCTGTTGTTCCCTTTTATGTACTAGAGTTCAATTAATAAGCATGCAAAATAACCAGGTCTTGTGAGCTTGTCTAAATTCTATATTAAGAAATGTGAAAGTTTTTTATGCATAAAAAGTATTCAAGAAATTATACACTTTTTTAAAGATTTTATTTATTTATTTGACACAGAGAAAGAGACAGTGAGAGAGGACACAGAAGCAGAGGCAGTGGGAAAGGGAGAAGCAGGCTTCCTGCAGAGCAGGGAGCCCAATTTGGGGCTTGATCTCAGGACCCTGGGATCATGACCTGAGCCAAAGGCAGATGCTTAATGACTGAGCCACCCAGGTGCCCCAAATTGTACAGTCTTGAAGAAAAACTCTTCTTGTATTTTGTACTGGTACTTATTACTGCAATGTGGGGTACATATAGCAGTAAGTGTGGGGATTTCACAAGAACCCCAACCAGGACAGCACTATAAATGAAGGGGATGCTTTTAGTAATTTGCCAACAGCAGATGTGAATTCAGACTGTCTCAGGAAAACCAGAACTTAGGTCACTCCGAACATAAAGCATATGGTAGTCCACTGAGAAGATTTGGTTGCTTAAATCCTCATAGTGTCTTTTTTTTTTTTTTTTTTTAGATTTTTATTTATTTGTCAGAGAGAGAGAGAGCACAAACAGGAGGAGAGGCAGGCAGAGGAAGAAGCAGGCTCTCCACTGAGCAAGAAGCCTGATGCAGGACTTAATCCCAGGACAGTGAAATTGTGACCAGAGCCCAAAGCAGATGCTTAATGGACTGAGCCACCCAGGTGTCCCAGGAATCCTCATAGTGTCTTATCTGAAGTGTTCTTGTTGAAGGGATAATTCCGAGGCAAAAGTTAGCAAATTACATAATCAATTTTGAAGTTTCAAACACTTTCCTATATTTGCTATCATATTTAATCTTACATTTGATTACATAAACAAACACACACATGCACACACACACACAGGAAGCCAAGTCAACAGGCATTTTCTCTATCTGCTGCAGCAGAACCAGGCCAGGAAACAAGTTTCTGCCCCTTAAGCTCTAGTGCTATCCAATCACACCAGATTTCCAGATGAAAGGCCTTCTAGGCCCTCAGAAAATCATCGTATACAGGGATTGCTTCAAGACAATGTTTTATAGAATAAATATTTTTTAAAGGTAGATATCAAGGTGCCTATCTTATTTCAAATACAGATTTTCCATGTTCATAAACAAAGTATAAAACAAATATGTATGACACTTTATTTGAAGACTTTAAGGCAAGCATATTGACACTTTTTTTCCATATATTAATTAATTTCCTATGGCTTGTCAGGCACTGAGCTACTCAGGATTTTGTTAAATAACCTAAAAACCAATATTTCTTGATATTTTAAAGAAAGCTATTTTCTCTGGAAAGCCATAAAGCATGTTAAGAAAATGACATATTAAATAGTTAAATCTTTTTTTTTCTTCTTAAGTTATTAATTATTTTTATTAACATATAATGTATCATTTTCCCCAGGGGTATAGGTCTGTGAATCTTCAGGCTTACACACTTCACAGTACTCACTATATCACATACCTTCCCCAATGTCCATAACCCAACCACCCTCTCCACACCCCCTTCCCCCAGCAACCCTCAGTTTGTTTTGTGAGATTAAGAGTCTCTTATAGTTCGTCTCCCTCCTGATCCTATCTTGTTTCATTTTTTTCCTTCCCTACTAAATAGTTCAATCTTTAAATAAAATTAACTATGGCATTTTCTTGTGTTTTTTTTATTATAAAAGTATATATTAATATGGTTAAAATATACAGAAATGTAATAAATTAAAAGTCACCTCCTAGAACCAGCTAGAACCACTCCAGATTTTTGCATTTGGTTAAAGAGGCATTCAAGTGAAAACCTAGAAAGACATATGTATAACAGAACTATGTCTGCTCCATGCTCTAAAACTGAATACTGAAACAAGTCAAGTATAACATTTCAGTAACTGGAATTCCAGAAAGAGAGGATAATGAGAAGAGGTAGAAACATATTGGAGGGGCGCCTGTGTGGCTCAGTGGGTTAAAGCCTCTGCCTTCAGCTCAGGACATGGTCCCAGTGTCCTGGGATCGAGCCCCACATCGGGCTCTCTGCTCAGCAGGGAACCTGCCTCCTCCTCTCTCTCTCTGCCTGCCTCTCTGCCTACATGTGATCTCTGTCAAATAAATAAATAAAATCTTAAAAAAAAAAAAAACTTCATCAGCCTGTAGATGAAAGAATCTCAGCAAACCCAAACAGAAGGAATACAAGAAAACCGTCAGCCATAAATACATCTTAGAAGCATATATATACAATGGAGTATTATGCCTCCATCAGAAAGGATGTATACCCAACTTTTGTATTAACATGGATGGGACTGGAGGAGATTATGCTGAGTGAAATAAGTCAAGCAGAGAAAGTCAATTATCATATGGTTTCACTTACTTGTGGAGCATAAGGAATAGCATGGAGGATATTGGGAGACAGAGTGGAGAAGTTGGGGGAAATTGGAGGAGGAGACAAATCATGAGAGACAGCAGACTTTGAGAAAAAAACTGAGGGTTTGGGAGGGGAGGGGTGTGGAGGGTTGGGTGACCTAGGTCGTGGGTATTATGGAGGGCACATACTGCATGGAGCGCTGGGTGTTGTGCATAAACAATGAATTTTGGAATACTGAAAAGAAATAAAATAAAATAAAATGGGGGGAAAAAAAAGTATCCAGAGGGAAAAGATTCATTATCCATTGGGAACCAGTGAAAGAAATGATGATGACTTCCTTTCTTAAGCAATGGATCAAAGACAATGGAAAAACAGCTTTAAGGTGATAAAAAAAAAAAAAAAAAGTACATGTAAATCCATAGTCTATACACAGCAAAACATCCTTAAATAGGAAGGTGAAATATGCAGATAAATAAAGTTGTCACGAGCAGACCTCAACAATAGTAAATGGTAATGACATTCTTTAGGCTGAAGGGAAATGACATCAGATTGATAAATGAATACAAAGAAAGGCATGGAAGCATTGGAAATATTAAATAAATGATTAAGTAAAAAAGATTATATATTTTTCTTCTTATAACTTTCTTAAAAGATACTTGAATGTTTAAGGAACATATAATAACATGATGGTGAGGGCTATAACACATTTACAAGAAAATATATGATACTAAGCATGAATTATGTGGAGTAAATATAATTATTCTGTTGAAATATTTGAACATTGTACATGAAGTGATACATTGATAATTATATGTAAACTGTGGCTAATGAAAATGCATTCTAAATTTCCTAGAACAACCACTAAAAAATAGAATTACAGAGGACAACTAAAATGAAATGCTAACAGTTTGATTAGCTCAAAGGACGCTGCCCAGAAAGAAGAGAGAAATAAAAAATTTAAAAGCAAATAGTAAAATGAACCAATTAGTAAAATTAGATGTAATAGATAAGTATAATATACTTATATATTTATAGTTGTTATTAGAAGTTATATATCCACATAAATACAATAGCATATGCCATATAGTTATATGTATATATGTACTTATATATAAATATATATTATGCATAGGAGAGTGTATGAGACATAACACCTTATTTCTCAGAGTGGAATCAAGCCTAATCAAATGAATCCACTGAAACGATATTAAATGTAAGGAACAAATCAACCTAAAAAATCTTCTCATTGGTGATCAGTAGTCAGAACAATAAAGACATCACACCCATAAAACAAGAACAAGCTCAAATTTAAAAAAAAAAAGAGCAATCAGAGAACAAGAAAGAGGCTGACAAAATTTAAAACATTATTGCTAATAATTTATATACATGTACATACATAGGTATGGATGTATTTGTGTAAGAGCAGAATGGACAATAATTAACAGAGTCATATAAACACAACCAGGAAGCATTCTTCCAAAAAGAAGAGCACAAAGGAAAAGAAATTATATATTTTCCACAATCAGTAGAGGTGCTCAACCTGAGAACATAGAGCTATCCTCTTACGTCCAGCCACCTCCTAAGAAATCCGTCTTATTCTTTCCTCTCAATCACTGGCTGACTTTTCATCTTTGCAGGTTTGCTGAAAGCAAAAGCAACAAACAGTTCTGACTACCCGCTGCTGAGCCACTAACTAGAACCATAATTTAGAAGGCGCTGAGATACAGGAAGGCTACCAGGTGTAAAAGCACCAAGGAGCCCAGAATACATGGATTCTTGCCACTCCATGACAGCATACAGCATGGTAATAGCATACATGTGTCTTCTAACTATATCCAGGACCAGTGAGGAGAGAACTATGATGTGCAGAGAGCAAAAAAGGAGGACTGTCCCCACTGAGTCTGAGTCCTAAGCTGGGTTCTAACAAGAGCACTGGGAAATCAGAAGGGATAACCACCAGGAGCAGACCACCCACCTTGGGGTTCCCTAAGGAGCAGGAATGTCTGCCCTGCTCTAACTTAAAAAGTTATTTTCCTTATTTCCAGTCTTTTGTTTTCCTGAATACATTGGGGATGCGGAGAAGCACATTCTTTTAAAGAAATTATTCAACTCTGCCTTTTCCCCTGACTCTGAATAAGCCCTAAGGCAAAACTGTTGAGTGGAAAGGAAATGATTAACAACCTTAATTTTTGTTTCTGAAATTCGAACTCCAAATATTTGTCTACTTAAAAACTCCAGTAGAATCAACTGACCAAGTGGTGGAACTAATAAGGAGATTGAACGAGGCTGTTTGACAACAGCTCAGCATATAAAAACTGAGCTGCTCTGTTTGCTGGAAATGATCAGGGAAAAAAAAAAAAAGAGAGAGAGAGAGAGATTGCATTCAAAAGAGTGAAAACATGATGAAGTGCCTAGGAATAAACAAATTAAGAAATGCATAGACTGTTGGTTACAAAAATCCATATCCACACATATCTACAAATACTTTTGCAGAGCAGCATAAAAAAGAGGAATAGATGTAGAATCTGCCATGTCCCTATAAGGGAAATCCCCATACTATAAAAATGCAAATACTCTTAATCAGTAAACTGATAATCTTTATCAAAATCCTGTGATAATTTTAATGAACCTTGGTAAGGTTCTATAAATTAATACAAAAATATAATATTAATGAATAATAAGGGGCCCCTGGATGGCTCAGTGGGTTAAGCCTCTGCCTTTGGCTCAGGTCATGATCTCAGGGATCTGGGACCAAGCCCCGCATCAGGCTCTCTGCTCAGTGGGGAGCCTGCTTCCCTCTCTGTCTCTGCCTGCTGCTCTGCCTACTTGTGATCTCTCTCTCTCTCTGTCACATAAATAAATAAAATATTTAAAAAAGAAGAATAATAAGATTTTATCATATTAATATTAGTGAGATAATTGCACTACCAGATATAAAGCAGGGTATAAAGTTATAGTAGTTAAAACTGTGTAGTACTGACACAGAGTCAAACAAATAGATGAATGAGAATAGATAGCACAGGAACAGACCCATATGTGAAATACCCATGGTATCTGGAACAGTGGGGGAATGATGGATTGTTCCATACATTTTATTTGGAAAACCCACTCCAATATGTGGTAAGCAGAATAATAGACCCCCAAATGCCCCCATCCTACTCCCTAAACTCTATTAACTTCCATTACAGAAGGAACTTCACAGACGTGATTAAGTTTATAGACCTTGAAATAGGGAGATTAACCTGGACTATCCTGATGGGCCCAACTGAATCACATGAGCCCTTAAAACCTGAGCTTTCCTGGCTGTAGTCAGTGACCATTGAAGAAGGTCAGGGAAATGAGATGCCACTGGCTCTGATGATGAAGGAAGGGGTCAGGAGATGAAAGGAATACAGGTTGCCTCTATAGGTTGAGAAAGGCAAAGAAATGCATCCCTCCTAGAGCCTCCAGGAAGGGATGCTGCCCTGCCAGCATCTTGATTTTGGTCCATTGAGGCCTCTGCTGGACTTCCAGTTTACAGAATCGTAATATAAAAACTTAGTACTAATTTAAGCCACAAATCTTTGATAATTTCTTACGCAGCAAGCAGAAATTGATAAACAACTTTGAAAAGTAAGATTTCTGTCTCATATTGCATAAAAAATAAATTTTGGTTAATTAACAGGCCAAATACAACAAAACATTTGGTTAGTTACACACACGCGTGTGCACGCACACACACACACACACACACACACACACACACACACACCTGTAAGATGTTGGGGGAGAGAGGAATAAGAGAAGCTTTGGTAGAATGTGTGCATGCATTTGAGGTAGAGGAAAGCTCTCTAAGCAACACATAAAATCTACAAGCAAGAAAATGAAATGATGGATAAATTTTATTTCAAAAAATAAAAATGTTCTGGAGGAAAAAAAAAACGCAAAAAAACAAAATTAAAAGCAAAAATAGCCTGGGGAAGAATATACCTAACATACGTTAGCAAAGGAATAGTGTCTTTATTATAGAAAACAAATACTACAATACTTAAGAAAAGTAATATAAATAGATAAAAAAACAATTATACAGTATGAGACCCAGTAATTCCCAGAATAAGCAATTCAAATGGCCAGCAAATGAAAAAAAAAAAAAAAATGAGATCTGGGGAATGGCCGTGAAACTAATAATACTTCACCCATCAGATTTGCAAAACGTTCAATTATTAATAATAGACATTGATTGAATAATATATAAAATCTTACTCTTCTATAGTGTGTAAATTATGAATATACAAAAATGAAATAAAATAAAGTAAAATGTTTTTGTATCTAGCTCATGCCATGATTGAGTCAATCCTAAACCTTTTTCTTTTCTTCTATACACAAGATAAACATATGCATGCACACACATGCACACACACACTCACACACAAGGGTCAGAGCAGCTGAGCTGATGCTGGAGGAGCTAAAATCTCAGGGACAATAAATCAGTTGCTTAATTCTGCCATTGCTGTAAGGCTGTGCAACCCCAGCCCAGCTGGGCAGATGCAGGAGAGCATCTGAGGGGCAGAACTACTGCAATTTCTTGCAAGGCCTTCCTGTCCTTGACCCTATGGCTGGCAAGCTCTCCCTCCTGCTGGTTGTAAGGCATTGCTTTTGCCTTTTTCCCTTCTCTAGGGAGCTCGGAATGGCTTTGTGGGTGGGAGAAAATAAAACTAAAAGTTATTAATTTGAAATACTGTTTGTGAGATTCTCTGTCCAGGAGCACAGAATCTGAGTCTAATAAAAGCACTCAAAGTAAAACACAAGAGCCTGACCTCTACCCACCCCACAACCAAAAGAGAGACAAATTGGAATCCTCTTTGGCAAGATAAATCCATGCAGCACTTTGAAGAGTGATAGGTTCCTAGCAGCTCCTGCAGGTGAGGAAAGATAAATGCAACAGGGATGTCACCACAGTTTGGTTTATAATAAGTTGGAAATTGGAGATAAATCAAATGTTCACTGATCTGGCTGTGGCTGAGCAACAGATTACTTGATCCACCTACCATAGGCTCTGGTACAATCTGGTAGGATCCACCTACCATAGGAAACGTGCAGGTTTCCTTTGACTGCCATGCAGGGACTTATGGAGACTGCTTCCACGGCAACATTTTAAACCATACTAAGTGCAAAACTGCAGGTGCTTAAGGCAGATGCTAGACCTGTAGTTCCCTACACCCACCTACAACTGTTCCCTCCTTCTCAAGCAAAGCAATTGTTTTAGCAGGTATGTGGAAGAAGTGCAAACCCAGAGTCCATTTTAAGAGAAATCATGAAACGTAAACATTTTTAAGTACCAGCTCTAAATATGTCATTGGTTGTATTATATCATTTCTGGGGGTGGGAAACATAAATTCTCCAAAACGAGCAGAAAACATGGTAGGATGATTGGAGCTTTGGGTTTGAATTACAGTTCTGTCATTTGCTAAGCATGTAATGTTGAACAATTTAGTTGATTCTCTAAATGTTGGCTATCTACTTTATGGAGTTGCTATGAAGATGAAGGCAGGTCAATATACATAAAACTGCCAAGGGTGCCTAAAATTTGACAAATGTCACCTGCTCTTGCTTTTCTAGAATCTCATCCCTGGAGCCAGCCCATAAGAGCTTGACCACCAAACTCAACATGCTACTTGTTCTTGCAAATAAAATTTCACTGGGACACAGCCGGTTTCATTTGTTTAGGTATTATCTATAGTCACTTTGACTACAGCAACGGAGCTGAGTATCCAGATCAGAGACAGTCTAGCCCACAGAGCCTAAGATACTTACTTTTGGCCGTTTGAGGAAAAATTCCCTGGACTAGCTCGTGTGTTTGCATCTCTACTGTTTTTGCCTAAGTGTCATGAAATGATTGCACATGTAAGGAAATATTATTACAATTGTAAGTGTAATTTATTAAGAAAAACTTTCTTTATACTATTATTGGTAAGTGGACTTTTATGCCATCTAAATCCTTTCCTATAAAAGTTTGATCACAGAATAAGCTAAATTCCCATATGTTTTAAATTTCATACCTCTTTTGCTAAAAGAAGGATCCAGACTCTTTCAATATTTTCTCAAAAAGACAGTATTAGTTAAGGTGTATCACATAGAATAGTATGTATGTTTCTGCAAGAACCAGAATTCACAATTAAAAGAGTTTATTTATTTATTTATTTATTTGAGAGAGAGAGAGAGTGAGAGAGTGTGTACCGCGAGTGCACTCAAGCAGTGGAGGGAGGGGCAGAAGGAGAGAGAACCCTAAACAGGTTCCATGGCCAATGCAGAACAGATGCAGGGTTTGATCTCAGGATGCTGAGATCAGGACCTGAGCCAAAATCAAGAATCTGATTCTTCACTGACAGAACTGAAAGTAGTTTAAATGATAACCAAGCTGATTCATCTCACTTTATAAGAAGTAAAGGGTTGCCTGGTTGTCCAGGGCTCATCAACTATCCCAGTTCTTTTTATTCTTCTACTATGCCATCGTCAGCGTTCAGAATTCTCATCCAAACATAGTCAACTCCAGACAACCATACCCAAACATGCTAGTAGGGTTGGAGTGAGGGGAGAGGGAGGAGCATCAGAAAAAGGAAAGGGATTTCCTGCTCCCTCTTTCTCCTTTAATTAAGGAGGATTTTTACCCCTAGAAATTCTGCAGCCAATCTTCATCTTACCTCTCATTGGCCAGAACTGAGTTATAAGATCCCTCCTAGCTGCCAAGGAGGGAAATTAATTTCTGGCTTCAGATAGGTGTTTATCTCTTTAGATAGGACTTTACCTGAGTTTAGATGGGTATCTGGGTTTACAGAGATAAAGACGCCTGTTTGTGATTGAGCAAACTGGAAGGGGTTTTGTCTTTCGGGAGACGAACCGGCACCAGCTGCCACAAACATATGTCACGATACCACCATACAGGTGGAAGCAGGCTCTGGCTTTGGAATCTGCTATTCTTCTGGGTGGGTCTTTGCTGTCTGCTCCTGCTGTGTCATCCACATTGAAAACTATTCAGGAGGGTGTGGGAAGCTAGCTTCAACAGCGTCTTCATTGTGCTTGGCTCCCCAGCCCAGTGCTTTTCTCCTCTGTCCATTCCCAGGGAATGACAGAACTCATCACCAGAGGATGGGCTCCCAAGCAAAAGCCTCTGTGTCCTGTTTGCCATTGAGGAAGCTGCCACGCTGTGTCCTATCCTCAAACCCAGCCTCAAGTGTCCTCTTTAACCACACCCCTACCCATGATTACCTTAGAGCCTATGTTTCCCCTTTCCTTTGGGTAGTGGTCCCTTCTGTAAATGAGACTTTCATTTCTTCTGGCCAAAGGCCTATTGCAAGATTGATAAGGGAACTAGTTAGTGGCTCTGTGCCATCTTCAGAGTTGGAATTCCAGAGCCCGGAATTGGCTGTCACCACAGAGGTGAAGTCACTCCGTAGGAAGAAACCATGAGGCCACGAGACAAAGCCTTTGCAGTGGCAGGCTGGTGTGATAATTTCCCACTCCTGCTTGAGGCCTGAGGTCTGATGCAGTCACTGTCAGATTGAAAGTACAGTTCCTTTCTGACAATGTAGACATGCCTGTGGCATATCTAGACCCTCAGAGCTAAGAGGAAACCAACACAGGTGATTTTAGGGTATAGGCATTCCCCCAGTGCAAACTTAAATGTGTGGGGAACCTGATGAAATGTGGGAGAAGACTAACTTCTTCCCACCTTAGGACAATGAAACAAAATAACAAACAAACAACTTAGAAAACAGGTTAAAGAAAAAATTCACCAGAGTCTTCATACTGCCAAATAACCACTATTAAATATGAGCCCCTTCTGATCTTTTTCTTCTCTTCCAAGCCATTTGCTTTGTTTTGTTTTGTTTTGTTTTTATTAACATATAATGTATTATTTGTTTTGGGGTAGAGGTCTGTGAATCATCACTCTTACACAATTCACAGCACTCACCATAGCACATACCCTCTCCAATGTCCATCACCCAGCCACCCCATTCCACCCCATTTGTTTTTTAAAGACATTGTATGCACATATCTTGTGTACGTATTTAGTACCCCTACTTTTTTATTCAACATCTGAACCAGATCATTTTTCCCCATTGTATAACAAGAAGGGTTTGGCATAAACTACAAGAGAGGTCATTTGCTTTTGAAGAGAGTGAGGTGACAATGTCCAAATCTCACCTCTTGGAGTTGAGGTCACTGACTTGGAACAATCATAGAAGAAGGTCATTCCTTCTACTTGAACACTCAGTTCCTCTATTTTGTCCTGGGGAGCAGCTGAGCTTTTCAATAACCTGAGATAGGATATCCAAAGCACACCTTGGAAAATCACCATCTGAGATTATTCATTTGCCCATTTTCCCTGTTTTGGTTTTTTTTTTTTAATCTTAAAGTTTTCCTTTATTTTGAATAATAAATATTAAATGGTTCATGGATAAAGTGATGGCAGCCAATACAAGATGCTCTCTGGCATCCCAGATAGGACAGGAAACAAGTAGGACAGATCTTATAAATTGGTATTACCCACATTCAGGAGAAAAAAAATACTGTATGGAAGAGAAAAATTCTGAGCTACACTACCTCTGGAATGAAATTAAAATAAAAACTAGAAAGTCTTGGTTCACTCCATGGTCCGAAGGAAATTACTTCTGCCCAAGAACGAAAGGTCTCTGGTTTTCCTTATACAACAGTTATCATGTCAGAGCAGCTGAAGCTAAATGCCATCTCTACCTATATTAACATCAAGAAGTCTGAGCCATGGTCAGTTTTTATTGCAACCACCTACAGTTTTATATATATATATATATATATATATATATATATATATATATATATAATTTGCTGAGAACTGACCTCATGCTTGGGGATACTTAACCCTTCATCAACATTCCTCTGCATTTTATGAAGGAGGGAATTGGGCATCTGAGGTGAAGTAACTGACCACCAGCTTGTGGATGACTCAGCTCAAATATTTATGCCTCTTCTAGAAGAGTGACTACCACATCCCCCATTCTCTCCCCAACCTGCAAAGTGGGTCTTGAGAAAACAGCACAATAGCAATCATAACAATTTTGGATAAATGACAATGTGTTTAGTAATAGTCAGGGGGATTCTTTGCTGTATAAGCCAACTTACTTGGAGTGGATACTACTTCCAACCCATCCATACTACAGATGTTGTTCTGTGATAGGGAGGTTGGGAGACAGGGTGTAACATCCATCTGCTTAGTTGTGACTCTGAGGGATAGCAATTATGAATAGTTCGTTCATTCATTCATTCAACAAGCTAAGCATCTCTTCTAAGACTGGCACAGTCTTTCAAAAACGTGAGAAGGTTATGCCTCTGTAGCTCATAGTTTGCTCTAACGTATCAAGGGCAGGTGTTCCAGCCACCTGTTGCTGAAGAATATACCTCCTCAAAATTAAGCAGTTTAGCAAAATGACTCTATTCAGTTTGTTCACAAATCTGTAATTTGTGCAGGGTGCAGCGGGTCAGTTTGTTTCCATAGCACATCAGTGGGGACAGCTGCAAGGCTGGGAGATGGAATCACCTGCCAGCTTGTTCCTTACCTGTCTGGTGGCAGAGCGAGGCTGCGGCTGGGGTACACAACCTCTCTGTGGGGCTGCTTGGCTTCCTCACTGCATAGTGGCTGCTTCAAGAGTGAATATCCAAGTGCTCAGAAACAGGTTGTGCCGCCTCTGATACTTTTGTCTGTTAAGTTCTGCAGCATTCCTTGCACATAGTCAAAGTCCTGCCCAGACCCACATTGAGTACTATGAGCATCACATAGTAAGCCATAAGCTTCATCTTTGGAAAATACAATCTGTCGCAGAAACTCTGACAGTGCTCCTCAAAGCCCCACTGCACAGAGTTGTGTCTGCTCATCAGCAGTGCTGTGGAGGTATGCCAGAGGGCTTGAGCCAGAGAAGAGCTAACGCGTGGTTGTGGAGTTCACCAGGGAGACAATGCTGGTGCTGTCTCTAACAGCAGTAACAGTTTGTTCTGTGTGCCATGTACACAGGATCCTGGGGAGCAGGAAGGTCCCCTGGTCATTTACACAGTCCAGGTGGGAGACTGGTACCCAAACTCCAGAGGAAGGCCAGACCACTTATTCGTCCAAAGACATTTGCAGAGGCAAAGCCTCTCTACACATAGCCCTTAAATGCAATGTTGTTTGTAATTCAGACTGATTCATGTTTATTTTTCTCTCCTCACCTAGCCAAGAGGAAAAGTGTAGTGCAACCATAAAGGAAGGATGCAGAGGTATTAATATTTTATCATGCACTATGATCATCGATAATCTATTATATAATCAATAAACCATGTGTCGTGCACTCATTTGTGGTTGCTGGCTTGGTGACTGCCTTGATTATTCTCATGACAACCTTGAAGTAGTGTCCCTGCTATGTGGGTGTAGGGACTGAGACTGAGAAAGATTGGCCATGCATTAGTGAGGCAGAGAGCACCAGGACTCCACTTCATTTCAGCTGGGAGTTAAACACGTAGTCTTTCCAATGAGCTAGGCTGAAGAGCATAAGGAACAACCCAAGAAAGAAAATGCCATGTTTCCCTTATCAGGAAAGGCTCCCCTGTTGCTAATCTGGGTAGACCATCTGGCCAGTGCAGTGCTCTTCCCTGAGAGTTTCAACATCTCTCTGTCTTTGCACTTCCCCAGCAAGGGACTCAACAAGGCTTCCCCAAGGGACGAACATTCGATGGTGTCTCCCACATCCACCCTGGTTCACCAGCTCTATGATAATCTTAGTCCAGGATGGTGGAGTGTCCCTGACCACATCTACTCACCTAAGAGAGGAGCCACTGTTCTATCTACCTCTTCCCACTTAGCACAATGAAAACAGGGCCCGAGGTGTCACCCTGAAAATTTACAAGTGTTAAGAGCTTGAGGTTATTAAAAGTTGCTCTCTGTGACAGCTTAGAGATATATGCTAAGCAGCATTCATTCAGTAGGTAAGGACCAAATAGTTGAGAATTCCCCTCCAGATAGCAGAGGCACCTGAGTGTGAGTAAAGGATTAACCATAAGGATGTCTATGAGAAAGTAAGTTCTGAAATCCTTTGATGTTCCTGTTGTTGAAGCATCCTAGTCCTGGCCTGAGCCCCTCCCACCTAGCCATGGAGTTCAGTCGGAGTTGGTACCTGTGAATCAGAACAGTGCCTTCCTAATCTCTTCTTTCCCTGTTGCCAGACCTGGGCTGGTCACAGAGCAACTTCTGTAAGGGCAGCTGACAGGTGCTCTCCACCATGGGCTCTGAGAGAGGGCTGCCATCTGACACTCACTGCAGAGAAAGCCTCAGTGACAGGTAAACATACAGCGGCTGCTTCCCCTTAATCAGGGCACACATCAAAGTGCATCTGGGTAGCTGTCTCAGCTCCATGTGGGAAGGCTGTGGGCCCTTTCCATCTGTTAAGAAGCTTAGCAATGACTGCTTCCTCTCTGCCCACATGCTGTGTGCCGTGTCATGTTAGTGAAGAGATAGTCTGTCCTGTCTGGGCACAGGGCATGGACAACAGCAAAGGGAAGCTCTCAGCTTCCAAACTGGCCCAGTCCTGCTGGAGAAGGGGTACTACTCAGGAGGAGCTGACTGGAGAGAAGAGAGAGCCAGAGTGTCACAGGGGGGTCACTAGAATGTGGCTTATTTTTCCACCACAGCAGCTGAGCAAGTGTGGGTGAGCAGTGACCTCTCTGAACCTCAGTTCCTTAATGACAAATGTGGTTTCAATAATAACTCCCTTAGGGGGCATCTGGAGGTGTGAATACGATCGTATGTGTGAGGGGTGCTTTGGGAAACTGGTTGTGATTATAAGTGTGATATAAACCTGGCATCACTAATGGCTGGTTTCAGCTTTATCATCCAGGCACATTTGGTAAACCCTCTTAAGTGCTGTGTGGTCAGTGAGCAGCCTCTTTCCTTTGAGGACCAGAGCTGTACTTGCTCAATATAAAGCGGTTTTCCTAGAGAGCCAGGACTGGATATGACAGACCTTCCTGGAAAGTCCCATCTGCTTCTTTCATTAAACACTGAAAGTTACAGCATGAGAGAGCACGTCCAGGGACCTGCCCCCCCCCAAGAGCCCCTCCCAGCCACAACCATACCGAACAGGATACCTGGATACTGTACTCATCTCTCACAAAGCTTATCGGTAACCTGGAAAGTTTGCATGGCCTCCTCCTGACTTTGTTTTCTAAGTGCTTTAACGGGCCTCTCAGGCACATAAGCCTCATTGTTACAGCAGCTTCCAACATTGTGGGGTCGAGTGTTACTCCCCTAGATCTTCCAACTCTCCATGCAGGATGCATTGCTCATTTGTCTTTGCAGCTCTGGGCGGAACAGTGTGAGCGGTACATGTACCAGCTCTCTCTTGCTGTGTGACAAATTGCCATGGGCTGAGGCACTAAAGCAGCACCCGTGTATTACAGCCCAGTTCTGTGGGTTGGAGCCTAGGCACAGTGTGCTGGGTGGGGTTCTCTACTCAGAGTCTCTCAGGGCTGAGGCCAAAGTGGCATCCAGGCCTCCTGAGTTCTCACCTGAGGCTATGGCTGGAAGAAACTGCTTCTAGGCTCATTCAGGTTGCTTGAGCTACAGGCCTGGGTCGTTTTTTAAGTGGTCCTAGGGACCATGCTCAGCTTCTAAAGGCCATGCTCGGGTGCTCACCACCTGGCCACTGAGTCCTCAGTGGAGAAACTCTCCTGCTTATTTTCTGACTCTAGGTGGGATTGCCAGGGATCCTGCAGTTATCAGATCAGGCCTGTTGAGTATCTCCCCACCTTAAAGTGGACAGCTGTGAAACCCTAATTACATTTGTGGGATTCCTTCTCAGCACTCCCTAGAGTCATGTTTTGTTGAGTGGGCCACAGGGATCACTTGGGAGCAGGATCTTTGGGACCATCCTAGAATTCTGCCTGCCAGTTCAACAAATATTTAAATAGTTTGTTGAACAAACCAGTTCAACAAATATTTATAACATGATCAAGCAGGATGAAGTCATATTTTCTCCCAAGTGAAACAAATTGTCATGTTGTGTCTTTGCCATAAACCAGGGTTTGCAAATGTGTTCTAACACAGGTCTGGCTCCACCGATACCAGCTGGCCCCTTTCAGATGAAGGTCCTAGGCCCCAGGGTTTCTGATGTGGGTGTTTGAGGATGGAGTGTGGTCCAACTACCTTCTAAAGGTTCCTCCTCAGGAGATTCTGGTGGGTGATCCTTGGAGTACTTTTCTCCTCTAGGCCACATCTGAAAATGACCTGAATCAGCCATTATAACTAGGAAACTTGCCAGGTGGGCAATTAAAAAAGCATTCACCAAGGAGGTCCCCCTGGGAGAAATCCAGGGACCACACAACAGAGCAACCTGGGCCCATGGCTTGCCATGGATTTAGGATGCTGCCAAAGGAATAAAAAACAAAACAAAACACAAGTCCTGGGGTCCAGGATGAGAAATGTGGAAATTAAAAAGCCAACCAGAAGAGGAACTAACAACAACCAATTTTTACATCTCATTAACAAGTGCAGACAATGATTTGTAAAAAATGGCAGTACGATAGTGCACATCATGGCAATCCATGGGTCAGTTGAAGGAGGAAATCGGAGTCATCAGCTGGAACTGCATATATTCATTTAGCTAACATTGACTAAGCTAGGTTCTTGTGGTAGAGACAGACAGGTACGCAAAGGCCATGGAGAGTCAGTAAACACTAGCGGTTGTGCAGACTGAGGACTAAGGCAGGGCATGGTCTTGCTGTAGCCAGAGAGAACCTGGAAAGCTGTACATGAAAGGCTGTACTTAAGGCCCAGTTTTCCATTTCTCCAGCTAGTTTTTTTTTTTTTTCTCCAGAAGTTTTCCACTTCTCCAGCCTAGACAAGACACATACTTACTAGCAGCTAACATTTTTTTTTTTAAGATTTTTTATTATTTATTTATTTGACAGAGAGAGAGAGAGAGAAATCACAAGGAGGCAGAGAGGCAGGCAGAGAGAGAGGAGGAAGCAGGCTCCCCGCTGAGCAGAGAGCCCGAAGCAGGGCTCGATCCCAGGACCCTGGGATCATGACCTGAGCTGAAGGCAGAGGCTTTAACCCACTGAGCCACCCAGGTGCCCCGGCAGCTAACATTTTGACCCCCAATGTGAAACCTGTGGCCCATATCTAGGAACTCCCATGGGGCAAAACCATACCTAGCTATTTAACAGTGGCAGAAGTGGGGTTTCCTGTGGCTGAGTGAAGTAAGGTCACCACTAAGAATTCTGTCCACTCATAAGACTTGATAAAGACTCAAAGCAACCACAAGATTTACTGAAATAGTATTTTGTTCTCATTGCTGATGACCCCTGCTCTCTCCCTAGCCTCTCCCGAGCAGGTGGCCAAACTTCGTGTTCTTCATCTGGTGATAAGTGAAAAAGGGGAAGGATTTCCATTACTGAGCTGAAGCAGTAGTCACCAGGCACACAAAAGACAACCATCATTTCCTTTTGTTGCTGAGGTTAGTGGCATGTGTGGAAGAGATCAGATCAGAGTGATGTTTGGAGCTGAAAAGATTACCATTGTTTGTGAGGCTCAGACTAGGCACTCAGTAACCAGGTCTGCTTCCAACACTGACAGAATGCAGTGAAGTCAGTCACAGTGCAGTCACAGTGAAGTGAAGTCACAGAAGTGACTGATCAATTCTGTGTTGACTCTGACCCCATGGTCTCCACACTCCATGAAAAGTTCAGGGAAACCTTCAAAGTCAAGGGCAAGAATCCTGCCAACATGCAATGGGTGAGGGAAGCACTGTGGAGTCTACTTGTACCATCCCTCCTTAGAGAATGTGGGACTCACCCAAATGGCGAAGCCAAAGTTTCATCATCTCAACCCCTTCTGCAGATGCCCTTGCTTGTGATGGAGGTCCACAAATATGTGCACAACTCTCTCCAGACTCAGCAATGCTTCCTGCAACATGAACCCTTGCCCTCCCTTCCCCCAGGGAACTTCAGCAACATGGAGACACCCAATACTGGGGTTGACATCATCCTGCCACCCAAAACCGGATAACTGTGACAAGGTGGACATGAAGCTGCTCAAGCACCTTCTCAGCATCCACTGGCATGCCAGTGCCACACCTGAACTGAAATGGGCACTCACTGCGCAGTCTTCCCTGCCTCTACACCCAGTAAGTCTGCCATTGAGCTGATTTGCTTATTTATAGAAATACGCTAAATACAATGACATTGACAAGTGAAGAGTCAGAGGGACCCCAACAGGCCATTTTGGCTTCAATAAGGACCAAGTTATCTTCTGAGACTTGAACAGTGACATCCATCCCTCCAACTTTGGTGCTGAGGCTAACATTTCTCTGGATGACCTTTCGGTCAGGTTCCTGTCCTGTTATGGTAACAAGTTTGGCTATAAAAACCACTGTGTGGGCCCATGGTCCTCATAGCCTCCAAGAAGTAAAACCTCTGGACCATCAGCACCAACAACAGCATGAGAGGAAGGGGAGGCCCTCAGCTGTCAGGGAGCCTTTGCCCCAACTCAACCTCCCACCGTATCTCCCATTCTTTACTCTGTTCCCATCTCAAGCCCCTTAAAGCAAGGGTGGGACTTGGAAAGCCTTACCTTGCCATGCACACTCACATACCATTAACAACCTCTGACACAAACACCAAAGAAACACACGTGCACTAGTAAAGAGGAAGCCAAAACACTTGTTGAAAGTAAATATGAACTGCCCTTGGAGTCACACCAGATTGTCAAGTTATTTGTTCTCAGTTGCAATGAAAAAGAAAGAAATTCCAGTAGGGAAGTCAACAAAATTGTCTTAAAATGACTAAAGCCTAAGAAAGATTATTGCTGTTCAGCCATGCGTTTTCCATGTGGATTTCCATAGACCGTGAATCTCAAAAGTGAATTTCTATTACATTTAATGATTATCTTTTTCATTCTTTATTTTACTCTATCTGGAAGGATTAAAAAGAAAGCATGTTAAATCATGCAATTAATCCCTTTTCCAATAGAACTGTATCCCTGTGATAGGATTGACCTTGTAGAAGGTCAACACAGACTTTGAGAAAATGAATATCCAATATAAGAGGGCAAACCTAGGTTTCTGGCAGGATTCCCACAGGACAAGGTGACCTTTGCCAAGCTGATGTGGAGGTGGGTTGTCCTTAGGCTGTCTCTTCTGCCATCCTGTGACACCCCTGTCCTTGTCTCAGCAGCCCCACACTAGCCTCTTATCTCCCTCACTCAACTTATTGCCTATAGCACCAACTCTTTCTCATTTCTTATCCCAAATCCATTAGTTCAGCTCCTTCTATTCAAGTCAAATGTTAGCTTCTGTACATCTCTTTCTCCCAGGGACTATGGCTCCCCTGGAAGTTGTGGCTTAGAGACCCCCTATATGGGACTGCATCCTCACACCCTTGCCCCACAGCTTCCTGGCCTGTGTCTCTGTTGTACCACTAACATAGCACATTACACCACCCCACCCCATAAGAAGTTTTTATTATAGTAAAATATACATAAACACAAAATTGAACATTCTACCTATTTTAAAGTGGACAGTTCAATGGTATTAAGTACATTCACATTTTTGTACAACTAACACCACCATCCAACTCCAGAACATTTTCAACATCTCAGATTGGGACTCTGTCCCCATTAAATGATGACTCCTGGTTCCCACTCCTCCTAGCCCCTGGAACCACCATTCTAATGTTCTGTCTCTATGCGTATGACTACCCTGGGTATCTCCTATAGGAAGAATCATACAGTATTTGTATCTTTGTGACAGGGTTATTTCACTCAGTGTAATGTCTTCAAGGTCCATCCATGTTATAATATGCATCAAAATTTACTTTTATGGCTGAACAATATTCCTTCATATGCATCACCACAATTTGTTGATCCATTCTTCTATCAATAGACACTTGGATTCTATCTTTTGGCTATTGTGAATAACGATGTTATCACTATGGACATACAAAAACTGATCAAGTTTCAGCTTTTAATTCTTTCAAGTATATACAACAGAAATGGAACTGCTACATCATATGGTAATTTTTTTAATTTTTGAGGAACTTCTGTACTGTTCCATAGTAGCTCTATTGTTTTAGATTCCCCACAACATTGTATCAGGCTTCCAATTTCAATTTCGTCACATCCTTGCCGAGACTTATTATTTTCTGGATTTGAGATTTGCTTTGTTTTAATAGCCATCCTGATGCGTGACGAGTGGTTTTGATTTGTATTTCCCTAATCATTAGTGCTGTCAAAGACATATGCTTATTGGCCATTTATCTTTTTTGGAGAAATGTCTTGGTTTGCCCATTTTTAAATTGGGTTGTTTTGTTGTTGATTTGTAAGAGCCATTATGTATTCCAAATATCAACCTCTTATCAGATCTATGATTTGAAAATATTCTCTCTTCTTCAGTTGGTTGGTTGCATTTTCATTATTTGATAATGTCATTGGATGAAGAAAGTATTTAATTTTGATGAGGCCTAGTTTATCTGTTTGTTATTTTGTTGTCTGTGCTTTTGGTGTCATAGCTTCCATGCATTTTAGAACCTTGGATTCTAGTGCATTTCTATGCCTGCCAAAGGGATTTATAAAGCCCTGCCCCCCACCTTCTGTGTTTGTAGCACACATACTTAGGCCTTTGGACTTTCTTAACCATCTAGCTAAGTTACAATTTTTAGTATTTCTTTTTTATGAGTTTATTTATTTATTTGACAGACAGAAATCACAAGTAGGCAGAGAGGCAGGCAGAGAGGAGGGGGTAAACAGGCTTCCCACCGAGCAGAGAGGCCAACACGTGGCTCAATCCCCGAGCCCTGGGATCATGACCAGAGCCAAAGGCAGAAGCTTTAACCCACTGAGCCACCCAGGCGCTCCCAATTTTTAGCATTTCTTAGTCATGTAACTTTCTTCTTATTATATGTCTTATTTGCCCTTCTAGCAGTGGCATGTCTCTGGGAAGTACAAGCAAATTTTCAAATTTCTCTGTGTCACTTCCTGGGAGGCATCCTAGATCTCAGTATGTTTTGTTGAACTGTTTCTAATTGGAAAAATTGATACTTTTATTTATCTTTATTGTGCTTTGTGATGCTTTTAAGGGGAATCAAATAGAAAAAAATATATTAGTTGAAGTTCCATGAGGCTCACATTCCTTATGGTAAAGTGGGGCAGTCCAGCTAAAAATGTCATCCTGGAGCTCCAGATGACATACCCAGGCCAGGTAGCTCTGCTGCAGCAAATGTGATGATATCTTTAAATAATGTGCTTGAAAGTTCCTTTAAAAAGCATTTTTTATAAGCATTAG
This sequence comes from Enhydra lutris kenyoni, assembly GCF_002288905.1. Classification (NCBI taxonomy): domain Eukaryota; kingdom Metazoa; phylum Chordata; class Mammalia; order Carnivora; family Mustelidae; genus Enhydra; species Enhydra lutris. The sequence continues at coordinate 49,086,841 of NW_019154090.1, forward strand.
AACACTGTATAAGACAGAAGTGTCCATAAAGAAGGGGGGAGGTGGTAGGTAAAGCATATGGTAAGATCAGATAACACAATACGGTATAGTCTAAGAATAAAGTAAACAAGGCATAATAATGTGGTCAGGACATCTGGGTGGCTCAGTTGGTTAAGTGTCTGCCTTCGGCTCAGGTCATGATCCTGGAGTCCCCAGATCGAGTCCCACATTGGGCTCCCTGTTCAGCAGGTAGTCTGTGTCTCCCTCTGACCCCTCCCCTCTCATGCTCGATCTCTCTCTCTCTCAAATAAATAAAATTTTAAAAAAATAATGTGATCAAATTGTGATAATACAATGTTTTGAGAAAAAACAAAACTATGGGGTATGAATACAGTTTCATTAAAGGAGAAATACAAAGACAAAAAATTGTAAATGTGTTAAATGTGGCTCTATCTGGTCATTGGGGTGAATTTTATTTTTTTGTAATTTTCCATATTTCTAGAGAAAATTTAAAAATATATGGATTGATTTTTATAGCAAAAACATGGCTCATAAATGTTTAAGCACACAGCCCTCTCCTGCCCTTCTTCCTGTCCTCTCCCTCCCCTACCCTATAGGTTAGGACATTCATGTAAGACCTATGGGGTCTTGGTGGCCACTGTGTAAGGTAGAGAATGAAGACCCTTCATACAGCCCTACAGGCAGGTACTTTCAAGTTGGCAGAGACACATGCAATGCAAGGATCTTGCTTGATTTTTATCAACAAGTTATTTTTTAAATGTTTATATAATTCCCATAAAATGTACGTGTGCAAGCATGTAACCACAGCTAGAAAATCTAGGTTGTGAGGATAACATACTAAATGTATTTCTTTCTTCTGGGGCCACAGTTGTTTTCTTATGGGTCTAGTGGAAAACATCCAATTTACATTTCTGCCAGTCATGAAAGAAATATGCCATCCAAGGTCTATAACTACTAGAGATGGAATAAATGCTTAGAGGTGTGGGGACTTAAGTCCAAAGATATGTTTCCTAGGCTCCATATCATCCTCACCCCTATCTGAGGTGATACCATGGGGAATCATGTCCACACTACACGTGGTGTGAGGAATCCCATTGACTTTGCGCTTATGCATAGACCAAGCACCGTACCGCTTCACCTCCTCCCACCCCATTATCCTCACCTCACGGAACGTGGGACCCTTGTCCTCCAAGCAAATACAAACAGTTCTGGCCTCTTGTTGCTTTTCCCAGGAACTGGTTTTTAATCTGGTGTTCACCCCATCCTGGGTTTTCGTTTCCATACCATGTATGTTTGTGCCCAATAATTTATATGATAGGAGCTCACCACAACTTACTTTTTTTCACCTCTCCTTCATATTACAATTAGGGCATTAAAGGAACCTCAATTTTGAAGTATTTGAAATGATGTATGCATGTAAGTTATATTACCTATACTTCATTTAGGAAGAGAAGATGGATGTTAGATCTTATAAAAATGACCTGAAGACAAGGGCTCCAGCTAGTTTTCCCTGCTTGGGTGTAAGTTCCTTTTAGTAGGCAAGATGTATGAAACCTTGCTTTGGCCTCAATTTCAACCCATGTTCTCTGGGTTAACTTTTACCAACAAAAAACTGAAATGTTGCTGTCTACCTGTTTTGCGTCTGTCAGATGGTCCAGAAGACAGAAGACTGAGTCCTCTTCATCAACGTTGGTCTTACAACCACCAGTATGAAACAGGGTTAGGACAAGTTGGACGGCCCCATCAAGGAAACTTTAATTACCAAAAGGAGAGACATGACACAGGCTCTGTTCACCACCTTTCACTTGCTCACTATACTGTGCTTGGTGAGCAACTAAGCCACACTGTGCAGCTACCAAAGTTTTGTTTCTCTTCTTGCACGGGTCTCCTGCCCTTCACCCTTTCCCTGCAAGAGTTCCCCGAGGTGTTGGAAATCACTGGAATCTTTGGAATCATACCATGGATGAGGAAATGGAGTGGCAAAGCGGTTAAGTGGCTTGTCCAGATTCACACAGCCTTGGATCTGAACATGACCTTCTACTACCTCCAGTATAAGGGTGTTGTCACATGGCCCATTTATGAAATTCTGGTTTTCTCACTGTATTTGTGCAACAATAAAATCTTTGAGTTGAAAGGGCCTGAGGATGCTCAGCCCCTCAGCACACGGACCACCTCTGTGGCTTGCTCAGAATCCATTGTGCTGGTGCAACCCTTCCCTTGGGAGGTGCTGACACTGCTGTCACCAGCACTTCTAACTCTGCTGGAGGCAGAGCAGGTCCAGCACCCAAGCCCAGCACACATGAGGACACTGCTTCCTTGCTCTCTTTACCATGTCTCTTTTGTGGACTCAGCACCACAGGTCGTGTCCCTGCTCCCCAGAGCACATGTTTATGCATCCTTTCCACGTGGCACTAGGAGGGTCTGATTTATCTGTGTCCCTGTCTACATAGAGCAGGCAGGGTTATCCCCTTAAATTTGTTCTTTTCAATTTAGAGCCAACTTTTGGCTTTTCAAGTCCACTTTGAATCCTGCAGGTTGATAGAGAAAATCAGCAATGCATTTCTATCCTTCTATTCCCAGAATTTGTGTTTGTGACTAAATATGCAAAGTTTGTCTCATGCCAGTTGCTTGTGAAGATGGTAGACTGGACAGACCAAGGACTGAGTCAAAGATCTCTTTCCTAACACTGTGGCAATTATCCACGGCCATCCACATTCTCACAAACACTCATACACACCTCCAACGCTTCACCCTTAGCAATGTCTCCCCACACACTCCGTGTGCCCCTCCTGAAGACATTCACTCCTTGATTCTTTCTGCCACCTCTGCTCTGTCTGCTGCTCCAGATCCTCTGCCAGCCTCACTCCAGATTTGTCTTGAAAAGAGTCCAACATATAACCCACTTTCCAAGGGCAGATCTAGGTGGAAATAATTGCTTTTATATAGGACATGGCTCTGTTTGCACCCAGGAGATGCCCTCGTTTTAAATAGAAGCCACTGTCTGACACTCCACTGCACTGGTGTTCCGGCCCCATCCCTGCACTGACCCCACTGTCATCGAGGCCACAGTGACCTCCGTGAGATTCAGCTCAGAGCTGCTCATGTCCGGGGAGCATCTCACACGCTGCACTCTGGGGTGTGACTAAACGGTGTATTGGTGCCCCATGGAGTTGGGGCAAGACTGGAATTGGCAGGCTGCATCTTACTTCGTCCAGGAGTCTCCTTTCTGCTTAGATTAATCAACACTTCTTGCATGCAGAAACCCTCTGTCCTTTTGGTTGTGACAACAGTTGACCCCTGCCTCCCCCACATCCCTGTGGTCACTCACCCTCCACCTCTTTTGTGGATCTCTCCTTCATTGTCCCTCCATTGATGAGCCTGTATGTTCTAGCTCTTGGTCCCAGGCCCGTCCAGTCCCCCATCTTCATTCTTAAACAAGGTGATGTTATCAAGCAATATGGGTGTCGATGCATTGAAATGTTGATGACGACTCCTATGCCTCCCAAATCCCAGTCTCCAGTTCCGAACACCACCACAAACTGAGGAATCACTCCTGATTTCTCTCCTTCCATCATGCCCTGGTCTCACCATAAGCATGCTTCATGGCTCTGCCTGCACATATCTGTCGGACAGGTCCAGTCTCCCTACTACCTCCACTGCCCTGTGTTGCTCAATTTCCCCATCATCCCACTCTGGGCCTTTATAGTAGCCTCATGGCTACTTTCCCAATACCCTCCCCTGATCCCTCCCATCCATCCTCTGAGCAGCAACTTGTGTGATTGTGTTGGAGAAGTCAGATCAGGACACGGTCCTGTTGATAACCCTCCCTAACCCCACATCTCTGCGGAGGCTCTTACTGAACTTGCCGTAACATCCAGGCTTCTTACAATGTCCTATGAGGCTCTTATGGACCTCTTTCCTCCTGGTCCAGTGCAATCTAGCTGCAATGACCTGTTCTCCTGCTCTTTAAATAATCCAGGCTCACACCTGATTTAGGGTTTGTGCATGTGTCCTTCCTGCTCCTGCTTGTTCTCCCCAGATGATGACATGGCTATTGCTTTTTTTTGTTTTCTTAACTTTTGAAAAATTAACATATTATGTACTATTTGCCTCAGAAATTCAGGTCTGTGAATCATCAGGCTTACACATTTCATAGCACTCACCATAGCACATACCCTCCCCAAAGTTCATCACCCAGCCACCCTATCCCTACCTCCCCATCCCCCAGCAACTCTCAGTTTGTTTCACGAGATTAAGAGTCTCTTATGGTTTGTCTCCTTCCTGATCCCATCTTGTTTCATCTTTTCCTTCCCTACCCCCCACAACCCCCTGCCCTCTCAAATTCCTCATATCAGAGACATAATATGATAATTGTCTTTCTCTGATTGACTTATTTAGCTCAGCATAATACCCCCTAGTTCCATCCACATTGTCACAAGTGGCACAATTTAATTTCTTTTGATGGCTGCATAGTATTCCACTATATGTATGTATCTATGTATGTGTGTATATACAGATAGATAGATAGATCTATATATATATATATATATATATATATATATAAAACATCTTCTTTATCCATTCACCTGTTGATGGACATCTAGGCTCTTTCCATAGTTTGGCTATTGTGGACATTGCTGCTATAAGCATTGCCCCTTTGGATCACTACATTTGTATCTTTAGGGTAAATACTCAGTAGTGTGATTTCTGGGTTGTAGAGTAGCTCTATTTTCAACTTTTTTAAAAGATTTTATTTATTTATTTGACAGACAGAGATCACAAGTAGGCAGAGAGGCAGGCGGGGGGTGGGGGAGGCAGGCTCCCTGCAGGGAGCCTGATGCGGGGATTGATCCCATGACCCTGGGATCATGACCTGAGCTGAAGGCAGAGGCTTTAACCCACTGAGCCACCCAGGTGCCCCTATTTTCAACTTTTTGAGGAACTTCCATGCTGTTTTCCAGAGTGGTTGCACCGGCTTGCATTCCCACCAACAAAGTAGGAGGGTTCCCCTTTCTCCACATCCTTGCCAGTATCTGTCATTTCCTGACTTGTTAATTTTAGCCATTCTGACTGGTGTGAGGTGGTATCTCATTGTGGTTTTGATTTGTATTTCCCTGATGCCGAGTGATGTGGAGGACTTTTTCTTGTGTCTTTGGCCATCTGGATGTATTCTTTGCAGAAATGTCTGTTCATGTCTTCTGCCCATTTCTTGATTGGATTATTTGTTCTTTGGGTATTGATAAGTTCTTTATAGATTTTGGATACTAGCCCTTTATCTAATATGTCATTTGTAAGTATTTTCTTCCATTCAGTCAGTTATCTTTTGGTTTTGTTGACTGTTTCCTTTGCTGTGCAAAAGCTTTTGATTTTGATGAAGTCCCAATAGTTCATTTTTGCCCTTGCTTCCCTTGTACATGGCTGTGGCTTCTAATGAGAGGGCTCAGCTCCTAGGGTGTCTCCTCATAGAGGTTTCTGACCATTCATCAACCTGGTTACCCCTCACTCATCACCCTGTTTTTATCATCTACGTAGGCACTTACCTTATTTTTTTAAAGATTGTATTTGTTTGTTAGAAAGAGGTCATGCACAAGCAGGGGTAGGAGGGGGCTGTAGATTGTAAGGGAGAAACAGACAGGGACTCAGAGCCAGACAGGGACCCAATCTCAGGACCCCAAGATCATGACCTGAGCTGAAGGCAGATGCTCAACCAACTGAGTCATCCAGGCACCCCAACATGTACATTAATCATGGGATTGTGTTCTTTCTTCCTTCAATGGAATATAAGTTCTTTGAGTGCAGAGACCAAATTGATTTTTTTGCATATTTTATTTCCAGTGCCCAGAAAGTGACCAGGCACATATAAGGCAGCCAATATTTTTGTTAAATGAATAGTTAAATAATAGAGTGACAAATGTTAACCTTCTGTATCCATGTTTATCAACACTGGAGGCACAAAACAATCAAATAGGAGCTTTAAAAAAATATAAACACCAGGGCCCCAAACCCAGAATTGTTGATTTAATTATTTAGGGGATGGGCTCAGGCATTAGTAGCTATTAAAACTGCAAATGTGAATCAATTGTTCATCAAAGGCTGATAATCACCTTGAACGGAGGTTTCACCCCTGGGTCCCCAAAACTGTCCATTCCAGCTTCTCAAAAGGACTCCAAGAGGGGACCTACCACAGAAAGGAAGGCCCACCTACATGGTATTGGCAGTGCTCAGAAAGGCAAAGCTGGGACAGTAGGTATCGGTGAGAGGGCCTGAGCTCAGTAATTCTTAGGCAGGTCTTGAAAAGTGAGTAATTGACTGGAATTGGGCAGAGTTGACACAAGAGATTTGGATTGTGAGCACAGCAAATGGAAAGTGTTAGAATAGAATCTGTGTTGGGGTCTTACATTCCAGAAAGAGGGGTTTCCTGGAGCATGCAGCCTTGTTGTCACTGTGTCTGCACATTTGCTTGGGTGCCCCCAGCGCTCTAACACAGGGACTGGAAATCATTCTGCTTTCACTTCTTAACAGTAATCACAAGGAAGGAAAGTTTGAATGGGTGGGAAAAGAAGTCTATTCAGAAAAGTATAAATGGAAAGAAAGTTTTGGAGATTCAGCAGATGCTGAATCCACAGTCCTCAGGGGAGCAGACCTGAAAGACTTCCCGCTTCTCTCGGTTAGCTACTAATTTTTATTTTAATGTAAAACATTGCATGATTAATGATATTACTCAAACTATTAAGCCTAGTTTAATGAATCAATCTAATGTTTTTGCAATGAGTGAAACATATTAAGAATATGAATGTATTAATGAATCAAATGATTTGTTCTAAAGAATGCAACATAATGATGCTATATCCAATTAGAAATTGAAATCAGGAAACTGATTAGAAAAAAATCATAAAAATATATTGATTTTGTTAAATATGTGGGAGGAAGTTGGTGGCTGGAAGAATATACAGTTACTTGCTTAGTGGTCTGCCCACAGAGAACACGCTCAGGTGAACCTGAGGAAAGGGAGATCGCCAGCCACCTGTGTTATGTCCAGAAAGACCAACATGTGACGCAGTGGCTCAGAGGCTGATGGGAAAATGTTGATAAATGCTTTCTCCAAATCAAGCTACAACAACAGCCAACTAGCCACCCTCATTGGTCGGAGCTCAAAATCAAGTCATCTTGATTCAGACCATTGCTTTCCATATTCATGATGCAATAAAATGGAATCTTCTTTCTGGGAAGAACATTTTTATCATGAAAATATTTAAATTGATCACAAAGCTACATGAAAATAAAATAAAACGCTATCTCTGCAAGTATGCATGCTTTTAAAGTTTTCAGGCCATATGTTTAATTAAAAAGTTCTGTAGGGAGATAAGCAGTATGACTTCAGGGGCTCCTTCCAGCCACTTGGAAACCATCTGGTTGGGGGTGGGGGTTGGTGGTGAGGGGGTGGTGAGGCAGGGGCCATTACAGCCCCAGCCTTCAGGTCAGAAACAATTTTTTTTCTTTGACCCCAGTTCTCCCACTTTGCAATTCCTTCACAGAACTTTTTTCTCTTTGCTTTGGATGTTTTTGGTTTTCTTTCTTCCCTACTCCTAGATTATAAGCCTTACAGGCAGAGGCTCTATTACAATCATCTTCATATGCTCTGTAACATCTAAGACATCTTGCACTCATTACATGTTCAAGTGAAATGAATCTCTTGCCTACCTATTGATCTGAAGACAGGAAGCTTTCTGTAGATTCAGAACCCACCTTCTCAAGGCATGGTTTTATGACAACTCAGGAGTTCCTGCTGATCAGGAGCCAAGGATTCAGCCATCCCTTCAAAAGTGTGGCCTGATTGGGGCAGAGAAAAGAGACAAGAAAGTATAGTAGGAAAAGTAGCAGTGTTTCTCCACCAATTGAAATTCAACAGATACCCTAGGGATTTATTTTCTAAATGGTTTCTAATTTTCCTGAGTGTTTTGTCCTTTTCCTCTTATATGCGGGCATCCAATGAGCAGGCACTGGTGCCATAAATTTCTCACATTCCTTCCCTGGCAAAATCCTCTAATTATAAAGCAATGCTTGCTGCATGAGCCAAAGGCAAGGGTAAATTGTTTCACTTTTTTTTTTTTTTAACTATTGTCCCAGAGATGAATATCTTCTTGTCCCTCACAGAGCTGAAGCCATCCTTCTTCTGAGTCTTTGCAAAGACCAGTGCCAGATGCTTGTGCCCACCCCACAGCCCATGAGTTGTGGTGTCTGCTTCCTTCACCTTGGAAACTGGCTATGCATCTCCCAGCTCCCTGTGTACCTTTGCATAATACCAAGGAGAGCATCCTCTTGACGTAAAAGTCTTTCCACTTTTTCCAATGTCAGGGAACAGGAGAGGGCCTCTGAGATCCATGATTGGGAAAGAATTCCCTTAGAAACATTCCCAGATGCCTTCAGGGCTATGGCTTCAATGGGAAAAGTGTAAAAGACACACTGTTTCGTGCATCTTGAATGCAAGCATGAGGCTCCATGCCACACACATATTACAAGGGTGACGCCATGCTTTCCTCCCAAATGATGAAGATGCTATTATTGTCCCCATTGTACAGTTTAGACCACAGGCCTGAAGAGATTAAGCAGCTTGCCCAAGGTCTGTCTCTCACTTTCACAAGCACACACACATGCATGTACACGTGTGCACGCATGCATGCACAGCATTAATAAGTGGCAAAGCAACATTTGTCCTGGAGATCTAGCTCCATGATGTCATGATACCTCCTTAAAGCAGCCTCCCTTTATGGACCTTAGGTGTGAAGTCTCAGAAAGTTAGAACTGGCAGACCCTATTTCGAGTGAGAATTCTGAACACAGGACCATTGAACAACATGCCCAGGGTCACACAGATGAGGTTATCCAGACAGTCTTCTGGACCTCTAGCTAGTCTTGAAACTCAAGTGTCTTACACAGGTTCTCCTAGAATCAGACCCCAAGGTGAGGACCCATGGGGCAGTGACTGATTATAGAAGATTTACCACCCCATCCCCGGGGGAGGGCTGGGGTGACAGGAAGGGAGCAGGAAGGGAGGATAGGAAGGGAAGAATGCAAACCCGGGTGGGACATCAGGGAAATCCCAGAGGGGAGCTTCAGCCTGACTCCAAAGAGGTCTCTGGAGGGTAAGGAATGACCTGACTTGAAGCAAGGAAGCTGGACTTTTATACCCCTACCAGTCCATCACTGGTTACAGGCCCCCAGGAACGACATCAATCCACAGGTGTCCCCAGCTCTCTGAGCCTGTGATCCAAGTCCTCTGAAGTCAGTGCACATGCTGGAGTTAGGAGAAAAGCATACAGAAACCGCAAGGTGGGTGCACAGGTCAGAGAAAGGAGTCAGGGTTTATCCAGGTGGAGACTGCCAAGCTCCATGGCACTGGCTCCTGGTGGATAGTACAGTACTTCCACACAAAGCCGGAAGCAGGCCCTGTTACCACACAACTCCACAACCTCATGAGGGAGTGAGGAGGAACTGGAAGGATGTCTGAAAGCATGCAGATAAACTGGTTGAGAAGATTTGAAGTACAAGAGTGCCTGGGTGGCTCAGTCGGTGAAGTGTCTGCCTTCAGCTCAGGTCATGGTCCCAGGTTCCTGGGATCGAGCCCCATGCCACGCTCCCTACTTATGCTCTCTTGTTCTCTCTGTCAAATAAATAAATAAAATCTTAGAAAAAAAACTTAATAAAAAGAAGATTGGAAATAGATTCCGAAAGAAAGTTCGCAGAATTTGAATATTTAATAGCCCCAAGAACAGAGTAATAGTGACATGTGGGTAAACAGGCTTACTACAAGGAGAACAGCTGATTCAACAACCAGGATGCATAGCTGGATATTACAAGAGAATGTATGACAGAGAGCACCTGGGTGGCTCAGTGTGTTAAACCTCTGCCTTCAGCTCAGGTCATGGTCTCAGGGTCCAGGGATCAAGTTCTGCATCAGGCTTTTTGCTTGGTGGGGAGCCTGGTTCCCCCTCTCTCTCTGCGTGCTGCTCTGCCTACTTGTGATCTCTCTCTAAATCAAGTAAAAAGAAAGAAACAAAGGAAGGAAGGAAGGAAGGAAGGAAGGAAGGAAGGAAGGAAGAGAGAAAGAATGAAAGAAAGAAAGAAAGAAAGAAAGAAAGAAAGAAAGAAAGAAAGAAAGAAAGAAATGTGTGACAGAACAACCAGTCTCAGAGAGGGGCATTCATCACGCCTGGGATCTGCTGGGCAGGGTTGCACAGGGTCCCTCTTGAAGTGATTGGCTCCAAACATGGGAAGCATGACAGCAAAGAACATTTCTGAGCTTCTCGGAAAAGAGGCATATTTGGGAGCAGAGGTACATGAAGACAGAGATGCAACAAAGCCAGGAAGAGTCGACCTTTCACACCCCATCAGCCCTGAATGAGGGGAGCAGAAGAAGTTTCATCCTTCCAAGCATGGCCCAGCATCAGGATGCTCCAGCTCATGGCCCTTGTCAACTATGTGACTTCAGGACATTACTTAACGTCTGTGGTCCTCAACGCCCTCTCCCATGCAAAGGATGGCAGTGGCTATGGTCCCCGCCTCATCAGGCTCCTGCCAGTTGCCACCAGTGGGCACAGACACACTCAGAGCTGCGAACAAATAACAAAATAACTAGGAGGGTTCTTTAACCGTGAATCCAGGCCCATGCCTGGTTGAAACAGGACTTTAACTGCTTAAAACACTCATTTGTTGGAGCAGAATTTATTTTGATTCATCATCAAGGGACTCCCCAGCATCCTGAATATCCGGTTCATACTATTTATATTTCTTCCAGCTATTGACATAGCACCTTCTATCACATCAGTGCCATGTGGAAATGAAAGCTCATTCATCCTCCCAGAGCCCTGGGGTGTGAGCTAAAACCGGTAAATTAGCATCTCCATTTTGCAGATACAGAAACTGAGAAATGGAGGCTTTGCTGCCGGTTTCCTTCCTTAAATCTCTAGTTTCCACTCCATGAGCCAAGCCTGCAAAGCACTTTGCTCCTCAGCCTGCTCTGAAATGTATTTTTCTTTCTTCCTGTCTTCATAAAAATGAACAGGTGCTTCTTAGAAAGGGGTGACAAATGAGCACAGAGGAGAGGTACGGAAATCTCAGAACTCGGGCCGGAGTCCTGGCATATGGAATCTGACACTGTGCCCTGATCTACACCTCAGGCACTGTCCCATGAGCAGGAAACAAATGGCATAGGGTAGGTAGGGCACATTATCACACACCCTGGGTGCAAGTCTAGGTGTCACCTGAAGGGACTTCTCAGTCTTGAGTACATGGGTGCAGGATGAGGACAGGAGAAAACCAGTTAGGAGGCCTCGATGCAAATACCATCCCTGCCACTTTCCAAATGCAACCTTTGCCGTCCCCAGCTCTGGGTCCCCGGGCCATGGCTAGGGCAATGTCTGAGTGCTGCCCCCTCCCCTGCTCACAGGGACTGGGGGAATAGAGTTCCGGCTCTTACGTGAGAGGAGTTAGCCAAAGCAGGACAACCAGTGTCCAGCATCAGAACGGTGGCTGGGAGAAGCTGAGGTTTGCAGAGGAAAATTGGCATTAAGTTCTGAGACTTCCCAATAAGGGGAATGGAAGTAAGGAGCTAGATCAGTAGCTAGGGAAGTAAACACAGATGGGAGTCAGGGGCAAAAACAGGTTTTGAAGTGTGGTTCAGAGTGAAGCTCCTCACAGAACAGGGCAGCTCCCAGGACCCAGGCCTCTTCTGCAAAACAGAGCTAATGACACCGGTGATTAAAGGGTCCATACCAGAGGAGTGGAGAGAACAGGTATGAGGAGCCCCTTCTAAGTGCCAGGGGACAGGGAAGTTCTGGGTGCCTTGGAGAAGGCGGAGACTCCTCTGTCTCCTCCCAGCCTCTCTAATAAACTGCAGATGTTCTCAATTACTTGCTGTGGGCTTTCCTACTTTTCTTATTATCTGTGGACTCACCCACTCTTCACAACAATGCAGAATGAGGGAAGGGAAGGAGCTGGCTGGCCCAAGACATCTCTGCTGCAGGCGACCCTGCTCTGGCCACCAGGCAGCTCTTCCCTTCATGGCCCTTTCTGTCCCCTGCAAGGAGGAGGACGTGGCCAACCTGCAAGGGGATCCCCATTAGAGCCTGCCATTTAAATTACAGTGGAAGTTTTCGTGGGCATTTGAGTCTGAAGACACTGGCTGACTCTCCTGTTACTATTTTAGTTTTGAGGTAGCAGCTATTTCTGTGACAGTGAGAGGTCAGGGGTCTGAAGACTGTGTCAAGGAAAAATGCAAACATCCTTTGTTTCTCAGGCAAACAAACCTTGTCAGTTTTGCCTATGGTGCCCCCCAGGTTGTGGGCAGGTGGCATCAAGGTCACTTGACATATCAAGACTTTTACTTTCTTTTCCTCCTGGAACTGATCAGAAGAGCAGTGAGAGGAGGGGAGGTGACGCTGAGGGGCTAGAGGGAGAGAGCACCAGAGCTGAAATAATCAGACTAGATTCTGGAGGGAGACAGACAGGAGAACGCCCTGTCTAAGCACAGACTGCTGCTAGTTTTGGAAGAAGTGGGGAGGTCTGCCAACCTGAGGAGTGGCACAGCTGCTTTCTGTCTGCATGATGTCACCCAGGCCACTGGCCACCACATGCTGTGGTGTGGTTTCTGTGCCATGAGACCATCGTGGGTGCCAGCCTGCAGCCTGTGCCCTGCATGGCTCCCATCCATACACAGTCCTGAGAAGAGGCCCAAAGGGGAGGGCAGCCAAGGGATGCAGGCTTACAGGTGCCACAACCTTGCAGCCTTGGCATCTCTGCTGCTCCTCCAGAGTTTGCTTTTGTCTTGATAATTAGGGAGACCTTGACTGGCAGGAAAAAGACATATTTCTATTGAAAAGTGTATTTTCAGTGTCTTTAGTGAAGCAATAAAACATGTTTTTCTACACGTTGATATTTTTGGTGCCTAGACAGGATTTCTTTTTTTCTTTTTTTAAATTTAATTTTATTTTTTCAGAGTTCCAAGATTCATTGTCTATGCACCACACCCAGTGCTCCATGCAATCTGCGCCCTCCTTAATACCCACCACCAGGTTTACCCCTCCCCTCAACCCCCTCCCTTCCAAAAACCTCAGTTTGTTTCTTGGAGTCCATAGTCTCTCATGGTTCGTCTCCCCCTCTGATTTACCCCAATTCACTTTTCCTTTCCTTCTCCTAATATCCTCTATGTTATTCCTTATGCTCCACAAGTAAGTGAAACCATATAATTGACCTTCTCTGCTTGATTTATTTCACTCAACAAAATCTCCTCTAGTCCCATCCATGTTGATAAAATATTGGGTATTCATCCTTCCTGATGGCTGAGTAGTATTCCTTTATATATATGGACCATATCTTCTTTATCCATTCCTCTGTTGAAAGGTATCTCGGATCTTTCTACAGTCTGGCTATTGTGGACATTGCTGCTATGAACATTGGGGTACATATGGCCAGCCCTTCTTTTCACTGCATCTGTATCTTTGGGACAAATTCCCAGTAGTGCAATTGCAGGGTCATAGCGTAGCTCAATTTTTTTTTTTTTTTTTAAGGAATCTCCACACTGTTTTTCAAAGTGGTGCACCAACTTGCATTCCCACCAACAGCTTAAGAGGCTTCCTCATTTCTCCAATACTCGCTATTTCCTGTCCTGATAATTTTGGCCATTCTAACTGGTATAAGGTGTTATCTCAATGAGGTTTTGATTTGAATCTCCTTGATGGCTAATGATGATGAACATTTTTTTCATGGTCTGTTAACCATTTATATGTCTTCTTTGGAGAAGTGTCTGTTCATGTCTTCTTCCCATTTTTTGACATGGTTATCTGTTTTTTGGGTGTTGAGTTTGAGGAGTTCTTTATAGATCTTGGATATCAGCCCTTTGTCTATGGTGTCATTTCTTTTCTTTCTTTTTTTTTTTTTTTTTGTTTTATTTAATTTCTTTTCAGTGTAACAGAATTCATTGTTTATGCACCACACCCAGTGCTCCATGCAATACATGCCCTCCATAATACCCACCACCAGGCTCCCCCAACCTCCCACCCCCCGCCTCTTCAAAACCCTCAGAATATCTTTTGCGAATATCTTCTCCTATTCTGTGGGTTGCCTCTTTGTTTTGTTGACTATTTCCTTTGTTAGATAGGATTTCTTGACAAGACAGAATGCACCGCTGTGGACACAGCTAGTCTGTGGGTGTGAGTGGGAGGGGTAGGCCTGACCTCAGCAGACCCTCCTGACTATTCCAGTGCTGTGTCTCCAACCATGAGCTACTTGCTGCCTGCTTAGTGGGAGACCCATGTGCCTCTACTGAAAGCCCACAGCAATGAAACCTTGACCAAAAAAAAAAAAAAAAAAAAAAAAAAAGTTACATTATTGTTACAGGTAAGGCAATTATTTAATTATCAAATATAGTTATAAGGAAAGGAAAAAACACATAATGTATATAGATTCCGGGAAATAAGTGAATTTGTTTGTTTGCAGCCAGAATGTTCCACGGTTTTCAAGTGGTCTGCACTCAGTCTCTAATGCACTTTAGCTCTTACCATAAACAGCGTTCAGGGAAGCTTCTGCTAGGAATGTGCAGAAGCATAGCACAGTGTCCAAAACAACTCCCCCTACCCATGCCCACATTCACACAAGCACGTGCACATGTGTGCGCCCACACGTGCAGTCCTCACCTGTGAAGTTTCCTGTCTAGTAAGTGTAATAAGGCAAATAAAGTACAGGACTCCAAGCAGGAAGTGGTCCAGCCAAGGGAGACAGAAAGTACAGGACTCCAGGCAGGAAGTGATCCAGCTAAGGGAGACAGAATTCCCTTCTTAAAAGAAGGCCGTGCCCCCAATTTGTGCTCTGGGAGTGGAAATGTTGGAGACAAGCCTGCTTTTGGGTGGGATGGCCATGCAGCCAGTGGTGAGGCAGTTGAGGGAGCAAGTGGAGATGCATGCCTGGCCAAAAGTACAAAGTGATGGGAATTCCTGCTATGACATTGAACAAGAACTTCATGACATTTGCCTTAAGATATTTTTCTAAAAGAAACACATCACATAAAGTATGAGAAAATCCTATGTGATGATTTCAAAGCCATCTGAAGATTCTTCAAAGCTTACTGTCCTCCTATACTGGCTTGAAAGATCCACTCACAGCTTACATATACAAATCTGATTTTGTCATTCTTCTAGTGGAATGTTGCTTGTGGCCCCAGGATGAGGTCTAACCTCCTTAAACCTAGTATGAGGCCTTTAGTGATTAGGCCATTGCCTCCCTCCCCGAACTGATCTCCTGAACTCACCCAGCTTACACTAGTGCTCCATACTTCTTCTGACCTGAAAACCTATAAATGCAACTCAGCCCCCAGAGCACCCCTTCCCTGGTACCCAGTGTGCACAAGCACCCATACAGAGGCCTTTAATTCCCGCTTATCACTCAGGACTCAGCTGTCCTGGTTACTTCCAGCTTCCTTGGGCTGCCTTCCTCTTGGCTCCACTGATCCCCTGTTGTTTCCCCAAAAAAACAACTCTGGATCTATAGAGCCATTGCCCATTGTCCTTAAGGGAAGGACCCACCTATCATGTCTCCCCACCACCATTGCTCATACCTTCCCAGTAGTAGATACCAGCAAACATTGCTGAACCATGACAAGCACACAGGCCAGGAAAGACCCTCCCATTCACTTGGCTGCCCAAAGCAGTCTACTATTTCAGATACTCCTGTTTTCCATTATTTGTCAAATATTTTATTATTCCTTTCATGTCTGTGGGGACATAATTTAAGTTTATTTGAAAAGTTATACCTTAGCTGACAAAAATCTTTTGGATATATTTGGGATTGTCAGGTGGTCCTTGGACCAAGGGAACTCTTTCCTTCCTATTGCCAACCCGGGCTTATTAGTCCTGCACCCTCAAATGGAATAGATTCTGTGTGGCCATGTTCACTCCCTGTTATGGGAGGAGATCCTCTTGGTATCCTGGTCCCTAACCACAAGCCAACCACGTTTAAGTGGGAAGGACTGGCTGATGGGATAGCCGTGGCACTGCCAAACCCCTCTTCTCTGGGCCCATACTTGCATGTATGACAATCACCCAGAGAACACGTCTAGAGTACAGAGGAGAATGCTGGGTGGTTTGGTTCAGGCATGTGCCTGACTGAGGTTCTTTGTTTAAGAGACATTCTTTTCCTGAAATATGAGTGATAAACGAGGAATCACAAAAGTGAAATTGCTTACCTTTGTGCTTTTTCCTTCTACTTCCACATCCTGCAAAATTACAGAAGTGGTTATTTTTACAATAGAATCTTTTTTCTTTCTTTTTGCAGGAAAAAAAGAGCACATGCAACAAATATATATATTTTTTTCTTGTGCCAAAAACAAGTTGTTAGGCCTTTTAGAAAATGCCAGAAATTATACTAATAATTAAGGACATGTTTAAATGCTTAGTTCTGCAACAGCAATGATCCCAGCCTCTTAGTTTGTCGTTATGTTAGAGCTACACTAGTACATATAGTTCTTTTCACAGCAATGAAAACATGCTTTCCTTCCATTTCAGCGAAGAAAGTACATTGCCCTGTCCACTTCAGCACGGAGATTGAAGTGGACATCTGAATCTATTTTTTGACTCTAGTGTTCTGAGCACATGCTGCAAATTCTTGCCTCACAGTCAATCCTGATAACAAGGTTTTGTAAAGCTAAGCTTTTGCTAATTTTCCTTCTCTTTAACAGTCCTGGAAACGGCCATATTTTCCAATGTTTGGCAACTGCATTTTCTCAAAGATACTGATTATTCTGATACTGCACTCTGTCATAATAATAGATTTGTGTCATGGATCATTAGGTAGATCACAGAAATTAGTAACTAGATAAAATTCAAGTAGGAGCCATCTGCCAAGGCAGGACAGGGGTGAGGTGGTATTGGGGGATATGAGGACCAGCCATGTCAGGGACACAGGGAGCAGGGGCTGGAGGCTCTGGTGTGAACAGGCTGTGTTGTTACCTGAAATCTCCAGAAATGCCAAGACAATGTGTGACAGTCTAGGAAGAAGAAGTGAATTGTGGAAGTCAGGAGAGGGAATAAATTCAGTGTGGGAGACAAGCAGATAATAGCGGGAAGGAGCCACAATTTTTGCAATGAGCACAGAGGGGGCACTTGAACTTGACCTCTCTTTATTGACTGATCTCTGGCTGCATGGTGTATATGGCTTATTTGCTGAGAGAGGTATGGGATCTACCTCAACTGGATAGCATAGCCAAACCTACTTTTGTGTTTATCTGTAACCCACAAAAATGAGCAGCCTGTAGCTGAGTCTTAACACAGAACAACATTCAAAGAAAGAGCAATTTGACACCTAACATCTTGAAGTGAAAGGCAGATCCTTAAAGTAGACATGAAGGATACAGGAATTTTGCACAGTAAATTATGCAGCAAAATTTTCCAGGATCCTACTTAGATGACTCTCTTGTACCAGAGGAAGCTTGTTTGACACACATTCAGACACTGCCCAGAAATGTGGGGTGCCAGTACCTCCTGGTCCAGTGGAGGATGATGACTCCCAGACATGAATATCCTCTTCATCCTTCCCCTGGGTGATTCTGAGAAACACTCTTCATTCTTCAAGTTGTCTCAGGGGATGGAGAGCTGGTTGTCACACGCTGTGACCACCTTAGGAGTTTCTCCTTGGACTGGCTCCACCTGCCTCACCATGGACCATGCAGGTGGTCCTTCACGTCCTGTCCCTGGGATTAGTTCCCCCAATAAAAGCCTAACTGCACCTTCAGGCTCTGGTCTCAGAAAAGGAGACCCAGGCCAAACTACCATTCTGAATATTGAAACCTCTGTTTATTGAGGTGTGACGGCTTTTCTAATGAAGTATGCACAATCATGAGCTTCACTGAGCAAAAGCCTACCAAGAGAGGATGAACATCAGGACATCAAGAGAATAGGCAGCAAAACCTGCTATTTGGTTTCAGTGGGTCTTGACGGAATAAAGGAGAACTCTGGAGCAAAACTTGCCAGCACATCTCACCCAACCCCTAACAACCACAAATCTTCCTTGCCATCTCTACTCCTATAAGTCTCCCAGACTAACAGTCCATGGCAAATGTTGCTATACCCATGCTGCAGATGGAGAAACTGATATATTTTGAGAAGCTGAGGAGGTGGGGAAATGTCCATTGTACCATGGTATATCCCGTGGTCCTAAGTGTCATATGAGATGTGCTCTTATGTCTCTCAGTCTCTGGCTTTAAAGGCCTGGGGCAGGGTGGAGCAGGAAACTCATGTTTTCATGCTCTTACAAGAGAAATTAAGGCTGTCCCAGGAATTAGCATAATGTCGAAGAATTATGTAGGTATGAGTCATAAGCACCAAGTTCTACAGAAGCTGGAGAGTGAGCAGATGGAATCAGCCCAAGGGATCTAGGGGGATCTGAAGGGACACAATGGTGTTGGCCACACCCAGCCTCTGCCCCCTCAAAACAAGCACTGAAATGAGAGAGATAAATTAATCACCACTCTTATGCAGCATTCTGGGGTCCTTCCAAGCACCAGCACCAGTTTTGTGCCCCAAATGCAGAATTTACCATTCCTCTCAACTACCTGGAAAAAGTATCCTGTAACCTTGTCTTGCGAACTGTCTTTAAGAACAATAACTAGCCAACTCTGGTCAGGAAAGCAGGCTGAGTGCATTGAACACATTCGAGCCTCATACAATGCCAGGTAGCAGATATTATTATACTCATTTTATATAGGTAGAAATCCAGGTTCTGTAAGTGAAGACAGAGAGTGATAGGAAGTGGCAGATGTTTTCTTGGAGCCCAGGTAAACATCTGAGTACCTAACTTCAATGGTAAGCCTTCTGCCAACTCTGAACGGACTCCCTCTGTTAATGTTGGCTAATAGGGAAATAGGAGACAGGCTGGATCTGCACCTCACTCCTCCTCTCACTAGCTATATGATGACAGGTGAGCTGTTCGGTCCCCAAACTTCAGCCTCTTCAGCTCCGGGGATCACTTCTACCAGCCCCACTGAGTTCAGATCAGGGGATCACTTCTACCAGCCCCACTGAATTCAGATCAGAATTCAATGAGGTTACATGTATAAAGAACCTATTTCATTTCTAGATGCAGTCAATAGCAAAAATGACCCCCAATTCCTCCCACATTTTATCACATACATGCCCATTTACAATGTAACTTTATGGCACCATCCATCAAAAAGGGAAAGCTATATCCCCCATCTCCTGCCTTGAAGCCAGGCACCTTGACCTGCTTTGGTCAACAAGACCTTAGTTAATGTGAAGTCAGCTTGAAATCTGTGCATTGAAGCCATTGCCACTGGGCACCCTGCGGTCACAGTTTTGTAAGGAATGATGGACCAGCCTTCTAGATGGCAGACTTATGGCCCTGTCAGCTCATCACTAAGTCTACAACCAACTCCCCAGACAGGTGAGTAAGGCTTTGACTGCCAGCTGACCACAGATGTCTGAGTGAGCCTAGTAACATCATGTGAAAAAGAGGCAATCCATTCCAGTGGGTTTAGCCCTTTTTGCCAACCCTCAGAATTGTGAGCAAATAAGGGGTTATCATTTTAAGGCACTGAGTTTGGGGGAAGCTTGTTATGTAGTAATAGATAAAGGATACTCTGGCACTATTGAAGTTGCTTATAACCTGTTAACTTTCTCTCTTCTTTGATTCTTTCCAAAGTGATGTAATGATACAGAGGCAACACCACTAATCTGGAAGCCAGGAACCCAGATGTGGCTTACTGCCCCTCCACACATCCCTTCTGGAATTGTCTCCAGAGAATCAGAGGCTAGGCCTAGGTGGTCACCAAGAATTCCTCCACTCCAACGTTATGACATTCTACTGCATCTTTTTTCATGGACAAAATTCTCATGTCAACATGGCCTCAGAAACTTCCCTCAGTTTCGGCTTTTTCTCCCTGTATTTCTGATACAATGCATGTTTTTTTCTTAGAAACTTGCCTATCATCTCTACATTGAACATCTGAATACTCACCTGTCCTTCTAAATAAAAAGGATTCTACTGTCATAAGACATTGCAGCTTTTCAATTCCTGGACGTCATCAACTTAAGATAAATAATTTAGTAATAAATTTGGGGTAGAGAAAAGCAAACTGTATTATTTTAATTGGATTGCCTTAAAATTGCATATACCATTCATCATCATTAATACTACAGTCAACATTTGGAGCAGAGGATTTTATACATTTGATCTAAAGATGGTTTCTGAATGAGCACTGTTGACCTCTAGACACTACACAGAACCACAGCCCCTGGGCTAAAGCCTTTCAGTTCAAGACATTTTAAGGAATATTTCTTACTTGAAAAACTCAATATTTCTTATTTGAAGAAACTCTGTATTTCTTATCATCAAGTCCACCTACCTCTGGGCAGGTAACAGCCTCTCCTGAAAGTTGCTGAGAACCTTGACAGCTGGCTTGTTGCTTTAGTGACAGTTCTCCACAACACATGAATTGGCCCCCAGGGCCTCTCCTAGCTCTGAATAGTTCCATAATCTCCCATAAGAGATAAGCACTGTTGAGAAGGTTACCCAGTTTCTACTGTGTCCCACTGCCCAACATGCAGCAACCCCTCATTTACTTTTTCATTTCAATGTTATATCATGTGTAATAGTTATGATAGCACTCCCATCAACAAACAGGGAACCACACTTAAGACAAACTGCCCTTGCTATCATTTCAGGTTCTAGGAACCCTGGATCCCTTCCTGAGTCGCCACATTGGCTGGGAACAGTGACATTCCTCTCTTTAAGTTTTAGATTCCTGGTCCTGGTAAGTGTATTTTGCAGTGAAGTGTAAGGTCAATTAGGATTGTAGAAACACTAAAAGGGGTACATGGCGGTGGGATAGTGTAAAAAAAAAAAAAAAGACAATATATATCCAAGGATCTTGAAGCTATATGAGTGGCTTGGGAGAAATCAATAAGAAAGAGAGGAGGAGGAGGAGGAAGAGGAGAGTTTATACCACATTGTGAACTGTTTCATTTCTTTCAAATTACCCTCTTTTTTTTTTTCAGAGACATCTGTTTTTTGACCTCACAATCCAATGTGGTCTTTTCAATAACTATTAATCACTGAGTATTTCTTCAGTACCTGCAAAGTGTCGGCTTTACAAATATAACACACAGTGCCTTAAGGGAGTCTACCCATATAACTGTCAGAGAGAAGTTACATATGCATTCTACAACAAAAGAAAATGTTAATATTTAGGTGTGAAACTGAATGAGGCGTTATGAAAACCAACTCTTAGAAAATATTAGGAAATGCAATCCCACCCCCATCCCCCACCAATATATCATTTCTCAACGCATCATCCAGATGAGCCAGGGTATACAGTTCCAAAGTATCACCCTGAAAAATTTCAAAGTACCTACGACATAAAGACAGTCCACAAAACTCAGTCAAAAGGTGTTTTCTTCCCATAACTTCTACAGTCCTCACTTCTGGAGGGAACACTCCACAGGCAACCAGTGGTAACCAGTGATCACCTCTCATACAGCAAAAAAGAAGGTGTCTACCTACTCTATTAGGAAAAACCTAATTCAAAATTTAAACAATACCTAGAGTCAAAGTTACAGCCTACTTTTGTATAATGGGTAGCTATAAAAATCTTAGTTAACCTTCGCAAAGAAAGACTTCAGCTTCTTTATCTGATAAAAGGGAATGATTCTCCACATCAAATGAGTCTAACTGCGTCTTTTCAACCCAGTGGTTCAGAAGAGAGAATTTTTTTGTTCTGGAAAGGACTCTAGGAATAAGGAGCAACTTTGCTAATGTAAGGTGGGGAAAGCAAGTTCTTCCCATTTGAGAAGTTCTCCTAGATGGAAGAGATGGACCAAATCATGACTTTATAGCTCTGCGTATCTAGAGGAAGAAACCGCAGTTGCCTTTGCCAGGCTGAAGAGACAGAGATGGGATGCAATTCAGGTGGGTAAAGGCAAACCACAGATGGTGCTGATTCTGATGACCCGTTCCTCCATCCAAATGCCTTTTACAGTGGCACTCGGACTTCAGCATTCTCGTTAGGTTGCTGATGTTCCACGGGTGACAAGCCCCCCACAAAGGGGGCATGAGGAGGCACCTGTGGTTCTTGTACCACCTTCAACTCCTGCCCTTTGGAAACTACTAGAGGCAGCCTGACAGGTGAAGCAGTGCCTTCTCAGGGGCAAAGGGTTGGTGTGCAAGAGGGAGTGCTCTGTGCTAGGGAGGGTTTCAGAGGGTGTAACCAGTTTTGACCATGAGGGCCTCAGCTAGCAAGACTGCGCCTGAGGTAGAAATGGGCTCAACAGAATGTTTTCCTAAATAACCTGTGACCCCCTTTCTGATAGATGTTTCATTCAGGTTCTTTCTCTATAGAATTCAAACTAAAGAAGCTATTCTCCCCTTCCCCCAACACTTCAAATGCAGGATATCTTGGGAGGTGGCCCTCACTCTGCTCTGCTACCCTATTCCCATTTTCCTCACCAGGATTATGCCCCCCAGCCTGCCCACCCCCACAGCCTTAGTTTTCTTTTAATTCCAACTGCCAAAGTGCAAACTTTGGAAGAAAACAGACTGGTTTGGGGCTGAGCAAGGTGTCTCGGAATCTGGGCCAGCACCTGTTTCCCCTGGATAGCTGGCTGCTCAGGGCTTGAACAGATGCCAGACCCTGAAGATGGGTCCTTTTGAACCTCAAAACCATACAGGAGCTTTGGGAGGCCTTTAGGACCAAGAGGAACCGTCATTTCTCAGAGCCAAGCTGCAAATCCCTGTCCTCCGAGTGCCCAGCAGCTAACCCCTTCCCCCATTCTCTGTCGCTTTCACATTCCCAGACACCGGACCCGGGCCACCCGCCAGACTTGATCACCCCCGGGGGCCCGGTCAGCTTGGTGCAAAGTGGCCGCCTTCCACCGGGCCGTTCCCTTTTCCTCGCTGCCATCCTCCCCCAGAGCCTGTTGGCTACCGCCTTCAGCACGTGTGTCGCCAGGCTTGCCGAGCCCAGTGGCGCGTCCCGGGGTAGGCGCACGCCGGGGGCGTCTCCCCGCACCCTTTCCTTTCCCAGGGGCTGGAGGGCCGGGCTCCGCCCGGTTGCCGCCAAGCGCGAGCTCCCGGCCGCCCTGGGCTGCAGCCGCTGCCCCTAGCCCGGCGCTCCAGCACGCGCGGGGCAGCTGGGGGCGCGGGAGGCTAGCGCAGGGCGGGGAGCGGCGCGGAGGGGAGGCGGGAAGGGGGGAGGGCAGAAGAGGAGAGAGCAGGGGAGCTGGGGAGCAGAGGCGGGCGCCGCACCGCTCGGCGCCCCGCACGCTCGCCGGCTCCGGAGACGCGCGGGCGGCCGCCTGGGCGCACCGGCCGGGTCACCTTGTCCGGGAGGTAAGTCCCGACCGCCCCGGCAGCGCGGGCGGGCAGAGGGGCCCGCAGGAGCTGGGCGGGGGCTGCGGGCGGGAGCAGGAGGCGGCCCTCGCTCGGGAGGGCGCCCTGGCTCCGCCTGGGAGCGCGCAGACCCAGCGGCGGCTCGTTGCCCGCGGTGAGTCCGGGTGGTCGCGGCGGCGGGACCTGGGAGGAGCGGGGTCTCCAAGAGCGAGGGGAGCGCAGAGCGGGCGAGGAAGATGCGGAGGAAGGGGCCGGGTGCTGTCAGCCCCGGCTGCAGCTTGGCGCCTCGCCACCCCAGGCGCCCCAGCGACACGGAGGGGCTGTTGTGCAAAGTCGCTGGGAGCTAGTGCGACCCAGACCTGGGAGCGCAGAGGAGCGGAACTGCCCAAGGCCCTGACGGCGCGCGGCAGGCATTGACTCTGCGGTTTCGGGCGACCCCCTGAAGCGACCCAAAGGAGACCGGCTGGGGCTGGTGAGCGGAGCAGCCGCGGAGCTGGGGACCGAGGTCCAAATGGGATCGGGAAGGGAAACCGGCTTGGATTGCCTTCGCCAAGCAAAGGGAAAAAGGAATGCGAGGGCGCGAGCGCGCTGGGATGGGGACTCCCAACCTCGAACCAGGACGAAGGCGGGGACTCCTGGAGCCCCCTGCTTCCGAGAGCTGTCTGGTCCTTGGCAGCCAGGACAGCCCACAGCCCTGGGAGTCGCCAGCCCCTGGTCAGAGAGGGGAACGAGTGGACACGCTTTTAGGGATCAAGTTCTAGTCTCGATTTCCCTAGGCATGATTTCTGCCTCTCGGTGTGTGCTCTCCGCGCTGCGGACAGAGGAATGGATTACCGGCAGAGTTAGGCACTTTTCTAAGGGAAGGGGCTTTGATAGCTTGTGCGTTTTCTGCAAGACTCCAATAGAGTGGGCGCTTCCAGTCTTGCTTTGGGGAGGATGCCAGTGGGGTCTCTTGGCTTTTCTGAAAGATCAGAGGAAAGCTTCATCTGGTCGCCTTCATTTCCTTAGTGTGTGTGTGTGGGGGGGGGGTCCCCTTGCACGCAGAGGCTTGGGCTTCTGGCACCCAGACCTCAAGTGAGCGCAGTCCTTCTGCGGCGTCAGATGCGCGAGCGCCGCCGGGCTAGTGGCCGGGACTCACGTCTGCGCCTTCCCTGGCCCTGTCCCGGTGCTCAGTACAGCAGACACCAGCTGAGGGCTTAGCTGATTTGAGGGATAGAGGGTGGGTGGGTGGCTCCGTTTTCTAGTTAGAATTGGGCTCAGGCGGTGGTGCGTGCGCGCGTGTCTGTGTATCTGTCCGTCTCCCTCCTACTGGCCAGGGTGTTTAGTCAGAGCCCAAAGGGAGAGGCGTGCTGCGCAGACCCGCAGCCTGTGGGGTGAGCACCCTGGTAACAAACCCCAGAGCGAGCCAACTTTTCCTTGCTGAGGTGTGATTGCCAGGACAGCCTGCGTTGGTGCAGGACGTGGTCCTGTGAGAGGGGTCTGACTCCAAAATCCTCACAGAACTGAAGATGAGCCTCCAAGGTGGCCCCGCGGAAGTCAGATGTCCCTTCTGGCTAGGACAGGAAGTAATGGGAGCCAAATTTTCGGATAAATTATTGCATACTGTGTGCCTGGTTGTTGTGTGGAGTGTCTTTGGAAATCAGACCACAGGTGCCAAGCCTGTGAGAGGATGTGAGAAAGAGCCCTCCACCTCCTTCCTTCCCTCCCTCTCTCCAACATCCTTGTTTCCTTTACAAGAAGCAAATGTTGGTTTGTAGCTGGTCTGGTGCTCTCTCCCACCCTGCCCCACCTACTGCATGAAAATGGAATCTCCATAGCCAAGAGGGTCTTGTTAAATAAAGGGGGGAAATGGGAAAATCTGTGTTTAAAGTTTTTTTTGTTTTGTTTTGTTTTATGATAGAAAGTCTCAATGGTACACCAAAGTTGAAAGAATAATACACTGAACCCCCAGTGTACCCTTCATCCAGCACCACATTCACTGACCCTTTGTCCTGACCTCTTTTTAATCACCCCTCCTCAGAGTTTTGGAGGCCATGTTTGATGATGGGTTTAAAAACCCTTTCCAAGCCCATCTCATCTCTAAATGTATCCCTGTGTATCTCCAGCTAATGGCATTTTGTTCCATTTTCACCTATCATCAAAACAAAACAAAACAAAAAACAAAAAACCCCACAAAACCTACTTTAAATGATTCTGTTAGAACCTAGGTGATGTTAAAAAGGAAATGAAGGCACATCCATTTTTATTTTGGGGTAGTAGAAGAAAATCTGCTGATGTTCCTTGTGACAGTGGGATTGAAGAAGGAAAGAGAAATCCAGATCCTGAGAAAAAGACATTTGAAACCATTAGATTTGACTTATACTAGTTGATGTGCAAGGAATAAACAGGATTCCAGCTGAACCATGAGAGGCGAAAGATTTTTTTTTTTTTTTGGTAAAAACTTTAAACTCAATCCATAAATCGGAAGCAATTAATTTATTCCACATTTAGCGTGACATAAATTAAAAGTGCTACACACTGGACTTGATTCATCTTTCTCATTAACTCTGACCTGTATTTTTCTAGGGAGTTATTTCTATTATAAGAGAATAAAAAGGTATTTTCTTATGTAAGTTTTCTATGCAAGACACTAGTCGGTGCTATTCTGGGGTTCATGAGCAGTACTGAATACTTCATCTCTCAATTAGAAAATGTTTGGTCATCATACCAGTCACATCTGATGCACCCTGCAGGGAGATACTCTGTTTGCAAAGATGTGAGTCCAAATGTTGTTTCTGTTGGCTAGAGAGGACTAGCATGGTGAGACCTCCATAGACAATGGGAGGGTGATCCCCCCACCCCCACATTCTTACATGCCTCCCTCCCACCCTGCCACCTCTGTGCCTTCTTTTATATAAAAGCTGCTCCTAAAAATTGTCAATGTTCTTGGAGGATTCAGGCAGACTTTTGAATACCTTTATAAAGTGCATTATTTAAAGGCATCCTTAGTTAACCTTTTGCAATATGAATAACCATCCTATAAGTGAGCAGTTTTAAGTAAAATCTTGTCTTTCCATGATACCAGCATGGCCTTGAGCCCCTCATTTTGGCCTTTGCAGCCCCCACCCCCATGCACATTGGAAAGTCTCATGACCGACACAGACTAATCGCAATACTGTGACCTGTAGCTTGAGCAGACTTCATCTTACCAGTAAGATTCTTTGAGTGAGTGGGTGGAGGTGGCAAGGATTGAAGGGTGTATTCATTTGTCAGCATCAGCAAAGCAGTGAGGCTAAATCAGTAGCAAAACAACCTGTTCATTCAATAGGAAGTCCTGAGGTTATTTTGCTGAAACAGGCTGATGTGAGGTGATATGGAGTCAGAGCTTTTGACCCAGCATCACTACAGTGGAGATGTGGCACCAACATGTCAAAAGAGCAGCGCATTGAAAATATGCATACATTAAAAATTCCGAACATTAAAGATAGGCTGACCAGGTTCCTGCCAATGTCACCAGAATTGAAATAATGAAGGCAGTAGCAAGATGCTTTAACGAATGTGATTTTTTAACATTCTCCTTGCAAGATGCACAGACATTTCCAGGTTTCCTGAGTTCATAAATGTGTCTTTAGAAGGGGCGGGTAACTCTTTCAGGCACTGGGCTACAATCAGTACCTCCACAGTGGTTTTATTTGCCAGCCAGTGCACTGGATTTCAGCTGAGTGTGCAGGGGGAGCGAGTAGGGGATACACATTGGGATTTTCCCCAGTCTGCGGCCACCCACCCCACTGCCTCTATGGAGGGCCTGTGAGGAGACAGGTTTCAAACTCTGGGTTCTGCCACTTGCTTTTTGTTGATCTTAGACTGCTCACTTAGCTTTGCCAAGCTTCTGTTTCTTTTCATCTTTCTTTCCAGGATTATGAAAATAAAATGGTTATGGTTGGCACAGTTTTTTAAACAGGGAAGACTTGGTATTGAGAACATTTTAGTGCCTTAACTGCAAGTCTTTTCTGGTGTAGTTGCATCCCCAGGGCCTCTGAGAGCTCAGAAAAGACCCTGCTCTGCCCTTGGTTCTTCAGCAAGTGTCAGTGACGACAGGGTGCACTCATTCCTCTGGGC
Organism: Enhydra lutris kenyoni; assembly: GCF_002288905.1. Classification (NCBI taxonomy): domain Eukaryota; kingdom Metazoa; phylum Chordata; class Mammalia; order Carnivora; family Mustelidae; genus Enhydra; species Enhydra lutris. The sequence continues at coordinate 49,114,326 of NW_019154090.1, forward strand.
ATGTGTTCTCATGTAGGAACATGCCTGAGTGGTGCAGACATTCATGTCAGGTGGGGCTTACAGGGAATATACAGGAAAAACATGTGAGCAGAAATATATCCTTAGCACAAATCAATTTTGACTCATATCACATTATAAAAATTGCATGATACATGTTCTCTAGGAGAAAACATCTTAACAAGAGATTATCAGCAAGCCACAAAGCACCAAAGCACATGGTGATTTAAATTACAAACTTTGCTCAGATCAGAAGTCCAAGTCATCTTAAATCATTTTATGATAAATAACCTGTTAAATTGTATTACATAAAATACTGAAGACCAACAGCAACAAATAAGCATTGGGATCTGAGGGTAACGGTCAGAACCAAGCATAACATGAACAGGAAATAGCATAGATGTGTAGAAAATACAGGAGATAGAAGCTGCTTCTGGAAGCATACTTCAGACCGACCCAGGGGACAGTTTTGCATATTTACTCCTGTGAGAAGAATTTATCTAGGAGTTCAATTAACTTTATTCCAGAGAGATGGGGAGTTTTGCCCTGGAGGTTCAAATCAATGTTTAGTCGGTGTGAAATGTTTTGAGTTTTTAGTTCTCAATCAATTCTTGTGTTGTTCACAGTCATTTGGAACTTAGGTCTTGATAATGCTATAATGTGGTGGCATTTAGGGGGTGTGACTCCATGGAAAAGGAAAGGGAGGTATTTCCTGGTTGCACTGTGAGTCTTTCAGAAAGGGCCTGCTTAGTTTAAATTCATACTCGGGAAAATCATTGGTTCTCAAACCTTCAGCCTCACTGGGTAGCCACTTTCAAACACACCTCCCATGTGTTCCCTCTTTAATCTTCTTCTTGATTGGTGAATGTCGGTATCCAAAACAAAACAAAGAAGCAAATAAACATTTCAGACAATTAGAACTACAAATATTTTATTCCATTGTCTCAACTTTAAGCTAAAGATACTCTGAAAAAGAAAAAATATTTTACCTCAAATATTCTGGAGCTTCACCTCTGCTCAGGGAAGCAAACAAAAAATATGTTACATAAATTCACCTTTCTGCCCTGTGTACAATATGCAGGGTTTGTGTGTGTGTGCATGTGTTTGTGTGTGTGTGGGTTTTGTTTGTTTGTTTTGTTTTGTTTTTTGAGAGTGTGCACAAGTGTGAACGGAAGGTGGGGGGAAACAGAAGGAGACAGAGAGAGAGACTCTCTAGCAGGTTTCACACCCAGCATGGAGCCCAGTGCAGGGCTGGATCTCACAACCCTGAGATTGTGACCTGAGCCGAAATCAAGAGTCAGACACTTAACAAACTGAGCCACCCAGGCATTCATATGGTATGCAGTTTTTAACTTATTCTTATACACTTATCCTCAGACCTTGGTGGCATAGCTTCTCAGTTGGTATAGGTATTTGAAATAAGAGGATTTGCTTTTGGGGTCCTAATGGGTTTAAGTCCTGGGACAGGGCTAGGAAACCAGTAGCATTGCTGAGGGGTGGGCTCAGGCTATATTAGCTTTGGAGAGGACCCTGAAGGTGCCCAACTCCACCTGCTATAGATTGCTACCAATCATTTTGTTACTCGCCATGCCTAAACTTGCCTTTAAATAAAGTACAGTAGTTCCCCTTTATCTGTAGAGAATGTGTTCCAGCATTCCCAATGGATGCCTAAAACCCTATATAAACTATATTTTTTCCTACACATGCATATCTGTGGTAAAGTTTAATTAATCAGTTAGTCACAATAAGAGATTAACAACAATAGCTAATAATAAAATAAAATAACTTTATTAATAGTTGTGTGGTTATGGTCTCCCCCCCTCTCTTAAAATATCTTACTGAACTGTACTCCCCCTTCCAGTGATGATGTGAGATGATAAAATGCCCACGTGATGAGCTTAAGTGAGGTGAATGGATCAGTGTTGCGATGTAGGCTGTTGTTGACCTTCTTACTGCATGTCAGGGGAGGAGCATCTGCTCATGGACCTCAGCTGACTGTGTGTAACTTAAACTATGGAAACCGAAACCACAGATAAGGGAGAACATTTCTGTAGGCAACCTTAATATCTGAAATCTCAGCCTTGACACTTTCCCCTGTGTGTTTCCTTTAGAAGGGACCTTGTGCTTACCAGTTGGTGTACAGGGACCGTGTCCTGTAGGGCAGTCAGGAAAGTTGAGATGTGACAGATAAACAGTGCACACTGAGTCTGGACACCTACTAAGCACAGGGTCTGTCCTGTGCTAGTAGCTCAGACATTCATAGATGTATTTTAAGAGCCACCCAGCTGCTCCAGATCTCCTGTAGCCTCCGCGTACACATAGCCTGTGGTCAGGACCCTGCACTCGCCAGTCCCACCACTTCCCAGCCCAGTCCTGAAATGCATGCCGGTGTCTCTTGCCTGCATGCAATCTTTTTTTCACTTTTCTCCCCCAGTCTCTTTCCTTTCCCATAGTGCCCTTGGGCACAAACAGTTCCTCCACAAAGAGCTTTGAGCAGATTAATTAATATGCATACTATTTCACAGCTCTTCTTTCTACACTAAACCCAGAGACACAGCACATTCCTTATTAGCACTCCAGTGTAGTACAGTGCATTAAACTCCCTCACAAACATGGATTCCTGGTAGAAGCTGATTTTAAGTAAAGGGGAATCATCTGTTTTGTTGTTTCCAAATTAATTCCCTCCTTTTACTCTTATATTGATTAACTTTTTTTTTTTTTTTTTTTTAAGCTGTGGACATGGGGCAACCACATTGTTGTTCTTTTTTTCAGAATTAGATCATCAAGGCTCTTGTTGGAATCCTCTTCTAACTGCCTCTGGGAGGGAATGGACATGCAACCTGCAACAGCATCCCACTCAGTGACTCAGAGTGAGGGGGGCCACTGATTTGATGGCCATTGATCCTTCCGTCATTCCCTTTGACCCTACTTGTTGAGGTCCTCTTGCATAATATCCATTGGCACGATGGCTCATCTGAGTATTTCTTGGTATAAATATATTAACTATGAATAGGAGCATTTTGGAACATCACAATTTATTCTAAAGCAAGTGGAAAAATGTATTTGTTGACTCAAAGTCTGCAGAATAATGCAGTTTCCTTTCCTGATACTAGACCTCGAGTAGCTAATTTGGCAAGTATCTTTCCAGGAATAACATATCTTTCAGACTTTTGGGTCCCAAACATATACTTTCATTCCAGATTCCAGCAATTGCTCTGAGGTTGTGCACTGCAGGCCAACAGGGCCACACAGCACATGTCACCTCTTGTGTGGCTCTTGTGTAAGGTGTGGCCCTTGTATAAGGTGTGGCCAGCATGGTGGCACCCTCTCTCTATTGGTGTTTGACCATGGCCCAACCTCAAGCACCCTCTTTCTTTGCCAGAGCAGAGATATTTTTCCATATTCAAGAACTTTATGACACCAGCATTCTATTTTGGAAAGTTCATGCTTTGGAATGTCACACCTGGCTGGCACCTCCCTTCTCCCTTCCCATTTTCCTTTTTGCATTCCTCCAGTTGGAATCTCCTCTGCAGGCAAAGGCTACCTCCCATTGATGGTCTACAGCCATTCCATCCCATTCAGAGTTTAGCACTGCCTGTCTCCAGCTGCTCTGTGCACCCAGAACTATAGCAACCAAACTCACAGATGGTGTGAACAAAGGGCTTCCTGGGGACCCCTTGATAAGGATGAGTTAGCTGAGCTGTAATCCATCTGGAACGGCCCTACCTCCCCATATCTTGTGCTCTGACTATTCTAATGTCCCTTGGTAACTGCAGAGGTTTCTGGTGACCTTTGAAAATTTCTACTCCAATTTTGAATTGCAAGTTATGTCCAGTTTTAGGCTTACTTTTGGACTGGATAAACTTTGCCTGGTGGGAGGGACCCCAGGTCCTCAGGCACCCACATGAAGTAGTAGATCCTCCTGATAGCTTCTGAGGGCCTTCCCATAGCATAGTTCCTGACTCTAGCCCCAGGCCCCACAGTCTTGAACTTCTCTGCTTCTGCAGAATGGGAACTCAGCTTCCACAGCTGACAGATTTCCCCAAACTCAGGATTTATGCTCCTGGGCTTGTCTTTTGCACTCCTGGGAGAAAGCCATGTGATCTCTCTGGAACACCATCCTCAGACCTAGAAAGGTTCTCTCCATCTTTCAGGTGAGGACCCAGAGGCCTATGCATGCATGTGAACTGACTGCATACCAAGGACTGAGTAGTGGCAGTGTTAAGGTGAAACTGGTGTACTTTAGGAGCAAAAGAAGTGCTTAGTGATGACCATGAGTTTCCAGACCCTTTCACTTTCACTTCAGTGGAAATTGAAGTGTTTGGGGGAGGGGGTGAGAGGTGAGTGATGCAGGGGCTCATGGAGAGGCAAGCCTGAGCCCATAACCAGGCTGAGGAATGACCTCACTTCTGCACAGTTACAGATATTCCAGATGCCAGGGGCTGGCCCATCTGGACCTATGGCACCAATGCAGTCTTCTAGCCTTCCTGATCTCAAGATTTGGCTCTCAGGGCTGGATATGGCACCACTCCCTGAGTTGTAGACCTCCACTTTCCACTTTCTCTGAGGGAAGGTGTTGCACCCACTGGCACCTCACAGCAAGCTGGGCTGGCTGCATTGAAAGGGGCAGCCTCACCGTTCTGGTGTCTGGATGAAACAGAGGGGAATAAAAGAATTTGGAGAAGCAGAGTGAGCTGAATTCTGGAGGCCACATTCAAGATTGCAGAGCTTGTTTGTAGCTTGTCACGAGGGTTACCAGGATAACAAATGGATGCCTTCTACTGCTTGTGTCTTATTATATGATCCATATCTCTCTCTCAGAAAAGAAGAGGAAGGGAAGAGAAAGGAAGGGGAGGGATGAAGATTTGAAATGTGTGTATTACTAGATTTTAATTCCTGGGTAACCTCCTGGGATGCCCCCATAATATACTTGGTGGGCTGAGACCCAGAAGGTTTATTCAACCTGCTCTGTGACATTTTACTGCTAGTTGTAGGGCCTCTGTGCATGGACTCAAATCTTTAGGGTTTTTTCCTATATTTGTCTCTAAAGTTCATGCTTTCTCACCCATGACACTCTGTTTTCCTGACATTGCTAATATCTGACTTAATGCTTAGGACAATAAAAAATCCTGTGTAATGATTGGACAGACAAACAGATGCAGACACTTCTACTTTGCAACAAAGCCCAAGGAGTACAAAATGTAATTAGATCATTTCTCCATCTGTGCTGTTTGGTGGCTTCCTTAGAGGATAGTACCCACAGCAAGTCAGCAAACTGTGACCCATAGTGTGGGGAAGGGAACGCTGGGTTAAGCCAGGCCAGGGAGTTGTGTACCTAGAAAAGACCAGAACAGAAATCTCCTGCAGAACATAGCATTGGAAAACCTGTTCCCTCTAAATACCATGGGCCCCAGACATTTATAGAGAGCATCAAAATAAACTAAATAGGACAGCAGGTCACCCAGCGAGACTTTGTGGACACTCTGCTCTCTTGTTGCTCTCAGCATGAGGCTTTTCCCAGAAGATGCAAATATCCTGGGCATTTTCAACACTACCAAAAAATGCTGGTCTTCCTGGAATTTGTATTCAGAACTTTATATATCTCAAAAGTGTATTTTAGGGAATTGGACTCTGCCCATTGCTTATGTCTCTCTTCTTAAGACTAAGTTGATGCCTTTTTAGACAGTAAAACACAGATGAACTTCTTTGTTTCTTGGGGCAAAAATCAAAGGCTCTCTGTATCCACTGCAGTGTGACTTAGCCGCAGAGGATGTCTTGGGAGCACCATCCTGACCATGCCCTTCTCTCTTCTCTGACTCTTCCTTCCCCTCCTTGGCCCTCCTTGATTTCACTGACCAGGACTTTTCTGACAGAATGGCCTGAGCCCCTTGCAGGAGGCCACTGTTTTTAATACCGCCTATATTCCTACTAACCAAACAATCCTGTGGTCAAACTTTTGGCTGCAGTTTATGGACAACTGGCTCCCAGATTTCTTTATCCTTAAGCCCTCCCAAGGCTAAGCTTTGTCTATCCGCGTGCCTGCTAGCATCTCCCTTGGGGCAACCGCTTCAGAGAACACCCCCTCAGCCTTCCCCAGGACCTCTCACTCCCTGCCCATGCCATTCCTGGTGATGACACACAGTGACCAAGATATCCACACCAGAAAACAGCTTACTTTTTAGCCCCCTTCCTCTTTCTCATAACCAGATTTCTTTTCTTCTCAGTATTTTTTTTTTAACCTCTCCTTTGCATCTCTTCTACCTTAGCTCCATCTAGACACTCACATCCTTCCAAGTTCTCTCAGCAGCTTCCTGCAAGGTCTCTTTACCAACTTCCATGTGCTTCTCACGCCCAGCCTCCAGGACTATTGGAAGAGTGACCATTTAAAACACATCTCTGCCTTAATGGTCCTCATCTTGAAGCCCATCATCTGCTTCTCATCTTCAGTGAAATAGGACAGTCTGCCTGGGAGGATAGCAAGCTGTCCCTCACACCCTATCCACCCTCCAGTGTTATCCCTACCTGTCTAGGTTCCCAGAACACTGGGTCGTTCCTGCTCCCAACACACACTCACACACACATACACACACATGCTACATGCTTGCATGCCTCTCCCCGTCTTCGTTGACACCTCTTGGTAATCTCCTTCAAAGCTCAGCTTGGCCATTACTGGTGCCCTTCTGTCAAAGTTCAGTGTCCCTGCCCCTGGACTTCCTTGTTACCTGGGCCCACCTCATTCTGGTGTGCTATTAGCAAAACAACTGAAGTAAGAGATATCTAGAAATAATTTTGGCAAGAAATTTATATAGGTCAATACAAAACAAACTTTAAAATTTTACTCATGGAATAAGAAAAAAACTTGAATAAGTGGAAAGAAATACCATTTTCTTGGATAAGAACACTCACTAATAATAAGATGACATCATATTCACCAAGTTAATTTATAAATTTAATGTCATTTAAGTCAGAATCCTGATGTTATAATTTCTTTTGAACTTGATACAATTATTAAAAACTTCATGAAAGAATAATTGGGCTGTGATGTTAAGGGTTTTTTTTTTTTGTTGTTTTATTTTGTTTTAAGTGAAGAGGAATGAAGGAGGGCTTGCCTCTCAGATAATGAAACAGAGCATCAAAACTACACCCATTAGGATGGCTACTATAAAATTAAAAACAACAACAACAAAGAGTGTTGGAGAGCATGTGAAGAAATTGAACTCTTGTACACTTTTAGTGGGACTATAAATGGTGCAATTGTTAGGAAAATAGTAGGGAGTTTCCTAAAAAAATAAACATAGAATTACGATATGACCCAGTAATCCCATTTTTAAATATATATCTAAAAGAACTGAAAGTGGAATCTTGAAGAGATATTTGCACACTCATGTTAATAGCAGCATTGTTCATGAGGGCCAAGAGGTGGAATCCAAGGATAAAGCCCAAATGTCCATTGAAGGATGAATTGATTTAAAAGGATGTGGTATCTACATACAATGGAATATTATTCAGCCTTAAGAAGGAAGAAAATTCTGATCCATGCTGCAACATGGATAAACCTTGAAGAATTTTACTAAGTGAAATAAACCAATCATAAGAAAACAAGTACTGTATGATTCTACTTATATGAGGTTCCTAGAGGAGTCAAATGCGTAGATACAAAATATAGATGAGTGGTTACTAATAGATGGTAGAGGAAAGGGGGGAGATTTTTAATAGGTATAGAGTTTCAGATTTGCAAAATGAAAAGATTCTAGAATCTCCCAGCAAGCAGAAGTCTAGGACCAGATAACTTCACTGATAATTTTACCAAACATTTAAGGAAGAAATAATGCCTGTTCTTCCCAAACTCTTCAAAAAAGAAGAAGAAGAAAGAAGAAGAAGAAGAAGAAGAAGAAGAAGAAGAAGAAGAAGAGGAGGAGGAGGAGGGAACACTTCGAAACAAATTGTACAATACCAGCACTACCCTGATGCCAAAACTAGACAAGGATGACACAAGAGAAGAAAATCACAATATCCTTGATGAACTTAGAGGCAAAAATCCTCAACAAAATATTAGCAAACCAAAATCAACAATACATTAAAAGGATCACACACCATGACTAAGTGGGATTTAGCCATGGATGCAAGGATGGTTCAGCATCTTCAAATCAGTGTGATACATCACATTAATGAAATGAAGGAGAAAAAAATATGTGATAATCTCAACAGATGCAGAAAAAGACAGATGCATTTGGCAAAATTCAACTTCCACTTATGATAAAAACTCAACAAATTGGGTATAAGGGGAATGCATTTCAACATGTTAAAGGCCAATATATGATGAGTCCACTTTTGACATCATCTTCAACAGTGAAAAGCTGAAAGCTTTTCCTCTAAGACCAGGAGCAAGACAGGGATTCCCATTCTTACTACTTTTATTCAACATAGTAGTGGATGTCCTAACAAGAGCAATTAGGTAAGAAAAAGAAATAAAAGTCATCCAAATTGAAAAGAAGTTAATTGTCCCTACTTGCAGATGGCATGATATTATATAGAGAAAACACTAAAGACTCCACATACACACATTCAAAATCAGTAAAGTTGTAGGATACAAAAATCAAAATACAAAAATTTGTTGCTTCTCTATACACTAATGACGAACTATCAGAAAGAGAAATTAAGAAAAAAAATTGATTTACAATTGCATTAAAAAGAATAAAATACCTAGGAATAAATTTAACCAAGTGAAAGGCCTGTACACTGTACTGTAAGACACTGATGATAAAAATTGAAGAAGACACAAATAAATGGAAGGTTACTCTGTGCAAATGGATTTACAGACTTAATATTGTTTAAATATCCATACTACCCCAAGCAATTTACAGATTCAATGAAATCCCCATCAAATTCCAGTGGTGTTTTTCACATAGAGAACAAACAATCCCAAAATGTGTATGAAACTACAAAAGACCCTGAATAGCCAAAGCAATCTTGAGACAGGAACAAAGCTGGAAGCATCATACTTCCTGATTTCAAATGGTTATAAAGCTATAATAATTAAAACAGTATGATTTTGACACAAAAAGATGCATAGATCAATAGAACAGAATAGAGAACCCAGAAATGAACCAATGCATGTTTGGTCTAGTAACTTATGACAAAGGACCCAAAAATATATAATGGCAAAAAACTGTTTCTTTAATAAATGGACCACCATTTATTAAAGATTAATTTTTTGGGCACCTGGGTGGCTCAGTGGGTTAAGCCTCTGCCTTCCGCTCAGGTCATGATCTCAGGGTCCTGGGATCGAGTCCCGCATCGGGCTCTCTGCTCAGTGGAGAGCCTGCTTCCCCCTCTCTCTCTGCCTGCCTCTCTGCCTACTTGTGATCTCTCTCTCTCTGTGTCAAATAAATAAATAAAATCTTTTTTAAAAAAAGATTAATTTTTATTATTAGTAAAACTGGACCACCATCTTATATCATACATAGGAATTAACTCAAATGGGCCACTGATTTGAACATAAGACCTAGAACAATAAAATTCCTAGAAGAAAAAATAAGTAGTAACCTCTTTGACACTGGTCTTGGCAATGATTTTTGTATTTGACACCAAAAGCAAAGTCAACAAAAATAAAACCAAAACAAAAGCAAACAATAAGTGGAACTATATCAAACTCGAAAGTTTCTGCACAGTAAAGGAAATCACGAAATGGAAAAGAAACCTAACAAATGGGACAAAATATTTGCAAATCATATATTTGATGGGGGTTATATCCAAAATATGTAAAGTACTCATAGAACTCAATAATCAAAGAAATCTGATTAAAAATGAGCAGAAGATCTGAACAGACATTTTTCCAAAGAAGACATACGCATGGTACATGAAAAGGTGCTCAACATCACTGATCATCAGGGAAATAGAAATCAAATCCATAATGAGATATCACCTCACACCTGTTAGAATGGCTGTTATCAGAAAGACAAGAAATAGCATGTAGAGAAAAGAGAACCCCTGTGCACTATTGGTGGGCATGTAAATTGGGCAACTACTATAGGAAGCAGTATAGATATCCCTCAAAAAAAAAAAAATAGAACTACAATGTAATCTAGAAATTCTACTTCTGGGTATTTGCCCAAAGAAAATGAGTTAGGTTATAGCTCAAAAAGTTATCTGTATCCCCATGTTCACTGAAGCATTATTTACAGAACATGAAAAGAACATTTCCAGAACATGGAAAGCAACCTAATTGTCCATCAAGGCATGAATGTATAAAGAAATCATATAGACACACACACGCGCGCGCGTGCGCGTGCGTGCACACGCAAGAATATTATTCTGCCATAAAAAGAGAAGGGAATCCTGACATTTGTCACTATGTGGGTGAAACTTGAGGGAATTATGTTAGGTGAAATAAGACATAGAAAAATACCGTATGATCTCACTTATTTTTGAAATCTAAAACACACACACACAAAAATACTAAACTCACTAAACAAACCCTGAACTCAATAGGTACTGAAAATTCATTGGTGATTGTTGGGGAGGTGAGTAGGAGGGGTAAATGGGTGAAGATGTTCAAAAAGTATAAAGTTCCAGTTATAAAATTAATAAGTCCTAGGGAATGTAATATGCAGCATGGTGACTATAGTCAATAATATTATGTTGAATATTTGAAAGTTGCTTAGAGAGTAGATCTTAAAAGTTCTCATTACAAGAAAAAAGAGGTGTTACTATGCATGGTGATGGATGTTAACAACCTTATTGTGGTAATTATTTTACAATATATTCAAATTTTGAATAGTTGTACACTTGAAACTAATATAATGTTATATATCAGTTATATCCTAATTAAAAGAAACAAAATGGTGAGACCAGTTGCTTGGTTGCTTTTCATGTTCACAATTACCCCATTTCTGGACAAGAACTGTGGGATGGGTACCAGATGATCCAGATGCCCTCTGCTTAAGATCCAGGAGACAAGATGACGCCACTGACTCTGGTGATTTCTCATCTATAAATTGGAAAAGATACCTACCTACCTCCTTCACAGAGTTATTGTGAAATGCAAATAAAGGATCCATCCTTTATTACTATTTATCAGGGCTAAAAAATAAATTCTAGAAATCTTATTTACAATGTGAATATTATTTAACACTACTGAACTATGCACATGAAAATGGTTAAGATGGCAAATTTTATGTTGTGCCTTTTAATCACAATAAAGACAAACCTCACATTCATTGGAGTTCTGAGGTTCTAATTACTAGTAAATAATTGACAGATTGTCCTGGCTATCTATTGTTCATAATAAATTGCCCCCAGAACTTAGTGCTCATGGATATGTGGGTCATAAATTCCAAGAAGGCACAGCAGAGATGCCTTGTCTCTGCTCTGTAACGTTTGGGGCTTCAGCCTTGAAGACTCTGATGGCTGGGTCTGTAGTCACTGGGGGCTTCTTCACTCCATAGCTTAGGTGCCTGGGCTGGGCTCACTTGAATACTGTACCTAGCTGGGAATGTCACTTGCAGTGCTCACACCTTGCCTCTCCCTGAAGCTTTCTCACAGCATGTTGGACTCAAGGTAGACAGACTTCATGTGCCCTGGTTGGCACTCCAAGAATGAGCATGAATGAGGCACAGTGTACAAGCCTATTCAGCCCAACCCCATTTTGTTGGTTAGAGGCAAGTCTCTAAGCCAGCCCATATTAAAGAAGGGGCAAAGTAGAGCCAACTTGCTGAAGGGAGACATGTCAAAGAATTTGTGATCACATTCAGTCTGCCATGATACGTAAGATAGAGTACTCTGGAATAGATTCCAAGCCCCCAGAGGTTATTGTATTGGCAAAGGCAGCATGACAATCAAGGGAAGACCAAGACTGGTCAACAACTAAAATGTAGGAAGTTAGATAGTTGGGTATAAAGTTGAATTATATCTCTCCACATCATAAAAAAATTCTGAATGAATATAAAAAGAGAAGTATTGATAAATAAATACAAAAAGCATAAATAAATTCAGCCTGCAATTGAATGTCTTAGCAGCATTTCTAAATGAGGAGAGTATTGATAAAGATTAAACAAATATATGTTATTCATTCTGTGCAACAAACACTGTGAGCAAAATTAAAAAGCATAAAATAACCTGGAACCAAACATTTGTGACAAATGTAACAAATGCTTCATCCTTGTAGAGCAAACAATCTCATCAAAATCTGAGCACGTGCCATAGAGAAGAAGTTGAGAAGAAATGGAAATGACTAATATATAAATATATATAAAAGTGTTTATCCTCACTTGTGAAAATTAAAAAAAAATTAGTTTGGGAAGATACATCTTCCTTCCAAAACAATTGGATAGGCTCCAAGATGGTGCTGCTCATGTCAGTAAGGACACCTGAGGCAGACATGAGCTCTCTGGTTCTCTGTGCGGCAGAGTTGAGTCAGCCCTTGTCTCAAAAGCTATCATGAAATGTTCATCCAGGTCCTTTGTTACCTCCTGGATCCCATACATGAATCCATTAGGTAGCAATTCTAAGATACCTGCAAAATATGTATATTTAGACTTGAAATAATGAAAAATTAGGGAAAAAAACCCTAAATGTCCGACATGAAAAGATTAAATATGTAAAATAATGAAGTTCTAATAAATAATAAGACAGACTCAATACTTGGTCCATTGACCAGGACAATGCCTGGTATGTATTTAAACAGATGCATATCCATGACAAGATAATAAAGATAGAAATCTAGAAAGAAATATGTTAAAAATTGTGTGGATGCATTATTCTGTGTGTGGGGGTTGTGATTCATATATTCATTCAAAACATGTTGGAAGACTGTTTTCCAAATTATCAATAGTAGCTATGAGGAATAGGGCAAGAGTAGGAACTTTCATGTTTTTTGTTTGTTTTTTACTTTATACACACTACTATGGTTTTCATTTATATTTTTGGTGGACAATATTTTCTATATGATTATCATAAAGGACTGCAAAGAAAGAAAAAATGGGATATAGAAATCTCTTTGGTCATGAGAATAAAAAAACTTCCTACCTTCAAAAAGATAGATAGATATTTAAAGAGACAAAATGTCAGGAGCAAGAAGAACAGCTGCAAAAAAATGACACATCAGAAGAACCCCCTGGAGGGAGAGCCCAAAGAGTGCCCATGGATCTAAACAGTACCTCTCCCTTCTTCTCTGTGCAAGCAGTGGGGCACAAACTTCCAAAAGTTTAAAACACTAGAACTGTGAGTCCCATGACATCTGACTAACTCTGAAATAAGGCAAATAAATGAGCTGGAAAAAAATAAATTTATAAAAATAAACATGTGCTGCTTTTGCAATAAAAAATAAAAATCTACCCTATGGAAATAATCAGAGTTCTGGATAAAGTTTTTTGGTTACATGTTCATACATGCTTTGGGGGAAGTGGGAAACCTGGAACCTTCTAAAAGGGGAGTAAAGGGTGTTCATGCAAAGTGAGTAATGCACGCTCAGGTTGCAGTGATGCAGAACTCAAAACTGCATGTACTTACATGCAGAGGGAGAAAAATTCATGTGTGCTTGGAAAATACCTTATATGCAGATTTTATTTCTTTCCTTATGTACTTTTCTAATGTTCTAATTGATCAATTATTTCCATTTGAGTTAAAGCAAGCAAAAAATTTTAGACAAGATGTTATTTTGTCCTTGCTCTATTTTGTATTCTTATGTCCCATGCCTAGAGCCTTGCACACAGTAGGACGTGCTCAGTCAATGTTTGCCCTCTCTTGACTTCTCTTCCTCTGGAAAAAGTCTTTCTTCCCTTCCTTCCCAGCATCCCCAGCTTGAGTGAGTTCTCACCCTCTTGTCTGCACACACTCATGCAAGCCCTCTCCCATGATTCTAAAACCTACAACTGTGGAGACTCCTTAGAAGTAATTCATTCAACATATCTCAAGTACCTACCATGTGCTCTATCTTTTGTTAGATGTCAAAAATAACAAAAAATTTTTTATTAATATTTTATTTATTTATTTGACAGAGAGAGATAGTGAGAGCAGGAATAGGAGCAGAGGGAGAGGGAGAGGGAAAGCAGGTCCCCAGCAGGAGTGGGGCTTGATCCCAGGACCCTGGGATCACGACCTGAGTCGAATGCAGACACTTAACTGATTGAGCCACTGAGGCGCCCCCCCCCGCCTTTTTCTGAAAACAGCCTTTATTGCATATGACATTTATATGGTCCTGTGATGCTAGACGGAGTGCTGGTTCCTTTGTCTTCCTTCACGTCATTGGCATCCTGTCTGCTACTCTCCCCAGGGTCCTGTCTTCTCCGTCTTCCAAGAGAACCTTCACTGGGACATGCACTGTACCCTCAGGGGCTTGTTTGATGGGAAGGGGCTTCACTTGCTCTGCATGCATGTAAGCAAGGTGTTACAGGCGGGTACAGGGGCTGTGCGGCTTGGAGAGACCTCAGAGCCTACCATGTGCTTTATTTGTGTTAGATGTCAGAGATAAGAGGAAAACCTGGGGATCTTCACTGTACCCTCAAGGGCTTATCTGATGTTAAGGGGCTTCACTTTCTCTGCATGCGAGCAAGCAGGATGATACAGTGGGTACAGGAGCTGTGGGACCTGGAGAGACCTCAATCAGAGCAAGGGGTGGGGGTGTTGTGGCAAGGTTCAGCCACGACTCAAAAGATGGAAGGGTTAGACCAGAGAAGAAGTCGAAAGAAGGACTCTTCTAGGCAGAGTTCAGGATAAGGATCAAAGGTCAGATATGGCATTTCTTCAGGGCCTTAGAACCTGATCTGAAACATTGGTGTTTACTGGAATCTAGAAGACTAGATGGGAAACTGTAGACAGTAAGATTAAGTCACAGACAGCTGTGGCTCCCTATTGCTACTTATAGGTTGCCCCAAAACTTTCTAGCATAAAATACTCACATTCTGAGAGTTGGCAATTTGGAGAGTTGGCATCTGGGTATGTCCAAATCTGGTCTGTTTTTAGGGTGCAGTCAGATGGTATCTAGAGCTGGAAGATTAGGGAATTTGGGCAGCTGGACATCAGCTAGGAAGCTCTTTTAAACCTCAGGAACTCTCCATGTGGACTTTTCATGTGGGTTGCATTGGGCTTCCTTGAAGCATGGCAGCCTTGAGGTATTGGGCTTCCTCAATGACTGCTCAGAGGTCCAGAGAGTTTTCAGGCAGAAGACACAAGCCACAAACACTTTTCTGACATAGCCTCAGGAGTCACGTAATGACTCTCCTGCCACACTCATTAATTACATGTGAGTTACAAGCCTGTCTAGGTTCAGGGAAGGGGACAGGGTCCCCACCTCCCAATGACAGAAGCACCAAGGACACATTGTGAAATAATTGTGGGATGGAAAATACTGTTATGTCCATTTTTGGAAAATATGATCTGATACAAATACTGAAAAGTAAAATACTCAAATTATGTGCTTTCTGCATGGTAGGTCTTTAGATCACAGATAAATGACAATTGGAACCCTTTCTCAACAGCAAATGATCTAAAACCATCTTTTTACTGTGTAGATTCTTCCATAGCTTCTCACTTATTTTCCAATATCAATATAAATTCTTAGCATGTTAAATTATTTCTCAAAAGTATATTCTAAAGTGTGATGCTCTGTTAGGTTCATAGTCAGAAACTGGGGCACAGGTTAATAGCACCAATATTGTACATTCTGCGGGTTAGTTATTACGAAGTGAATTATAGGTCTTAGGAATTTGGTTCAATTCTGTCTTTCCCCAGTAATTCTACTGAAGACATAGAAGGGAAAGGTGAGAAAAAAACTGGAAGTTTCATGTCTTTGTATGTCTAATAACTTCTCCAGATTTACACAGAAATTAGTGGCAAAGCTGATTTGGATCTAGCCTTTTTTTTTTTTTTTTTTTTTTTTGCTTTCCAACATTTTTTTTGTCTCTTTTATTGACATGCAAAATACAAAGATCTCTTTATGCAATTATGTGAGCACATAGGTTAGAAATTGTCCAGCTTGAAAATAAAACAGCTGATTATTTTACCAGCAAAATAGATTTATTTGAGAATGGCAGAGGAATTGCAATTTGGGACATGCAGGCTGTGGCGAAACTAAAGGCAAGTCTGAAGGACAAAGGAAAGAAACCATTACTTTATACAGAAAAATGAATAAGTTGGGAGGGGCTGCTTTTATGAAAGTCCACTGAGGGAGGATGAGACTTTATAGCGGTGATGATTTCTTTTTGGCTGAGCTGTGGCAGTTTCTCATTGGCTGGACTGTTGTTGGGCAAGGAGAAAATATTTTCTACTCCTTATGGATATAGTAAAGTAGAGTTCTTACTGATGGAAAATGTAAGGTACCTTCCTTCTGGAATCTGAAGTTTAGGAGTGTGAGGGTATGAATACTCCTTTCTGGCATCTTGACTCTCTTTTATTTTTATTTTCTTTTTTATGATGATGCACATTCTGATAATTGTTCTGTAGGTTGTCAGTTAGCATGCAAGTAGTATTCTACCTCATTAGAGTTATAAAGTAGTTCTATAAACTTTCATACAGCAAACAAGCATTTATGTGGAATCTGGCTAAGAACCATTAGAAAACAATTAAATACAGCTAAACTAAAATGATTCCTAATATAGCAGCAGTTCAGAAAGCTCTGACCATCTCACACTATGTTTGGTTATAATGATAGACACTTAAAATATTGAAGCTCTAGAAGGGGTAGAAGACCCATGGGTCACACATTGTGCTATGATACTCTAACTTCTGGAATTTGCCTAGAAAGACATGTTATGGTCAGTTGTGTTTCTTTTTTTTTTTTTTTTCAATTGTGTGGCTTTTTCATAAAAAAGAAGAAAATATTATACAAATGGCCATTTATTTAAAGTTCAGATTGAATTATGATTATGTTACCATTTATCAAAATAATGTGGCCTGTCTCCATTTTTTTTACTTTTTAAATTTAATTTCATTTTATTTTTCATCATGGTAAGTATACTATTTAACCCACATCACCTATTTCACCCATCCCCCCACCCTCTCGACTCTAGTAACCATCAGTTTTTTCTCTACATTTAACAGTATGTTTCTTGGTTTGTCTCTTTCTCTTTTTCTTCCTGTGTTCATTTGTTTGTCTCTTTCTCTTTTTCTTCCTGTGTTCATTTGTTTTTCTTAAATTCCATACATGAGTGAAACCATATGGTATTTGTCTTTCTCTGAACAACTTATTTCACTTAGCATAATATACCCTAGCTCCATCCACATTGTTGCAAATAGCAAATATTCCTTCTTTTTTATGGTTGAGTAATATTCTATTTTATGTATGTACACACCACATCTTCTTTATCCATTTGTCTGTCAATGGACATTGGGACTGCTTCCATAGTTTGACTATCATAGGTAATGCTGCAATAAACATAGAGGTACACATATCCCTTTGAATTAGTATTTTTGTATTTTGGAGGTATATACCTAATAGTGTAATAATTGATTGCAGGGTGTTTTTACTTTTAACTTTTTAAGCAACTTCCATACTCTTCCACAGTAGCTACACCAGTTTGCATTCCTGTCAACAGTGCAAAAGAGTTCCTTTTTCTCCACACCCTTGCCAACACTTGTTATTTCTTGTGTTTTTTATTTTAGCCATTCTGACAGGTGTGAGGTGGCATCTCGTTGTGATTGTGATTTGTATTTCCCAGATGATGAGTTATGTTGAACATCTTTTCATTATCTGTTGGCCATTTGGATGTCTTCCTTAGAGAAACATCTTCTTCCCATTTTTAAATTGTATTATGTGTTTTTGGGGTGCTGCATTGCATCAGTTTTTTATATATTTTGGATACTAACCCTTTATTGGATATATCATTTACAAATATCTTCTATTCCATAGGTTGCTTTTCTCTCAGCTCTATTTTATTTTATTTTACTTTATTTTATTTTTAATTTCTTTTAAGCGTAACAGTATTCATTGTTTTTGCACCACACCCAGTGCTCCATGCAATCCGTGCCCTCTCTAGTACTCACCACCTGGTTCCCCCAACCTCCCAACCCTCGCCCCTTCAAAACCCTCAGATTGTTTTTCAGAGTCCATAGTCTCTCATGGTTCACCTCCCCTTCCAATTTCCCCCAACTCCCTTCTCCTCTCCATTTCCCCTTGTCCTCCATGCTATTTGTTATGCTCCACAAATAAGTGAAACCATATGATAATTGACTCTCTCTGCTTGACTTATTTCACTCAGCGTAATTCTTCCAGTCCCCGTCCATGTTGCTACAAAAGTTGGGTATTCATCCTTTCTAACGGAGGCGTAATACTCCATAGTGTATATGGACCACATCTTCCTTATCCATTCGTCCGTTGAAGGGCATCTTGGTTCTTTCCACAGTTTGGCGACTGTGGCCATTGCTGCTATAAACATTGGGGTACAGATGGCCCTTCTTTTCACTCCATCTGTATCTTCGGGTTAAATACCCAGTAGTGCAATTGCAGGGTCATAGGGATCTCAGCTCTATTTTACATGAGTTTTTTTTTTTTTTTAATTCAGTTTCACAAACTGAAACTGCAATAATAACAGAAAACCAGGGACACAGGGGAGCTGAACTATAGGGTTTATTATTCTGACATGATACTAGCCTACAAGAGAAGGACTGCATCAGTAGTCCCTGACCAAGCCAAAGGGAGGGTAGCAACAGATGAATATGTTGGAGGTGGGAGGTACAGACTCAACAGCTCAGTGTAGTCAGGTCTGCAGCACTTCCATCCTCCTGGGCCCCAGATGGCTGCTGCTACTCAAGGCATAAGATTTGAAATCAAGGCAGGAAGTGGGAGACATAGACAGACCCCAAAAAACATTTGCCTAAAGTTTTCTTTGGCTAGAGCTGTGTCTTCAGCCACTCCTGGTTATAAGAATGCCTGGGTTTAAGGATGAGGATATCCTAGGGTGGGTACTCTACTCAGCCTCTGACTGTCACCAACACCAAAGGGACATCAAGTGATGGATGTGGGATGGGAAATCCAGAACACATGTGAACACAAGGAACAATCAGTGGTTTGCTGGTGACACTGAAATTGTGTATAGTGTGTGGGGGAGGGATGGGATCCAGGTGGGTAAAAGAGGGGTGGCAAAGCTTGAGCTTGGGCTGGGGAATCCAAGTAGAGGACCTGGACTGAGGCCAAGCAGAACTGCTCAGCTTAAGTTAGCACATCTGGGGCATTGGTAGAGTGCAGATTCTGATGAAAGGGTTGGGATGGGGATTCCTGAACCTGCACCGTACTCCTAGCTTGTGCTTTTGCCTCACTCTGAGTATCCCAGGTCCAGGTGGTGCTCAGACTTGACTGCACAATAGACGCATCTGGGGATATTGAAAAATTGACTTGCACAGATATAATGTAAAACATATAAATCGAGTTCGGTCAATAATATTAAAGTTGAATCACTTTTGCTTACTGAAATATCTGTTAAAGCTGTGTTCCTGGGGTGGTTGGGTGGCTCAGTTAGTTAAATGTCTGCCTTCAGCTCAGGTCATGAACCTGGGGTCCTGGGATGTAGCCCTGTGTCAGGCTTCCTACTTAGGAAGGAGTCTGCTTCTTCCTCTCCCTCTAACCATTCCCCCTGCTAGTGCTCTTACTGGCAAGCACTCTCTCTCTCTCTCTCAAATGAATTAAATAAAAGATCTTTTTTAAAAAGGCTGTATTCCCCAAACTCTAATGCATACACAAAACACCTGGGGATTTGCAGACAAAGAGATTCTGGCTCAGCAGATCTGGGCTGGAGCCTGAAAGCCTACATTTCTAGCAAATGTCAGGTGATGACAATGCCATTTGTTCCTGGGGTGCACTTTAAGCATCCAGGTAGTAAAGGCTCAGATTATGGTACTGGATAAGGGGAGGAGATGGGTGATATTTGGGGCACAGAAGAGATGGACTTCCTCTGTTGTCACTGGTCTGAGTCAAGAGAGCGTAGCAGCTGTTCAGCTGAAGATGCCAACAGTGTAGGCTTGCTGAGGGCTTTTACATATGGTTTTACTTATCTTAAGTAAACTTACATAACCTGGATTTGGGGTCAAGAAATATAATATGCTTAAGGTTTGTCTTATGTAATACATAATAAAAACAAATTCCCAGTGTCCTATTTATTTAAATCTTCAGAGATAGAAAAACAGATCCAAGATTTGGTGACTACTGTGTCTTTGGGTTTATTGGCATGTGTTGCAAGGGCACATAATCAGAGCCCAGGCTCAGAAGAGACTAGTCCATGACTATCTGAGTTATTTAACCTCTATGCTCTGGTTTCTCCACTTCTAAACTGGAGACAAGTGCGTTATCTCAAAGAATGTGAAGTTTGCAGAGAGTCTAGCACATTTCTTGGTATGCATGAGGCTAAATGAATAAATGAATATGTATATGCCTACATAAGTATCTTCATGCATGTGTCTGCATGCACACACATGTGCATGTATAAATGTGTGAGTACATGTATGACTATACATGCATGTCAACCTCCCCTCCCCAGCTCCTTCCCTCCTTAGTATTTTGTCTGTATGAATTAGATATGGATAAAAAACATAGACTCTTTGCACACATCTTTCCTCCCTCTTATCTCTCCACATACTCTGCTTTGCACCACCCCCTTCAAGAAGAGACCATTTTCCCTCTCTTGAATCTGGACGGGATATGTGTCTGACTTTGATCGACACAATGAGATGGGAGTGGCAGTGCATCAGTTCTGAGTCAGGATTCACGAAGTCTTCATGTCTTGAACTCACTTGTTTGCACTTGGCACATGGTCTCAGCTTGTGAAAGAGTCCAAGCTGGGACCATGCAAACTGCTGTCTTCCCACTAAACTAGACCCTAGAAAGCCAGACATTTCTCATCCTTCCGACATACAGAGTGCTTAAAGCAGTGCCTTATGGAGTAATTGTTTTTCTCATCCACACTTGATGTCCCTGTCACCTAATTGTGGTTCACACTACCTGATGGTGTGTTGAAAATAAGGTAGATCAGCACTTGAGTAGAATGATGATTAATCACCTGCCTTGGCCTCTTCCTTCTCCAGGCTCCAAACCATTCCCAGATTCCAGCAACAAGCTAAAGAGAGGCAGGGTTCTTCTGTCCTGGGACCTGTAGACATGGGGACAATGAGACCTTCCCTGTGCACTGCTTAGGTTCCTGCTTAGGAAAGATGAATCCCCATTTATTCAGCCTTTGTGGAGAATTCTCTTATTCCTCAGGAAGACCAAATGTGCCATATCAATGAGCTAAGTGAGGCCAAGGTGTGAGTGTTTTGCAAAATAAGAGGTAAATATGGAAAAAGACTCTCCGCCAGGATTCTCAGCTAAAGACATCAGTCCTGGACTTGCCAGGACCAGGCCTGGGTCAGGGCATTACTGGGCTCTGGGATGAAAGGATTGATATCAATCTGCTGTTCTAGAATAGGGCATTGATTCTTGGGTCAGGATGTCCCCCCTATAATCCATAAAAAGCCTTTTTTGTGTTAATCCTCTTTTCCCCTGCAGTGACTCAGTCCTGTTCATGGTCTTGGCAAGTCTAAGCTGCCTGTGGAGGCTGAGATTCCTGTAGGTGCCCTGACCTAGAACTGGATGTACAGCTTCTTTTATGAGACAATATCCTCAACATTCCTATCCCCATTCCTTCACACAGACACACATAGGCATGCACATATTTACATGGGCACTCACACTGGCATACCAACACACATACACAGGTACATCTATTCACACACACACACACACGCACGCACAAACACACATATGCACATTTACAGTCACATGGATACATATAGACATGCACACAAACACCCTGGGCACTAAACCCAGCCACCACGATCATCTCTGATGCACTGAGTTGCTCCTGGGAGCCTGGCAAGCAGCCAGCCAGTGGACAGCACTTGGAGGCACAGATAGCTGTATGTACTTAGCTGAGCTTTAGACTTTCTGGCCACAGTTCCTAGACTGTGTTAAAAAAGCCTCATGGCATGTTTCATGTCTTCACCAAGAGGCACCCCCTGCCCTGGGTGCATCTGAGCCCCTGGTTCATCTAGCTGGCAGGATCCAAACAAAGCCCCCAGAGATGGGTCCATTGCATCCCTGCCCATAAATAACAGCAAAGGGGTAGCAGGCAGGGAGGGAGGGCAGCCAGGAGCCTGAGAACATGAACTGTCAGGTGAGGACCATGAGGCAAATTTGGAACTCTAAGCTTTTGTATATAAGTGGACTCTTTCCATTTTGTTCCTAGTAATGACTGGGATAAGGGCCAAAGGGGAACTCTTCTTTTGTGCGTGGTTTTTTTTTTTTTGGTGGGGGGGCGGGTAATCAGTTTGTTTCCATGCCTGACAAAAAGCACACAGATTACAGTTCCTGGAGTACTTTATGAAAAGCTTGTCTTATGGTTTCTTGATTTTTATTTATAGAGAGTTATTTCACCTTTGCCTATGAGCCTGCAAGGATGGGTTTTGCTTGTGCCATCTGGGAAATGGAGAGAAGCTGAGAAGAAGGGAATCAAGGCACAGTGGCTTGGGGCGGGTCAGTTGATTGCTGGCGCAGAGAGAGGAAAAGCTGTGGGGGAGTAAATGAGTCTGTGCTTGGAGCTTCTGCAGTCAGTCTGATAAGGGGTGACTCTGGCTTATCCCTTACTTTCTGGGAAATCATTCAATCTCTCTGTACCTCAGTTTCCCTGTGAATAAAGAGGAGGCCCCAGTTGCCCATGCATGTGTTGTCATGGCGATTATGCAGGGTGAGAGATAAGTAGCCCTCAGCATGATCTGACAACTTGGGGCTAGCATGCTATAGCTGTCACTAATGTTTGCTCATGTAGGGCCTTAGCAGAGGCCAGCTCTGGAGGATGGGCTGGTCAGAAGCCTTGGTATGGTGGGTGAGGCAATGCTGGGGCCTGGAATGCCAGGTTCTGGGTAGATACGGAAGGTGAGGAGGTAGATGTCACACCTACATTTAAACTCAAACCATCTGAGTGGGAGCAGAACCAGGGAGGAAGCAAATCCCAGAGGAACTGGCCCAGAGCAACCTTCCTGAGCCCAGCAGAGAGGACTGAGACCTCTAGTGAGGTGCCATACTCATGGCCTTGTGGGTCTGACTACTGCAGCAGGTGAGGGCAGGTGGAGCCATTCAGCAGTCCAAGACCACAAAACTTACAGAAAATAAGCTTTCAATAGGCCGAATGTGCTTCGTTTAACAGGCCCTGTGGATTTGGCCCTTTGGTACCAATCCATTGGCTGGAGTGAATGGGAGGTCAGTTACAATGATTAGGAAGTTTTTGAATGTGTAAGTGGTGGGAGTGGAATACTAAATAAAGCAAAGCAAAGGATGCCCCTGGAGATTTGAGATCTCTATAGGCTGGGAGAATACAGTTTGCAAATAGCCTGGAGAAGGGAGGACACTCGTAGAGTCTTTGTACAGAAAAAGTCATGTCAAAACAATGCATACTCTTTCTCAGCACGCTGACAAGTTGACAGATATGGTGGATTAAAGGGGGGGAAGTCTCAGATGCTACCTCCTGAACATTACCAGCAGCTGATTTTGACAAAGACAGTCATTATAGAGGCGGGCCCACAGGAGAGGGCATCCAGGGGTAGTCATGGGGGCCACTGCATGTGGAGGTACTTTCATCATTGTTCCCATGGTGGACCCACGCCAAGTCCATCAAGGACTTCTGAAGCCTGGGGGTATAGACACACTTGGGGCACATCCCAGGAGTGGCTCCCAGATGGGCACCCAATGTGAACATTTATGTTAAGATCAAATGATAACACAGGAAACTTAATCAAATGTTGACAAAGGACAACAACTTGACAGCATTTGAGAATATTTGAAGAAATCAGAAGTATGGTTATGAGTAAAGATGGTTCAATTCATTTGCTCAGAGTCCCAACTCATTGGGCACCCACTACATACAATGTGCTTTCTGGGAACACAAGAAAATAGAAGATGTGGTACCTTCCCTTGGGAAGCTGATAGTTTTCTTTGATGCAAATACATCAAAAGAAACCAAAACATAAAAAAAAAAAAGCATAAAAGAAAAGTATAAAAAATAGTAAGAAATGCAAAGGATGGGTAAAGGGAACAAAAACAGGGCTAAAATAGATACTCCATTATGGGCATGATAGGAGATGCTGCTACTTCTGTTTAACACTCAGCAAGGCACAGGTCTGCTTGGGAGACCCAGGTAACAGGGGGCCTAGTGAGAACTGAGGCTATTGACCACTGTGCTCTTCTGCCTTTTTGCTGATGGTGAACTTCTAGGCACCCACATGGACACTGAGTAGCACCTTCTCCGTCCATGCCCCTCAGAATGTGCCCATTCCTTTGCTGGTTCCTGGTAGGCATTGTGGTTCTTTGTCGGTGTTGAGCCCTGCCAAGATCAACACTGAACCCTGGAAGCAGCCCCCAAGCTATGCCTTGAATGAGAGGTCAAAGATGGGGAATCACTAGACAGGAGAGGCAGGGCAGGTGAGCAAGAGGAAGGGCAGACTCAGCTCAGCTAAGCTGTAGCTTGGGCTCAGATGCCTGTCTGAGATCTGCTCCTGGCCACTCCAAAGGACATGTGTATTTTCATCCTGGCTTGGGAGACTTTGGTAAACCTCCAAGTCCCAAAGGAAAAAACAAACAATAAAATGTCACCCATCACCCCCTTGCAGGATAAATGACAGGAATGCCTTCTGTTTTCTTCACGGAATGGGCTGAGTCAGATTTGCACAGTCCCTTTTTTTCAGTACCACAGAGTACAGAGAGTGTAAAGACAGTGTCAAGTAGGACCTGTGAGATAGTGGCCTCGCCACCTCCCCACCCCCGCCACCCTACCTCCTCCCATAGGGAGTGGTATGAAGATCCTCCCTGGTCACGGGGATGCATGGGGAAGGGCTTGTTGACCAGCTCACCTCCTGTGAGCACCCTCAGGCAGCCCTTCCCTTTCCATACCAGCACCTCTCCTTGCCATGGGGCAGGGGCTTCCTGCTGCCAGCCAGATCCTCCAAGCAAAGAGAAACCACATAACTTGCACAGTGGCAGGAGTTCACGGTGTCAGTGTGGATGACTCTGGGCACTGGCTTCATGCAAAGCAATGATTATGACAGTCCCACTGTGCTAACCCATTAATGGAAGAGACAATCTAGGAGGTTCCTGACAGGTAAGGCACTTTGTAATACAAAGCTATCCAAGTATTGAGAAATCCTCACAGTAGTTAGGGAAGCCTTGAATACTTTCCCAAAAATCATTCTCTTTCCAATTAGCATCAAAGTCAGTTTCACTGGAAGAATTAATTGCACCAGCAAACTTAAACAACACTCTATCATTCTTTGCTCTGAGAATTAGCACACATTTGTAATTATAATATAAATCTTGTTAAAGATTGAATGAACTCACTTACATAGCTTTGGGTTTCCTTTTCTGGCATACACCCCACATGTGCACATGCATACTATTGTGGAGTTTGGTTCCTGTGTTAAGTGGATTTATTTTAACTGGATTTTCTCCCAATATCAAATATTCTTTGGAAATAATAACCTCTCATTTTAACATAGGTTTCTGGAGATTTCCAGACCATCTTTCATAAAAGTCTCACATATGGGGCTACTTTGGTCTGTGATTTCCTCACCTCCTCTGCTGGAGAAGGGGCTGTGAGCTCCCACTCCATCCTGATCGCATGCTGAGCCCAGGAGAATCGTGAGCAAGTAAAGCCAGTGCTGCTGCCATCAAATGCATGATGAACACTCACGCTTGTAACTAGACTGGTTGAGAGCAGACCCAAACGGGTGACCTCACAGCCTTATATGACTGGTGTCCCTCTGGTCACGGACGTTTCCATGCCCAGAAGTGGCCAGTCTGGATGATAAGTCACGAACATGCCAGAGTCAAATGTTCAGGGTCTGAAGTAAAAGTTTAAGTGAAAGAAGCATCTAGAAAAGTGTGGTCTGGTATCTCCCAGAAAGACTTAGTTTTTTTTCATCTGACCAACAGTTAAACATTTTTATGTGCCAAGCTGTTCTGAATGCATAGGATCCAGTGGTCCTATCTGACAGTGGGTCAGAAAATGTCTTGGCTATCATGGAGTGCATACTCCCTGGGGGCAGGTAGAGAAACAGGTACAGAGAAGAGACAGGCACAGAAAACAAACAAGTTGTAGACCGTGGTAAGTACTATGAAGACAACAGTTTCAAGTGGCAGGTTGACTGGGGGAGAGTGGAACAATGTATGTGGCAGTCAGGGAGAGTGTCTTTAAGAAAAGAGAGGCACTTGGGTGGCTCAGTGGGTTAGGCCTCTGCCTTCAGCTCAGGTCATGATCTCAGGGTCCTGGGGTCGAGCCCCACGTTGGGCTCTCTGCTCCATGGGGAGCGTGCTTCCCCTTCTCTCTCTGCCTGCCTCTCTGCCTACTTGTGATCTCTGTCTGTCAAATAAATAAATAAAATCTTTTAAAAAAAAAAAGAAAATGATTTTGGAGCTAAGATCCTGAAACAAGAGGGATCCAACCATGCCAAGACATGTGCAAAGGGCTGTGGGGTGGGACCCAACCAGAAGCAAACCAGTATTTTGAGAGCAGGCACCAAGAGGCCAGTGGTGTGGGTGCTGGTGTTGAAGAATCTCCAAGTGCTTGGGGGTACAGAAGTAGGAGGTGGGCCTGGGGCACCTGGCAGAGGCTGGATTGTGCAGGACTGCAGGCCAGGCTAACTGGTTTGGACTTTATTCTAAATATAGACAGAGGCCCTTGCAGGCTATAAGTAGAAGAAGGAGAGTGTCAGGTTAGCATTTCTAGGGCCAACTTGCTGTGTGAACTGGATGTGAAGGCTCAAGGGGAAGCGGGTGGAGGATGGCTGCCCTGGTCCAGGTGGGGCATGGCTGTGAGTGAAGTGGGGTGCTGGGATGCTGGGGATGAGCGGGGTAGGATTGGGCTGCTGAGAATCAGCACAGAAAGAGAAGAACGGAGGATGGCTCTGGGGTTTGGGGTTGAGAGTTACTTGTAAGCTCCATGGGACAGGGGTTCTGTCTGTTTTGTTCACGTCGTATGCCAGGCCTGGGATTGTGCCAGGCATGCAGCAGTGCTCCAGTGCTAATGTGGAGTTAGTGAGTGGTGGAGGGAGAGCGAGGTTGTGTCTTGTGGCTCTGAGTGTTAGGGGTTCTCTCCCAGCAGAATGCCAGGCAGCCGCATGCTCAGAGAGAAGCATGGTAGTGTTCCTGTGGACATCTGCATCTGGAAGACCCTGTAGAAGCTTGGCTGGTGTGACTCAACCACACTGCCTGTTCATTAGGATGTAGGTCTTAGGGGGAATTGGGAAGGTGGGGGGATGCTGGGGAACTGGCACATGTAGAGGAATGCCCTGTGTGTGGATGGCTGAGTAGTGATGAAGGGAAAGCAGGGCCCTTGAGAAGCCAGAGGGGGTGGGGGAGCTGTGAGCAGTGAAGTCACAAAACAGTGACCTAAGTGTTGGAAGGTGAAGAGGAAGTGGCCAGGTGCTGACAATGTCCATTTGTGAGTGATTCCTGTTGAAGGTCTCCTTGAGGTTGAGTCCTAAAGGATCAGTAGGCCATGATGGAGGAAGGAAGACCCAACTCTGAGAGGTTCCAAGTGGCAGGAAAAGGACTGTCACAAGGATGGGTCTGGGACCTAGAGGGTCCAATCTAGTTACTCCTGCTCTTCTGCCTAGGGAAGGCCGGAGTGGCTGCCCCAACAGGGCCCTTACTGTGCTGGTTGAGGGGAGCAAGGGCATGGCAGACACCATGTAGTCCTTGCTTTCATACCAGGCTTGAGGGCAGCACTTGACAGGCCTGCGTACTCTCTCTGGTGTGACCCACAAATGCCCTTTATCATGCTGCAGGTCTTGCTGGTCACCCCATGAAGGTCCTGCTCAGTGCTCTTCCCGTGTCTGTTTAGGGGCAGCCCCCCAGTAAGAATGGTTTGTACTCTTTAATTCAAGGTCCCAGAAATGTTGATTCTCATTTGTTATATAACACTTAAACTGATTGGTTAAAAAGAGTTTTGGGGAATGTTCCAGGATATGGCCTGGGACACAGGAGATACAGATTTATCTCCTCTGCTAGGATGGGATTGGCCAGTTAAATTTTGGGGCCTGGGCTTTAACAACATGCTCAGAGACATGGAGGGGTAGGGTAGGTTCCTTGTCAGATGTTTCAGGTGATAGGTACAGTACACAGTAAGCCCACTTCAGACCAACCCTCCATTACTTCTGAAGGTCAGCCACTTGATGGCCATGAGCAAACCCCCTCCCATCTCTGCCTTTTGTGAGGGAAGAGACACAAAACACCCATCTCTTATTGCTACACCTGCCCCTATTCCTGCTTATGTCTCAGATGTAACCCTGGTTTATAATCTGAGACCATGTCTTTCCATTCCAAACTGACTGATTCCCTGTAGGGTGATGACAGTGAGGCTTCAAGTGTCACATGGGCAGGACGAGAGGGGCAGCCTTGATACACGGCCTTCCTCTGAGACATACCGAATTGACAATCCAAACGTTAGATGGTGCTGGTCACAGTTGGAATAGACACTAGAGAAGGTCCTTCTGTAACAATGCCAATGGGAATTTATTTGGACAGAACTAGGATCAAATCCAGGGACTTGAACCAAACTTTCTTTAAACATAAAATGAATAATATAATCCTAAGGTTCGGAAGGGAATTTGAACAAGAACACACGGGTAATGTGTGCTAACCCTCTAGGCTAATAGTAACTGCCTGACAAGTGGGGATCGTTACTATTTTTATATTCAAAAGCTGTTAGGTTAAGTGCATGTTGCAGGAGCAGCGAGAAAGGAATCCTGTCTCTTGCATTTCTCTGAATTTTAAGGGAAGCTTTTCAATTTCTGTCAAAATGCCAGCTGGAATATTGATGGGGTTGCATCCAATCTGTAGATCAATTTGAGCATTATTGTCATTTTAGCAATGTTGTTTTCCAATTCGTGAACACAGAATGCCTTTCCATTTATTTAACTCTTCTGTGTTTTTCTTCAGTGACATCTTATATCTTTGTTATACAAGTTTTACACACCTTTTGTTACATGGATCCCTGAGTTTTTATTCTTCTGGATTCCATAAGTGTGACATTTTGAATAATGGAATGATCTCCAGCACCCAGCAGACTTGGGTGCAAATTCTGGCTCTGTTAACTGACTAGTTTTGCACGTTGGGCAAGACACTAATGTTCTCTGAACATCTGTTTCTTCATCTACAAAGTAGGCCTTCCAGTTTGTTCTTGCTGGGGCAGGCAAACTGATCACGTTGGGGGATGCACAGGAAAGCACACAGCACAGTGCTGGTGAAGATTAGTTGGGCTCCTTCCTTCACTAAACCTGCAGTAAGACTCGTTACCATTCCACACACGATATTGTGTTTGTGTGTGCTGTATCAAAGTACCACAACGTGGTTGTGGGACACACATCTGCCTACTTTTGTACTTCAGATATTTAAAAATATTTTTCACCCTTCTTTTCTCTTTAGTGATATAATTTTTATCTATTTATAATTCTCAATTTCTCCCCCTCAAAAAAAAAAAATCCCCTTGAGATTCTTTGACCTACATCTGGCTTTTGTGGGCTTATTAAAGAATTTTCTCCCCCCAAAGTTGTACTAATGCAATTCATGTCATTTATTATCTCATTACCAGTTCATATGTTCTTAGAAGCATGGGATTTTATTAGAATTCTTCTATTCTTCTATCTTTAAATAGACTTTACCATGTTTAATACCTGAGGTGACTGATGCCCAGCCCCTGTAAATCAAGCAAGCTTGGTCTCCCTTCTTTTAATTCAGTGCTTTCTGTTGTATGGAGGGCTCAGGTTTCAAAACCTAGTAAAGGCCTGATGACTTGGCCCCAAGGGGGACAAGCTGCCGTATCCCCGTGTATGCCACACTGCACGCAGCGTGGCGGGGTGCATGCTCCCCCGGCACTCAGAGGGATGGAATTGTCAAAGCAAATCCTCTTCAGGAACTCGGGGTCTCTTTCCCAAAGTTAAATAGGAACAGGGGTTTTTAATCAGCGCTGGGGACTATTGCTGCTAGACAGAAAACCCACGAGCTACGGAAGATATCAGCAACAGCAGCCAACAGGCAGAATCTGGCTAATTCTATTGAGAATCTCAGCATCGTATGCCACACTGATCTTAAATGTGACATGTATGTTCACTTCCGTGACGGGTAAGATGACAGCTAAGTAGGATCAGAAATGGATTTCCCAACCTGCACTGCCACAATCTGTGTTTTTCCGTTGGAAAGAGTGCAGGCTCTCCTGCGGGGCGGAGGTTGTGTTCAGTCTCCTGCACCTAATGCTCTGACAGCCTTCAGCCTCCTTTGCAGGTGGTGTCCCCAGAGGGTGACGTCAGAGCCTAGACCCTGAAGGAGCATGCTGATGAGCACTGAGCACTACCCTGTTAGGGAGAGAAGGAAGGCCTTCCTGATCCAGTTCACAGGCATGAGTGGTCGGAAGAGGAACAGAAGAATGCAGTTTCTCACGCCAAGTGACTCAGGTTTAACTTCAGGTCAGGAGGAAGGGTCATGAGCTCCCCTTCTCCAGCACTCACCTCTGTGGCCCCAGGCAAGGCTGAAGTAAGTGGCAATAGGAGCACACGAGAAGACCGATGTAAAGCAACCTGTCGTGACATAAACGTTTCTGTCACTTAGTGTTAATAATTAGAAGTCACATGCAAAGGATGGGTCAGTACCAGACTAGATTCACGAGCTTCCAGAGACTCTTACCCATGCAAACAGCAGTTCTTCCTGCCTTCTGCAGGCAGGGATTGCTCACCGGTGGGAGAGAAACAAGGGAAAGAAGCACTCCTGATAAAGCAAAGAGTGACCCCTTTCCTGTCATTTGAAAAAATCTCTAGAATGAGATGTAATTCCTTACGAATGGTTGGAAACCATATAAACAGCTGATTTCCCATTATCAGCCGAGGGAACAGGAATAGAGGCCGTGTGAATCATGCCATTAATTTTAATGATTCTGAGAAAAGCGCGTTCCTAACACAAATATCTGCTGT
The DNA here is from genome assembly GCF_002288905.1 of Enhydra lutris kenyoni. NCBI lineage: Eukaryota > Metazoa > Chordata > Mammalia > Carnivora > Mustelidae > Enhydra > Enhydra lutris. The sequence continues at coordinate 49,145,295 of NW_019154090.1, forward strand.
TGTGAATGCCACAGTCACTCCCACTGCATGCCCAGCCCTCCTCTGAGGCCAGGCAGGAAGTCGGATGGCTTGAAAGTATCAGGAGAGGAAGACCACATAGACCAGCTAGTCCTCCATCGCCCAGACTGAGGAGCCAGTGTCTGTAGCTCTGCACAGACAGAAGCTCACGGGCTGTGTGTCAGCCCTGTCCTCCAGGGAGTGTGTCAATTTGCCCATCTACAGCTCACAGATGGCATTTTACTTATTTTTTAAAAAGATTTTATTTATTTATTTGAGAGAGTAAGTGAAAAGGAGAGAGAGAATACAAACAGGTGGAACAGCAGGCCGAGGGAGAAGCAGATCCCCCACTGAGCAGACAGCCTGATGTCAGGCCCCCAAGACCCTGAAATCATGACCTGAGCCAAAGACAGATGCTTAACCCACTGAGTCACCCAGGCAGCCCACAAACGGCGTTTTAAAAAAATGCCAGATCATGACTGTAATGTTTCTTTAGAAATAAATATTACTTTGAATATTTTAATGCAACTGGAATAAATAAAATTGGAAGAAGATGCCAGAAAAAGTAGAAACACCTCATAAGTTTAAAAAATTTAAAAAAAAAAAGAAAAAGGATTCAGCACCTTCCTTTCTTCCAAGTTCTGTTTTTCATCCCTTGTCTGTGAATTTTTACAAGATATTTGGCTATTTCGGCATTTCTGTATCAACTTAGAGAATCTGATGTTTCTTAGTTGGCAAACAAAAGCAAATACTCTTTTTCCCCCCTCTGTCTTGATTGAAGCAATGTGCCCCTTCTTATTATTTATAATGCTGTAGATGTGGCTTTGTCATCCGCTCTACCACATGCTTAGTTAAAGCACAGCTTTTAAAATGCTGATCATATCAGTCCTGTCTATCAGAGCATGAACACTGCCCCAGAGGAGCATGAGACAAAGAATATGGGGTCTCTACTCAGAATTCTGTGCTGTGGGAGATCCATTTCCCATAAAGCAGAATGAATTGTCCTCATCATTTGATGCTGACCGTAGGACCTGTGCTCCAGAACCCAAGGGGGTGGCCCAAGGGAGGATTTTCTAATTAGTGAAGATAAATTGAAAATGGAAGCAGGTGGCTTACCAACTCTACTATATAAACACTTTTAAAAATGAGAAAAAATGAGATTTCCTCAAGCTAGCAAGAATGTGAAATAACTTGAAGTTTTTTAGGAAAAGAAATATATCTCTTTTTAGCCACTAATCTAGGTAAATAACATATTTGCATATTTCATATATTTTATTATGTTGTAAATTCTATTTTGTACTTTATATAGTAGTATGTGTTTTGCTTTGAAAACTGTACTTCTGTAGATGCTATACTAAGACGCTTGAAAGTCCTTACCTCATTGCACTATGAACTAAATGTTTTTGTTCCCCCAGAATCCCTATGTTGAAGCCCTAGCCCTCAATACAATGGTATTTTGAGATGGAGCCTTTGGCACATGAAAAGGATTATTTGAAGTCATGAGTGTGGGGTCCTCATGATAGGATTGGTGCCTTATAACAAGAGGAAGGGAGAAAACTGCTGTTGTCTCCCCACAGGTACACACCTAGGAAAGGTTATGTGAGGACAGAGAGAGGAAAAGGACTTCTGCTAGCCAGGAAGAAGGCCTTCACTATAAATCAAATCATCCATCACCTTGACCTTGGGCTTCCCAGCTTCCAGAATTGTGAGAAAATAAATGTCTGCTGTTTAAGCTGTCCACTCTGTGGTGTCTTGATGGCAGTCCAAGAGGATTTTCCATTACCCACAGTCACTGGCCCTGGGTAGTGGCTAAGGTGTCATATGTGACACTGCCGAGAAGTAGCAGCTAATGAAGACTTTTCCCACCCATTTGTTGGATTCCATTTATTTCAGCCCTAAGCTAGGCTGTTCACAGCTAGGCTGTTGCATGGCCTACTGTGTTTCTGATGAGAGACAGTATGGAGCAGAGGCTGGGGCAGGGGTTCTGAGGCCAGACTGGCTGGGTTCAAATCCGAGCTTTGCCACTTATTACCTGTCTGACTGTCAGACCTGATTTTACCTCTCTGTATCTCAGTTCCCTCTTCTGAATATGACAGTGGTAATAATAAGGACCATTTTACAAGATGGTTGTGACATACTAAACTGTGAAGTGCTTGGTCCATGTTGCCTCTGACATTATCCATCCTTAGGGATCTAAAGAAGAATTTCACTCACCATGTCTCATCCAGGAGTTTTATGTACAGGTGTATCTTCTGCACAACTACCTCTGCAAGCCAAAAGCTCCTTATAGGCTAACACTTCCAGCTTTCCACCACTTTCCTCGCAGTAGAAGACCACTCAGCCTATATTAGGACAAGTTTCAAGGGCCAGAGAGTGAATGCCCTGGGATCAGGTTTTGACCAATGATGGACAGGAAGTTGGTGTACAAATGTCCCAGTTCCCTTGATCCTCAGGTCAGATTACACTGAGTACATGTTTGACATGGTCTCTCAGACTTCCCCCAAAAGACTGAGCCCGAGCTGCCTACAGCAGAAACTGGCTTTTTAATAGGACATCCTTTCTTATCTTCTCTCTGTCCCCTGCCCTACCTGTCCAACACTTCCTGGAACCACCCCCCAAATAAACGATTTATATTCCAATTCTTGTTTCAGAGCTACTAATGGCAAGTCTTGGATATCACCATGGACAAGGAATCATAGCCTTTTTGAAATGATAGGCCTGTTCTGCATATGCGCTTCTCTTCTTGTAAGTGAGTTCTGTCCCAGGACCAGTGGGAAACAGGGACTAATGCGTCACACTGGGAGACAGTGGCTTTGCTCATGCATTGATGATGCTCCGATTCACAACCTCTTTAGGGGGAATCACATCCGAGGCACATCAACAGTGAATCTCAGGGAGACAGAATTTCTCTAGATCCTCACAAATCAATGTTCCCCTGTAGATCTAGTAGGAAATAATCTGACTTAGAAACAATCATTCATTTGATCTCCACAGCTATCTTAATGACTTTTAAGAGTGTCATTCTATGGATGTACCATCTAAAATCTCTTAAGAACATGCTAACTTGCTTTTCCAGATTAAATGCATATCCACCACAGTGCACTGCCCTCTGGTTTCTGATCAGAAAGGTGTGAAGGCCTACAGGGCTGTCTTCTGCCAGTAAAGATAATAATATACAAAGCTCATTGAAGTAAGATAGTGGGCCAACAAGCATGATATAAAGTGTCATCAGATCTGTTTCTGATGTATCTGGAAAACACCTTCAAGAGAGTTTTATCTGCATTTATATTTATTCTACTTCAAATTCTGACTAGTTAGGAACTTCAGTGGATATGGACTTTTACAAAATTACGCTCAATGCTCATTTGGAAGTCATAGCATTAAGCATATCACATTTGCTCTCCAAATTTCAAACGTCCTTCATCCCAGATATGTGAATGATCCTTTGTCCCAGAGTCATGGTTAGGTCTCAGAAGCTCTGTGGTCAGGTGAGACTGGTGAGCAAACCAGGGCCTCTTCCCTTCGTCTCAGTACCTCCTTTCTGAAGATGGTGGAAGGAGGTGTTTCTTCTGCCAGAAAGAGGGTTGGTGATATATGGAAATCTACCTCAGGAGTGGGTTGCTAACACATGGTATTTATCACCCAGGGCATGACAAAGACATGTGGGAATATAACAAGATGGGTTAACCAGCCAATTAAATACGTAGGTGATGCTAACAAAATGAAGGGGAAAAAAATTAGGGGGAAAATGAGATAAAACCAGGAGAGAAGTCAGTACTCCAAATATATATTTTGATGTCCAGAACTGGCTGTAAGCTCACCAGCAGCAATGCAAAGAGGGAGACACAATCAGCAATATGACTCACAGTGTCCAAGTGGTAAAAATAGACCAAGGACTCATGAGAAGCTCATCTATTTCTGTTCCTGAGATGAGATGCAAAGTTCTCATTGAAGCAACACTGTACTGCAATAAGCAGCATCCCCAAAAATACCCACTGGGAATACCTCCCCCAAATCTCCAGTCTCCCTTGCCCTGCTCTACCTTTTCCCTGACCCTTATCTATGTAACTCACTAATTAAATTCATGGTCTGAAGGGAAAGCTGACCCAGGAGAGACTGTGGATTCTGAGAAACAAACTGAGGGTTTTAGAGGGGAGGGGAGTGGAGAGATGGGTTGGCTCGGTGATGGGTATTGAGGAGGGCACATATCACAGGGAGCTGTGGGTGTTATACATAGTCAATGAATCTTGGAACACTGCATCAAAAACTGATGACATATTGTATGGTGACTAACATAATAAAAAATAATAAAAAAAGAAAAATAATAAGTTCATGGTATGCACCCCACCCTTAAGTAGAGCATAAGCTTGGTAAGGACAGAGGCTCCTGGCTGCCTCCCCGATGTGTCCCCAGTATGGAGAGCAGTGTCTGGTACAGGGCAGGTGGTCAGTTTATATTTGTTGAATAATTTGATTGGAGAAATTTCATTTAATCAAGAGTTTTCCTTACAAAGTGGATCCATGGGATTCAGCAAGGGAAGTTTTATGCTCTGCAGACATTCATGATGCATGGGTCTCTGATGGCTGGGTACTGTAGATTGTGGTGTATCTCATCCAAGGATCAAATAGATGTACATATATAAATGGCATGCATAAATACTAAATATTTTTAAAAGCCTATTGAAAGAAAAATGGGGGACATTGGGGATTATAACAAAGGGAAGAGTCCCATATAAGCTGGGCTGGGCCACCATCAGCCACCTGAGTGCTGACCAGCCCTAACCTTGGCTATGTGTCTCCATCTGTGGCTGTGAGGCTAGGTGAGCTGGGTCCTAGGGTTTATTTGCCCTGTTGTGAAACATGTAAACTTTTAATTTTCAATTTTCTTCAATGTAGATCAAGCTTTAAATTTGAAATCTATAGTTCATAAAGATTGTATTTCACTTCAAATAAGTAAAAGAAGGCCAGTGGGGGTCAACAGAAAGTTGGGAATGGGTTGGAGCCATGGGGGTGGGATGAAGGTAGAAAGACAAGTGTTGGTTTATACTGGGCCTCCTAAGGTACGCTGAGACCTTTGGGCTGCACCCCAGGAGCAGTGTCACTGGAGAAGTGTACACAGGGTGGGTCACAATATCAATTATATGTCTGAAAGACCCTGCTGCACAGTGAAGCTGTCAGGGAGGACCTATGAGATATTGAGATGGTCTGGGTGAGGGATGGTGACAACTTGGTCTAGGGTGACATGGGAGACAAGTGGAAGAATCAGCAGGACTTGTCAGTGGCATGATTTTGAGGAGACAGTGGTAACAAAGATAGCAAAGTTTGGGACTTGGATAGGTAGTGGTCCATGGACACAGGGTGGAGTGATGAATCAGCTGAGGGCTTGGTGCTTCTTGAGTCTGATGCTTTCGAGAGTTCCTGGGGGGGATTCTAGTGGGTCTGGTGGTAATTGGTACCATGAGTTACAGGAAGACTGATGAGTAAGAAAGGATTTAAACCCAACATTTGAAGGCCGGCCAGAGAAGGATGACCTGGCAGAGAGTGGGTAGGAGGACCTCAGGAGGAAGCAGGGAACATAGGAAAAGGTGTAACCAGACAAGCCACGGGCAAAATTATCTGGAGAAGGAAGTTGCCAGGTGGTCATGCTTCTGAGAAGTCAAGCATTGTGAGATATAAAAATCTCCTTCTGGCTCATTGACATCTAGGCCTTGGGTTCTCTCCGGAATGGTGGGGAGGAGACCAGATTGGTTCCTGTACACCCCTGCCCCAGATCTTCTCTCTTCACTTGACCTTGCAGCTAAGTTTGGTTAGATTTGAGGTATCCACATTGATTTCTTATACCATGGGATTCAATTTTCAGTGGCCCTACAACATTTTTGATAAAATTTAAATTTAGTAGAATCCCAGGAGGTCTTCATTTGTATCTGTTGTTTCATACAGTATTCCATCCACCAGGTTAAGGTGTGTCTGCTGATGGCAGAACAAAGTATCTTTTTGAGGAGACCAGACCTTAGACCACAGCATAGTGAGGCCAGGGCTTATTGAGGGGATCAGAAATCCCAACACAGGAAATGAGGCTAGACCATACCCTTTAGCACTTGAAACAAGTTTTTAAGAGTCTAGATAGTGACACATCATTAAAAGTTTCACTCTTTCACAATGACCTCAGTCTCCATATCCTGCTGAATGCTGTGGCCCAAGGTTAACTAGCCAGAAGCCAGCTTCAGAACAACATTGCTACAGGGAGATAATTTTTTTTAACACATCCAGAATAAGTGTCCCAGCATGGAAGAAATAAAAGAGAGCTATGGCATTATCTCAATGCTAATTGTAAGGCTTGGGCTATGACTTAGACCCCCATATCTGCAATTTATCCCAAGTGTTTCAATTTGGCACCATCTGGTTCCATTCATCAATAACCCCCAGGAGGAATTTTCCATCTAGATTGATGCATCTGTGGCTGGAAGCACACCCAGCTAGGGGTCTGTCATCTAGGCACCCCTATTTTTAGCAGGTTTTGAGAGCAAGGACACATGGAATAAGGTAAAGTGAGACCTTTATCCAAAACATGCCGTGTGTCCAAACGGCAGCAAACTCAGGTCCCCAGGAAGAAAAAAAAAAATGCAAGTGAGGTAACACATTTAAGTCATCAACAAACCAAGTCACCTTTGAAAGAAAGAAATCCTCTGGAAGATATGGAAAATGTGACACTAATCCTCCTGATGCCACCAGGGTGGCCAATGTCTTCGTATAATGCCACCTTTTTTGCTCTTGAAAGCTGGAGAAATGAGATCTCAAACTATAAACTTCCCAAAATTCAAGTCTCTAGGAGTCACATACCATTAACAACCACCAGACAAGGCCCTTTTCTGGAAGCTCCAGTCTGACATTCTTGCTGGAGAGGATCTGTAGCCAGCAATCTGGAAATTGTCCTCTCCTAAACTAAAATTCCTGTTGGTTTCACTCTGGCTTGTTTAAAGTCTACTATACTGTGATTTTCATGGCAGTGGCTCTTCCTTAAACTACCATGCCAAATTAGCATGGCCCACAGCAGACCACACAGTTCCCCAAACTGAGAAATCGCACCTCATCACCCAGATCATGTGGCGGGGGCACATGCAAGTTTGCCATACAAGGAGAGCAGCTGGGCAGAGGGTGAGGCAACCTACAATCTGGCCCTCATCTAGTCCAGAGGAGAGACTGGGGTAAAGGACTCTAGAACAAGGGTGTGTGTGTGTGTGTGTGTGTGTGTGGTTTTCTTAGGAAATGATTCAGGGGGACTGTGGAAAAGTGAGTAGGAAAGGGAGGGCCAGTTAATGGCTATATATCCAGAGTCATCACAGGCATGGGTAGTTAGGGTCAGTCCTGCTGGATGAGTTCTTGGAGACGGAGTAGAATCTCTTTAGAGTTTTCACATCTGAAGTCCAGGGCTGGTGGATTCATTCTCCACCTCTCAGTGCACAGTGGCCAAGGCTGCTACTGGGGGTACTGACTCCTCCAAGCTCACCAAGCATGTGGATCAAGACAGTGCCTTCAATTGTTTGAGGTAGGAAACATCAGTGCATGTGGTGGGGATGAGCGTTGAGGGTGTGCAGGGAGGGACCATCAGCATCTGCAACACCAGAGGTGCCTCAACTTTGTCTGATTCACCATTTTTATTCCCAAGTGGTTCTGGAGGGAAGAGGGAATAATAGTATCACTTTATCCCTGGCTGGCGAGAGCCTGGGCTTTTCCAGAAGATGCTATTGGAGCTCACTACTTAGGCCCTTCTTTTGTATGAAAGCCTACTCCTAGTTCATCCCTGGGCACCACCAGTAACCCAAACTTCGCCATGGTTAGACTGCTGTGACCATGGGAGCCCAGAGGGAAGGGAGCTGCAGGGCCCACAAGGGAGACCTACTCAACACACAGGAAAAGTGTCAGTGAGGCTATAGTTTCCTCCTGTGGCTTTTAAGGACTTCTGTATAGAGAAAAGAAAGGGAGCCAGTTAGCAGGTATGAGGACACCTGTAGCCCGGCCAAGCCTTCTCTACCATCCTATAGGAGAGAAACAACCTATACTGGCCTCCTTTAGCCATCTATCTCCTCCTAGTCCAGGACAGGCTGTGGATAATTTGCCTAAAATTTGTGGATCCCAAACAAGGAACTCGTTACCAAGATGGGCCAGGGGGATAGTGGGGATGTGCACTGTTCCCACAAATCTAAGAACCACTAAGCAAGAAATTGGTCAGCAGGCCGCCATCCTCCCTCTTAAGAAACTCAGCACAAAGGGGCCACTCAGGCACAAATAGAAGGATCTCAATCTCTTCAAGGCACTTAATGTGTACTTAGAATAAATAAATAAATAAATAAATAAATAAATAAATAAATAAATAAACTAGCAAAAAAAGGAGGAAAAAGAAATTGTCAGAGAGAAGGAGAGGACAAAGAAAGGTAGAAGAAAGTTAAAAGATTAACACAATGGTAACAATGAGTGAATAGAAAGTTAAAACTAAGGGGAATAATATTTAAATATCAGATAATTTAAAAGCTCTAATGAAGAAAAAGGTACATGAAATAAAATAGATTTAAAATAATTTTTTAAAAGATTTTATTTATTTATTTGACAGACAGAGATCACAAGTAGGCAGAGAGGCAGGCAGGCGAGGGAGGGCAGGGAGCAGGCTCCCTGCTGAGCAGAGAGCCCAATGCTGGGCTCAATCCCAGGACCCTGAGATCACGACCTGAGCCGAGGGCAGAGGCTTAACCTACTGAGCCACCCAGGTGCCCTAAAATAAATGCTTTATTTATTTTCTATTTTTTTAAATAAATGTTTTTAAAAACATAGAAACAATAAATGGGAGAGCCAAAAGTTAAAGATTGTATTTTAAAGTAAAAACAAAAAACAAATGAGGAAGTACATGTTAAAACAAGACTAAGAATTGGAAGCTAAGTACATACAGTTCTTCTAAAATGATAAAAAAAGAAAAAAATATAATTGCTCCAGCTCCCAGCCCACCTGCCCCACAGGCACACAGTGGAATAATTGTGAGACCTGAAGGAGAAAGGAAATAAATAGATGTAGAAGTAAGGAGCCTAAAATTTAAATTAAGAGTATTGCTATCAAGTCAGTAAGAAATAAAAACACAGTTGCCTAGATGCCAAGTCCTTCAACAGAATAAATTCATAGTGATTTAAGAAACTAACGGAGTGTAAAAAGACCATAAATAAAATATATAAAGGGTTTCACTGGCTTGATGTGTAAATCTCTCTGGAGTATGTTTTCTGTGTGATGTCCTTGAGTCCTTGTAATTTTTGCAGAAACTCCTGGCACAAACACCTGTCACTTAGAGTTTACAACCTGAAGTGCTCTAAGTATATTTTATTTTGTACCTGGAGGAATTCAAGGGCCACACACACACACACACACACACTCATGGGCTCGTATACACGCTTCAATTGTCATTTTAAAGAAAGTCTAGATCCTAGTTTCTCTTAAACTCGCTATTATTTTCTTATCCCTCAACTTATTAAAGATTTATTTATTTGTATGTTTATTTTTCTTTTACTTTTTTTATTATGTTTGGTTAGCCACGATATAGTACATCCTTAGTTTTTGATGTAGTGTTCAGTGATTCATTCATTATGTATAACACCCAGTTATCTCATCACAGCACGGGTGATGGGTATTAAGGAGGGTACATGTTTGTTTATTTTTGAGATAGAGGAAGAGAGAGAGAGAGAGATTGAATCCACAAACAGACTTCCTGGGTAAGCATGGAGCCTGATTCAGGGCTTGATCCCAGGTCGCTGAGATCATTACCTAAGTGGAAACCAAGAGTCAGCTGCTACAAACTGAGCCACTCAACCTCCTCTTCTGTCCCTCAACTTATTTAAAATGTATAACGTTTAGGGACTTCTGGTGGCTCAGTGATTAAATATCTGCCTTCACCTCGGGTCACAGCTCCAGGGTCATGGGATCAAGCCCCACATCAGGCTCCCTGCTCAGGTGGGAGCCTGCTTCTCCCTCTCTCACTCCCCCTTCTTGTGTTCCCTCTCTCACTGTCTCTCTCTCTCTGTGTCAAATAAATAAATAAAATCTTTTTAAAAAATAAAATGTATGTGTTTTATTTTTATCATTAGATATTACCCTTAAAATTTAATATGCACTCCTTAATGTACAAATTCCAGATTAAATGCCATTACTGCCCTTCACCCTAAGAGTATAAGGATCTTAGAATCCCCTTTCCATGTTACATTATTGTTCAGAATTTTAGTTCCTTCTCACTTTTGACATACCAAAATTCATCATTATTATTGTCACTCTTGTTGCTATTATTTTCTATAGTCAATGCTTATTAAAGTTTACTCATGTTCCTCAATTACCTTATATTTGCATCTATTTCTGCATTCTATGATGGATCTCCTCTGGTCTGGAAGTTACACTTTCCTAGTCCTTTTAGTGAGGATCTCATAGGAGTTCATTCTCTCAGTCTTTAACCAAGACATTATTCTTATTGGTGACTTAATAGTTAACTGGGTATAGAATTCTAGGCTGAAAGTGTTTTTTTTTTCCCTCTCTAGAACTTTACTAATTTTTTAATTTGTTTTTTTATTGTGTTATGTAATTCACCATAAAATACATCATTAGTTTTGATGCAGTGTTCAAGAGTCATTGTTTATGTAGAACACCCAGTGTTCCATGCAATACATGCCCTCCTTAATACCCACCACCAGGATCACCCCTCCCCTCTAAAATCCTCAGTCTGTTCGTCTCCCGCTCCGATTTACCCCAATTCACCTTTCTTTTCCTTCTCCTAATGTCCCCCATGTTATTCCTTATGTTCCACAAGTAAGTGAAACTATATGATAATTGACTTCCTCTGCTTGACTTATTTCACTCAGCATAATCTCCTCCAGTCCCATCCATGTTGATGCAAAAGTTGGGTATTCATCTTTTCTGATGGCTGCATAATATTCCATTGTATACATGGACCATATCTTCTTTATCCCTTCATCTGTGGAAGGGCATCTCGGCTCATTCCACAGTTTGGCAACTGTGGACATTGTCGCTATAAACATTGGGGTACATAGGGCTCTTCTTTTTACTATGTCTGTATCTTTGGGGTAAATACCCAGTATTGCAATTGCCAGGTCATGGGGTAACTCTATTTTTAGCTTTCTGAGAAATCTCCACACCGTTCTCCAAAGTGGCTGCACCAACTTGCTTTCCCACCAACAGTGTAAAAGTGTTCCCCTTTCTCCACAACCTCTCCAACACTTGCTGTTTCCTGTCCTGATAATTTTGGCCATTCTAACTGGTGTAAGGTGCTATCTCAGTGAGGTTTTGATTTGTATCTACCTGATAGCTAATGATGATGAACATTTTTTCATTTGTCTGTTAGCCATTTGTATATCTTCATTGGAGAATGCCTGTTCATATCTTCTGCCCATTTTTTGACATGATTATCTGTTCTTTGGGTGTTGAGTTTGAGGGGTTCTTTATAGATCTTGGATATCAGCCCTTTGTCTGTAGTGTCATTTGCGAATATCTTCTCCCATTCCATGTGTTGCCTCTTTGTTTTTTTGACTGTTTTCTTTGTTGTTCAGAAGTTTTTGATCTTCATGAAGTCCCAAAAGTTCATTTTCACTTTTGTTTCCTTTGCCTTTGGAGAAGTGTCTTGAAAGATGTTGCTGTGGCTGCTGTTGAAGAGGTTACTGCCTATGTCTCCTCCAGAATTTTGATGGATTCCTGTCTCACATTGAGGTCTTTCATCCATTTTGAGTTTATCTTTGTGTATGGTATAAGAGAATAGTTGAATTTCATTCTTCCATACATAGCTGTCCAATTTTCCCAGCACCACTTATTGAAGAGACTATCTCTTTTCCATTGGATATTTTTTCCTGCTTTGTCGAAGTTATTTGACCATAGAGTTGAGGGTCCATATCTGGATTCTTTACTCTGTTCCATTGGTCTATGTGTCTGTTCTTGTGCCAGTACCATGCTGTCTTGATGATCACAGCTTTGTAGTAAAGTTTGAAATCAGGCAAGGTGATGCCCCCAGCTTTGTTTTTCTTTTTCAACATTTCCTTAGCAATTCGGGGTCTCTTCTGATTCCATACAAATTTTAGGATTGTTTGTTTCAGCACTTTGAAGAGTGCCATTGGTATTTTGATCAGTATAGATTGCTCTGGGCAGCATAGACATTTTAACAATGTTTATTCTTCCGATCCATGAGCATGGAATGTTTTTCCATCTTTTTGTGTCTTCTTCAATTTCTTCATGAGTGTTCTGTACTTCCTCAAGTATAGATCCTTTACTTCTTTGGTTAGATTTATTCCAAGGTATCTTATGGTTTCTGGTGCCATTGCAAATGGAATCAATCCTCTAATTGTCCTTTCTACAGTTTCATTGTTAGTGTATAAGAAAGCAACTGATTTCTGTGCTTTGATTTTTGTATCCTGCCACATTACTGAATTGCTGTATGAGTTCTAGTAATTAGGGGGTGAAGTTTTTTTGGGTTTTCCACATAAAGCATCATGCCATATTTTTTATTTTTTAATGATTCATATAGCTGTTGTTGAGAAATGTACTCTTGGTTTGCTTTTTTCTTATAGAGAATCTATATATTTTTTGTATGGATTTACTACAAGATCTATAGGTGTGGAATCCATTTCATTTAATTTGCATTATGTGTTTCTGGATCTGCAAACTCACATCTTTCATTAGTGCCAATAAATTCTCAAATCTCTTTAGACATTGCCTCTCTCCTAATCTTAGTATTCTCTCATTCCGTAATGGGGCCCCTTAATTCTTCCAGAATTTCTACTGGTTGACTGAGGGACATTGTCAGACTTTTTATCTTTCTACCTTTTAATCTATGTTTTGTGTTTTCTGTCTTATGCTTGAGTCCTGGTATCATTAGTTCCACATTCCAGTTCTTTAGTTCCTATGTGTTCATTCAGTTGTCCACTTAAAATCATATTTTATTAATATATAATGTATTATTTGCCCTAGGGGTACAGGTATATGAATCATCAGGCTTACAGATTTCACAGCACTCACCATAGCACACAACCTCCCCAATGTCCATAACCAGGGACCCTATCCCTATCCGCCACCCCCAGCAACCCTAAAAAAAAGTATATTCAGTACCAGAAACATCAACTTGCATTTCAGATTCTATATTTCAGACTCTCTTTAATTTTTGCCTCTGAATATTTCCCTAGCTTTCTTGTGAGCTCATCTATGCTTTTAAAGGAATCTTTGCTGTATTATGTAACATGCTTAGATACTGTGTTGCAGGAGGGTTTCACATTGTGTAGTCAACTTCCATGATTAAAGCCGATTTCTCCTGAGAAATCTTAAGATCTGGCAACACCAGGTCTGTTTCAGCAGGACTGAAATAAGCTAGAACCTTAGGCGGAGGAGTGTGCTCTGTGTTCAGTGTCTAAGTTGTCACTTGCAATATTATTCTCATCCCTGTGTTGGTATTTATGATCCAGCATTGACTGGTGCCTAATATTTCTAGCTTTGAGGCTCACTTCTGTCAAACCCACCAGCTAGAGACCAACAGGAGTACCTGTAATCAAATGAAATTGCTTATATTTGGCTGTTGCAGCAAGTCAAATGGACAACACAGAATCTTGGGAGCATCCTCAGCAGGGAGGAGAAGGTTCTTAAAGGTTGGGGCAGTGCTAAATGATTCTCAGGAGCCATTGGGGAAGGAACAACCACAATGATGTCACTCCATACTGATATTGTGGAGAAGTATACATAGTTCAATAATTGGAAATCTCAGTAACTTGTGTTCAGGAGGTAGAAGAACCAAGCAGAGCTGGGACCACCACCGGTAAGACCCGCATTTGTTCAGAAGCAAAGATTGAAGGTAGTTTTCTAGCTGTGGTAGGTTTCTTATGCAGAAACATGGTTTGTAGGGGTTCTCCATGTCCTGTCATGGGGGTTTTCCATGTTCTGTCCTGAACATTATAGCACGAGCAATCAGTAAGGCTGATTTTCAGTTTTCTCACCTCTTAGGGTGAATGGTTTCTGTCAAAAAGAAGTCCCTGTTCCAAATGAAAGTACAGTTCTTCTGAAGTTCCTACAGCAGGAGTAACTAGCTTCTTGGCCCTGCCCATGTTTCAGTCTCTGGTTTCCTGCCACGTTCTGATTCATAAGGGCCATAAAGCTTTCATATATGTGACTCACCATATTCACTGTCTGAGTATATCTCTTAATGCTATATTTTCACTCTTTAAAGCCCAGTCCACAGAACACTGAGGAATTAACCTAAGAAAATGGCAGCTCCCTTCTGTTGTCAATGCAATGAAATTGATGAGGCAGTCAGGTGACCTGTGGTGAGGACCATCCCCACCCCATTCTCCTGAAAACTTTATTTACCCTTTGTTGGTCCAAATACCCCAATGTGAAATGAGGCTGGCTCAGCAGATTCCCTGGAGTGTGTGCCTCATTCCAGCTTGTGTTCCTTGACCTTCACTAGGTTCGTGAAACCCATCACTGACAGGCAGAGAATAACTGAAGAGTAAATGGCCATGGGAATAAACTTGAGATAATAGCATAGAGACACTTGGCTGAAATGTGACTCATTTTCTATGTCAGAACTCTGAAGAATTAATTTCAGCTACTGATTTTTCTTATGTGTTTCTCAGCCTGAGCTGGTCTTCTGTTTGTTGCATGAAAGTTCAGGAAGCAGCCTGAGTTTATTATGCTAATTATTTGGAAGGTAGACCATGGATGCCACCCATTAGAGTGTGCATTCATTTCTGAATCTTTGTAAGAAAGAAATTGTGTTTCTAAGCTCTTAGTTATTGGAAAATTGTGAGGAGACATTGTTTTTAGTTTTTATGCTTTAGTTTATTTTAGTAAATCTGAAATTTAGTAAAACCAGTATCCTGGAAATAGCAAATCACTCTACCATTTTGTTTTTGTGGGTATTTGGGATTAATTAGGTTGCATCCTAAGTATTTCTAGTAGGTGATTTATGATGTGGATGATGAGCTGGACATGTTTTCACTTGGAGTTCCCTGTTTCTTGCAGTTTCCTTTTTTACTTTTTTACCCTTTTCCATGGAATGGATCCTAGCAACAACCAATCCCTATCCCAGTTCTGTCCTGTGTCTTTACTATTGATACAGAGAGAAGGCCAAGTTGTTTCTTTGATCCTTTGATAGTTTATATTCCTTATGAAACTCTGATCTATGAGAAACCCTTGGTACACAGTGGATTCCTCTCTCCTTCTCCCTTGTCGCTCTTCCCCTCTGTCTCTCTTTCCTGCACGTGCACACACACACACACACACACCCACACACAAAGAGACATGCACACAAACACATACTCACACCTAGCACCACACAAAACACAGAATATAATTGCTAAGATTACACCTGTTTAGTAACAACTCATTTTCTGAGTAAATGTTACAGTCTGAGGCTCTCTCTCTTTTAGCTTATTTTCTTTTTAATATAATATTTCTCCAATTGTAACATGCATATTTCTTTCACATTTTAACATTCCAAAATTCTGAAATAAGAATGCATCTTACAATCAAAGGCTACTGAGACTGTATGAAATATGACAAGGTTTTCCTTGAGCATATCTTTGTGAATATTGGCTAAATAAATAACAATAAATTGTTATAGGGATTAACTATATGTATTTAATATAATTATATATCTGTTTTATAATATTTTATATATTATATATAATTTAAAATAGAACAACAATAGTGCTAAATTGAAAGACTATCATAAGAATTAGCATGCTTTAAATTTCTTTTATTTTTCAGGAAATGGTAAAAGAACCAATTTATATTAAACTCAAATAAGTTCAAAAGTACCATATCTTATTGGCATGAGGCCAAAGTTATTGTTTCCTCTTTTGATGAAAGTGATTTTTTTGTGATAAAATATATGTAACATAAAATTGACCATTTTGGCCATTTTAAGGTGTGCAGTTCAGTGACATTAAGTACATTCACATAATTGTACAACCATCACCACTGACCATTTCTAGAACTTTTTCATCATTTCAGACTGAAACTGTGTCTTCATTAAATAATAACTCCTCTTTTCTCCCTTGCTCCAGTCCTTGGCAACCATTCTGTTTTCTGTCTTATACATCTGATTATTCTGGATACCTCATGTAAGTGAAATCATACAGTATTTGTTTTGTGTCTGGCTTATTTCACTTAACATAATGTTTTCAAGTTTCATCCATATGGTAACATGTGTCATAAGTTCCTTCCTTTTTAAGGCCGAATAATATTCCCTTCTTTGGATATCTCACATTGTGTTAATCCATTCATCTGTTGAAGGAAGTTAGGCTGCTTCCATTTTGTGGCTATTGTGAATAATACTGCTATGAATAAGAGTCTACAAGTATCTCTTTGAGACCCTGCTTTCAATTATGTGGATATATATCCAGAAATGTAATTATTGGATCATAGGGAAATTCTATGTCTCATTTTTAAGGAACTGCCAGACTATTTTCCACAGGGGCTATGACATTTTCCATTTCCATTTACATATCAGCAATGGATGAGGCTTCCAATTTATCCAAGATGAAGTGATTTTAAAAACTGTGTGTGTGTGTGTGTGTGTGTGTGTGGTTATTTTGGCTAGCTTAATAAGGGCATGTAAAATATGAAGTAGTACACAAAAATAGTACTAAAAATTCCACATCTCTCACCTCAACTCTAACATAGTCTTCCATAACCCCAACCTGCTACCCAGAGGCAGTTCCTGTTCATTTTTCTCTTTTGACAGTTACTGTCCTAAGCCATACCTGGACAATTGTGTTCATCCAGTTATTTCTTGATCTGTTCATATTACATTCTGTCCAATGGGTTTCCTATTTTGAAAGGGTAGAATTTAGCTTACTCAAAGTTAGCATGTAGTTCATGCTAATACTACTGCCCACATCCTACCTCCTCTAAGTTTTCAGGGTTGTATAATTTTGAGTTCTCCCATAGGTTCCTATTATATCTTTAAGTGAACATCATTAAACTTCCATCTCCTGTCTTCCTACCAGGCAGGATGAGACTGTAAGTGGCAGGCTTGTTCACCTCCGCTTTCTTTGGTCCTATTTGCATTCCCATCAAGGTTGGCTGTGTCCTCACTTTTACATTAAGATGAGTGAGTCTAGCTTAACAGCTATGAGTCAGACCCTAAGATCAGACTTCCTGGAAATTAATCTGGCTCTGCTGCTTACAGGAGGAAGATACTGAGCAAGTTATTTAACTTCCTGATACCTTGGTTTGCATATCAGTGAAACGAAGGTAATAGCAATAGCTACCTCAGAGTTATTTTGAAAATTAAGGCAATCCTTATAAATATGCCACAGTGCTTGTCATGCATTTAGGTGTCTGGTCAAAATGATGATGATGATGATGGTGACTTTGTCAAGACTCATAACATTTAAAATCTGTTTTTTAATTATGTTGATTCCAAATGTTAAATTATTAAACAGTTATCATCATGATTCTACAAAAACTAGGGCTGTAAACCCAAGTTACAGTGAGGAAATATTTCTTTAGTTCTGGTTTCCAGTATCATGACCCCCTATACCAGAAGTAAGAAAATACTTTTAGTGTCTAGATGAAGTGGATTCTGTCTTTTACATTTCATAGTTGCTCAAAATAATGGGAAATTTTGTTTTGCTTTCTATTTAGTTCTAAAGAATTCATATACAATTTTTCTGCTTCTGTGTATATGTGTTTTTTGGAGTTTCTAAATGACTTTTAACATTGAGGGAAGAAACTCGCATTTTCTTCCAAGTATACCTGTAACTTCCAGCTTCACATTTGTTCAGCCTTTCCTACTCAGGAAGATGGCTTTTGTGAAGCTCACAGATATTTGTTTTAAATTGGACACACTGTTGGTAGACATCTGCCATACACGGGTTTCTTTTTAGTCATTTCTGGAATTATTCACTGTTTATTTTATCCCTGATTTTCCACTTCCTTGGTGTCTGCTATCAGGTTTGTTTTTTTTTTTTTTCGTTGTTGTTGTTTTTTGTTTGTTTTCTGGAGTAAATTTGTAAGTTACTTATTTAAGGAGAGTATTGTGAGATAAATTTTCTGAGTGCTGAAAATATTTGTCATTGCTGTTGTTTGCTCAAACTTGGGTGATTTTTTGGTTGAGTGCATAACTTAACAGATTTTCTGCCAGCCCTCAAGGCATTGCCTGGTTGTCTTTCCAGCATGGGTTGTTATAACGGGAAGTCCTATGTCAGCCTGTATGCCCCGTATTCTCAGCCGCCATCCACCTCCCTCACCAAGTTTGGCCTGCAGCTGCCTTGTTGGGCTTCCACTGACTTTCCTTTTATAGCAGTCTGTGCAACTTGACATCTACTCTGGCTTTTTTTTTTTTAATTCAATTAGCCCAGGTATAGTACATAATTAATTTTTGATATAATGTTCAATGATTCATCAGTTCAATATAACACCCAGGGCTCACCACATCATATGCCCTCCTTATTGCCCATCACACGGTTACCCCATCCCCCTACCCCCTCCCTTTCCACATCCTTTAATTTGTTTCCCAGAGTCAAGAGTCTTAAATGGTGTGTCTCCCTAATTTCTTCCCATTCAATTCCTCCCCACCCCTATTGTCCTCTGCACTATTCCTTATGTTCCACATATGATGAAACTATATGATAATTATGTTTCATTGATTGACTTATTTCACTTAGCATAATGACCTCCAGTTCCATCCATGTGGATACAATTAGTAGATATTCATCTTTTTCTGATGTTTGAATAATATCCCACTGTATATATGAACCACATCTTCTTTATCCATTCATCTGTTAAAGGGCATCTTGGGTCCTTCCACAGTTTGGCTATGGTGGACATTGCTGCTATGAACATTGGGGTGTATGTGTGCTCCTCCTTCTCACTACATCTGCTGTGGCTTTTTAAAAATGTGTTATTTTGTTAAGTATTTGTTACTATTTTCCCTTCTTTTAATTTTTTTATTATTTTATGAACATTTTAATAAGGTCTTTAACAGAGTGAGGAAAAGTAATGTGTGCTCAATGCTCCCTCTTGCATGAGAAGGACAGCTTCTTTATGGATATGGTTCTCTGTCCCTCTGGTTAGTTTCATCATAGGCTTGCTTTTAGAGCACAGACTTCTGGTTTTGTTGATTCTCCATGTTGTAGCTTTGCTTTGTATTTCACTAGTTTCTACTTTTATCTTTATTACCACCTGTCACATGTATTCTCTCCCTTTAGCTAATTTATTTGTTTGGATGTCCACCCCTTACTTTTTAGCCTTTATTTACCTAATATATGCATTTTAGCCTCTATGTTTCTCTCTTATATTGCTTCAGCTGCATCGTTGGTTTTGATATGTATTTTGTTTTGATATGTAGTCTTTTGATTCAAAAAGTTTAAGTTGTCTCCATAACATAACAGTGTAAGATGAGGCAGCAAGTGCTGCTATAGAAGCTTCAGCAAGTTCTCCAGAAGATCCAGTGAAGACAATTAATAAAGATGGTTACACTAATAATAGATTTTTAACATAGATGAAAGCAGTCTTTTATTGGAAGAAGATGCCACCTAGAACTTTCGTAGCTAGAGAAGAGAAGTCAATGCCTGGCTTCAAAGATTCAGTGGATGGGCTGACTCTTGTTAGGCGCTAATGCAGCTGGAGACTTAAGTTGAAGCTAATGCTCATTTACCATTCCAAAACTCCTGGGGCCCTTAAGAAATGTGCTAAATCAACTCTGCCCTACTATTTGAATGGAACAACAAAGCCCAATGACAGGGCATCTGTTTACAACATGGTTTATTTTAAGCACACTGTTGAGACCTACTGTTAAACAAATATATTCTTCTCAAAATATTATTGCTCATTAACAGTGCAGCTAACCACCCAAGACCTTTGATGGAAATGTACAACAAGATTAATGTTTTCTTGCCTGCTAACACAGCATCCATGGATCAAGGAGTAATTTCAACTTTTAAGTTTTATAATTTAAGAAATATTTCTTACATAGATATTGATTTCTCTGATGGTTCTGGGCAAAGTAAATAGAACACCTTCTGGAAAGCCTTAACCACTCTAGATACCACTAAGAACATTTGTGATTTATGGAAAAAGGTCAAAATATCAACATTATCACAATTTGGAAGAAGTTGATTCCAGCCCTCATGGACGAGTTTGAGGAGTTTGAGACTTCAGATGTGATAGAAACAGCAAGAGAACTAGAATCAGAAGTGGAGCCTGAAGATGGGACAGGATTGCTGCAATCTCATGATGAACGTTGAGCAGATGAGGAGTTACTTCTTTTGGATGAGTAAAGAAAGTTCTACCTTGATGTGGAATCTGCTCCTGGTGAAGAGTCTGTGAAGATTGTTGAAATGACAACAAAGGATTTAAAATATTAATAAGCTTAGTTGATAAAGCAGGAGTCAGGCTCAAGAGGATTGACTCTGCTTGTGAAAGAAATTCTCCTGTGAGTAAAATGTTATCAAACTGCATCACCTGTATCAAAGAAATGATTCATGAAAGAAAGAGTCAATCGATTTAACAAATTTCACTATCATCTTATTTTAAGAAATCGCCACAGCCACCCCAGCCTTGAACAACCATCACGCTGATCAGTCAGCAGCTATCAGAATCAAGGCAAGACCCTCCACAAGCAGAAGGACTGCGACCTGCTGAGAGCTCAGATATGGTTACCATTTTTTAGAAATGAAGTATTTTAGAGTATATACATTTTTTTTTTTTGCTTAGACACGATGCTATCATATACTTAGTAGACTACAGTACAATGTAAATATAACTTTTGTATGCACTGGGAAACTAAACAATTTTTTTTTGCAATGATCTAGAGCCAAACCCACAATATCTCTGAGGTCTGCCTATATTTTTCATAAATTTACCTTAGCTTATAGTTTTGCTCTTTAAATTTTAATTGTTCTTTTACATTTTTATTTCAACTGAAATTTTTTCTGTTTTTTTAAATGATCCACTTTCATTTTTTTCTATTTCTGATAGTCCTGTTACTTGCTCATCTTTAACTGTCTCTATTTACCTATTTCTGAAAATATTTTATAAATTATTTTTATATTTCTATTTTTATATTACTACAAATATTTCCATAAATATTTTATGAATAAGTGTTCTATGGTCTTACTATTCCAGTACCTGAAATCTTCAATTGCTCAAAGCTATGCTTTTCCTACTGATTCTCACTCACAGTGACATGCACTCTTTTGTACATGGTGATCTCATTACTTGATTTTATTATGTGGTTAAATTTGGGGAGATTTTACCACAGAGATTTGCTTCTATTTCTGCTTGTAGCCAGGGGCCATTGCGTATTTGACACTATGTCAGACCTTCAGAATTATGGTTCTGAAAGTGTGGTCCTCAGATCAGCAGCATCAGCACTACCCATGAATTTCGTAGTAGCAAAAAATTTTGGATGCCATTCCACAGTGAATAAGAAACTCTGCTGATGAAACCTAGCAATCTACAGTTAACAAGCCCTCCAGGTGATTCTAAGGCATGCTAAAGTTTGAGAACTTCCATAGAGAATCTTAGCTGAGCATGAGGATTCAGTCTCGACTTCTTCATCTTGTGTCTCTAATTAGACCATATAATTTACTATCCTTGTTACTGTTGGCATTTTAAATCAATACAATTCTCCCCCTTCTAGTGAAGTTTTATGGGATGGTGGTAATCTCAGTGTTTTCCTTTTCAACCAGCAATATCTCAAAGTGTGGTCTCATTTTGTAGTAAGAGAAGCCCTCAGAGCATCAAGTCAGCTACATAATGCTGCAAGTGACACTCTGTCCACCGAGGTTTTGATTGGACAAATGTATTTTTTATCCCTAAATTCTAAGTTCTTCATTTCTAAGCATATTAAGCAGATTTATTTTATAACCTTTATCTAATAACATCAATAGCTACAGTTATTGAGTTCTAATTTGGTGATATTTTTGCTCACCCTTGCTAATTGTGGCTCATTTCTTTATATGTTTAATTACAAACTGAGGTTTCTTTCTACAGTATCTATGGGCATTTTCTGAGGACTGTCTTTAACACATTCTTCCAGAAGGGATCTGCATTTGCCTCTGCCAAGAATCATTGTGCGAGATTTCCAGCCCCAAACATACCAATCTAAGTGTTCGACTGCATTTTTCAAGGCACATTGAGGGTGTGAAATCTGTGTGAGTGTAGGCTTGTGGTTAGTAATTTTCAGAGCTGAAGTCACCCTGGCACTCTCCAGAAACAACAGGCTACCCACAAGAATTCTAGAGACAAAAATAACTTCAAGGCTTTCCTGTCTCTCTCACTCACTGGTGGGGAGGAAGACTTCTTGCTTGAGCCTGTGTCCACCTTCATAGTCTTATTACTAATTTTTCAACACCATATGGGCAATCTCTATATCTCTAAACCATAGAATGGTGTGTGGGCTTCTGGTGAGGATTCCACTGCTGTTGATAGTGATGGTAGAGGTGGTGGTGTTGGTGGTGGCGATGGTAGTGATTGTGGATGGTGGTAGCAATGATGGTGGTATGGAAAGGGTTATGGAATTAGTCAACTTTTTATGTGAAATACTAGACAATAAGTATTTCAGGCTTTGCAAACCATATGACCTCTACACAACTACTCAAATCTGCCTTTGTAGTACAGAATAGCCATAGACATATATGAATGAATGGATGTGAGTGTGGTTCAACAAAACTTTATTTGTGGACACTGACATTTGAATTTCCTATGGTTTTCACGTGGCTTAGAATATACTTCTTTTCTTCAACCACTTCAACTGAGACTTAAAAATACAAAAATCAGGGCACCTGGGTGTCTCAGTCAGTTAAGCATCTGTAGTCTGCTCATATCATGATCCTGGAATTCTGGGATTGGGCCCCACATCGGATGGGGAGCCTGCTTCTCCCTCTGCCCCTTCCTCTGCTTGTGCTCTCTCTCTCTCATGAATAAAATCTTTAAAAAAAAAAAACTTTATTAGCTTGTGGACTATACAAACTTGTGTGCTGGATGTGTCCTGTGGGCTACAGTTTGCCAGTTCCTGGTAGTAATATTAGTGTTGGGGATGATGATGGTGGTGGTAGTGGTGGTGGTGATGGCAGTTATGATGATGGTGGAAATAAAGATGGTGAAGTAGTAGTGAAGAAGGTGGAGAAGGGAGAGGTGATCATGGTGGTAATAGAGATGATGGTGATCAAAATGATGGTGGTGGTGATGAAGATAAAGATGGTGATGGTGGTAGTAATAGAGATAATGGTGGTGGTGATGGAGGTGAAGGTGATGGGTGGTGATGGAGATGACAGTGGTGATGGTGATGATGCTGATGGTGATGTGGTGGCAGTGATGGTGGTGGTGATGATGGTGGTGTGGTGGTGGTAGAAATGATGGCATTCATGGTGATAGTAGTGGTGTTTATGGTGGTTGTGGTGATGGCAGTGGTCATGATAGTGGTGGTGGTGACAGATGGAGATGATGCTGGTGGTGATGAAGATGAAGAGGTGGTAGTGGTGATGGTGGTGATGGGGATGATGGTAGTGATGATTCTCCTACTAATGGTGGTGGTGCTGATATGGTGGTAGTGGTGCTGATAATGTGGTGGTGGTGATGATGGTGGTGGAGGTGATTGTGGTGGTGAAGGCAGGCAGTGGTAGTGATTGCAAGATGATGATGTTACTAAAGGTGATAAATGTGGAACTAGTAGAGGGGGGCATGTAGGTGCTATTGGTGAAGAAGCCACCTTCCTTTAACATCCTCCTTAAAACTGAGATGGAGACCTACAAAGCTAAAGCAAGTTAGCATAACTTTAATGGCAGCAATAATCTTAATACACAGGTTTCTCATTTCCAGTATCACAGCACTTCCTCTGCACTTCTCTGATCATTAGTGAATCAGACTTAGAATTCCTTCAGATTTTTCCCTGGAGATATTGTGACACAGCTTTGTTCACTAGCAGAAGTTTGGATTGGCCTTGTGCACAGGAAGTCCCAGGTCACCAAAAGTGATAAGTTCGATGATGCAACATTTTGCAATTGTAATGTGCCATTTAAATGTTAAATAACAATAACTGATCTGGTTCTGAATGCTTCATTAACTATCTCCACTGCCAAATCACAGGCTTTTCTATGTGTTTCTGCTAAAAGCAAATTTTAATTGTTTTAATGAGGATTTGCAAGCAGCTCTTTTCTCTCAACACTTGGGCACTGGCGGAAACACATACATCATTTGCTTAGCAGGAGGCAAGTATTTCTGTTTGCACAAAATGCATCTAACAGTGCTGGGATTTGGAGAAGACCTAGCACCTGGTGCCCTAATGGTTTCCTTAATTGAGCCGTACGAGAAGGGATTAGAAGTGTTAGGAGCAATCCATGCCTGTCACACATCTCAAGCGTCCTGGCTAAACTAAACTGCTAATTAGTTAATTTTCCATATCAGTTGCATAGTTTGCTCTGATCTGTTTCTACTTGGAGATGCTGCTCTAAAGGTTATTTTATGTGTTAAATGTAACTGTTACTACACAAAATCTGTGGCATATAAGGTTGTTAATCAGCCATGGAGGTGCAGATATTAGATACTATTTTGTAAAATTCCTTCTACTGCACACTAAATGAATTCTAAGCCTAAAAGTGCAAATCTTTAAATCTTCCTGTGGGAGGGGCGTGGGGGGGAGAGGTAGGGAGGGAGACAAGATTATTAAAAATCTATAATTGTTCACAGACTCAGAAATAAAGAAAAATATGAGACCGTGTACTTCCGTTTGTCTATGTTCATGTCTGTTTGGAAATCATGGTACTTACGACACTGGTTCCTGAAACTTACACTTGATTTTTTTCTAGTTATTCCTCAGAGCAAAGCATCTATTAAACATTAGAGACATGTTTGAGAAAAATGCATTCTATAATATATAATCCCAATTTCTCCATGGATAGGTCCATGTATAATTCTACCATAGTCATAATATATAATTCCTGGTGGAGCATGTTAAGGATTCTTTAAGAAGGGTGTATGCTATAGGGGCTAGAAGCAGATAGAACACAAAATTGCTCATATCCTGTTCTTAGTGAGGAAGGTGGATGCTTTGGTTGCAGCACAGGCTGCCTATTCTGACTTGAAACTCAGCTATACCAAACCATCTGCTACATTTGGGTGTCTGAGAGCTCTATTTCATAGGAGGCAGCAGGCTTAGACTGTAGTATTTTGTCCATCAGCAGGTCACATGGTCTGTCTGCCAGTGAGGCTTCTCTGGTCCAGCTAATGTTTGAGCGACCCCACCTCTGCTTACTAAACATCTATACAGTGCGTCATTCAGTGTTCCCAGCCATATGTGAAATGCCTTTTCCTCACTCCAGAGGTGAAGACAGGGACTTTGTTTTGTGCTGTTTTTTTTTTTAAGACAATTTAATTCTCACAATACATTTGGCAGAAAAAGAGTGTACTATTTTATTAACCATTCAACAATTATGATTCAGAGATCAATCATAATTATCCCAGTATAACATAGGAATCCAGTGGTAACAACCATTCCCCAGTGAAAGCAGTAAACAGTATGCAATATATCCCTAAAATGGATTATTATTCAGCCATAAAAAGGAGGGAAGTTCTGATACATACAATAACATCAAACGTTATAGTGCAAAGTGGAGGAAGGCAGGTACAAATACCACATACGGTACGATTCCATTTATGTAAAATGTCCAGAATAATCAAATCCATAGAGAAAGAAGGTAGATCAGTGGCTGGCAGGGGCTAGGGAAGGGAGGAATGGGGAGTGGCAGCTTACAGGCTATGAAATGATGAAAATGTTCTGGAGTTAGATAACAGTGAGGGCTGCACACCTCAGAATATACTATAACCCTCAGAATTGTGCACTTCAAAAGTCAGGTGAATTTTATATTGTGCAATATAACTGAATAATTATGTTATTTTAAAAAATGAATAAATCTACTAATGAAGAGAGATAGAGAGAGAGCGAGCAACAGAATCAGGATCTTCCTGAAATAGTTCGTGCCTTTCAGATGTGAGAGCTGATGATGCAGGCCCACAGCCTGATGTGCTTCCCAGCTTCTCAGATGCGTCACCATGATTACAACTGAATGAGGAGACCGTAAGCTTTGGAGTCCAATACACCTGGGTCCAAATCTCACCTATTCCTCTCCCTCACTGAAATATTCTCTCTGTTTGTATTTAGATCATTCACAGGAAGGATTTAGGACCTTGTAGAATTTGAAAGACACCACAAGAGACATGACCCTGAATCCCCGAGTTCCCTGGGGGCATTCATCTTCTTGGTGAAGAAAGCTGGTAAATCAGTCCATGTGTTAGAGGCCAGAAAACCTAATTGATTCCCAACTCGTGAGCAAATCCATCTTTTAGAGGGCAGACTTACATTATCCTACCTGAGATTGCTCTATGGACCCAGATTGCAAATTTATCAATTAGCAATGAAGAATCGCTCTGTTGGGGACTGAGGGCAGGAAGCCTGTATGAGTGATCTCACACACCCTGTCCCTGTAATAAGGCCACTTATGAATTTGCAAAGAGAATTAACTGCCCCATAGGCCTGTTTTTAATTTTTGTTTTAAAACACATTCATCCAAACCAACATGCTGCCCTTTGCTCTGGCTGACCTAGGAGGGCTTCTGTCTCCTTTGGTAGCTTCTGTGTGGGTATATAAAGACAGATGGAAGGGGCGCCTGGGTGGATCAGTGGGTTGAGCCTCTGCTTTCGGATCTGGTCATGACCTCAGGGTCCCGGGATCGAGCCCCGCTTTGGGCTCTCTGCTCGGCAGGGAGCCTGCTTTCCCCTCTCTCTCTGCCTGCCTCTGCCTACTTGTGATCTCTCTCTCTCTCTGTCAAATAAATAAAAATAAAATATTAAAAAAAAGACAAGTGGATACCTCTTCTGCAAGTTCTGACAAGAGAAATGAGTTCAGTCAATCAATAATCTCATAGTCTTGTGAATGTGTAGACATGCAAGGTGGATGTCTCACATAGTTCTCTTTTCTCTATAGCAGTGGTAGTAGTACCTCCCAGGCTTGTTGGACAATAGTCTGATGCCTTGGGTTCCTTCCCAAGAAGCAGGCCTCAGAACGAGAGTTCAAGAGTATCAATAGAGGAGAGGGGAAGTGAGACAGGAAGGGAAGGTGCCAACAAATCATACATTCACAACAAGATAACTTCTGGGCAACTCAGGGGACAGGCTGCTGGGGCCTTGAGAGATTGTGCAGGACACTTGCCTTGGACTGTCTCACCAAGGGACAAAGATGCTGGGCATTCTTCCATCCACTTCCCATCTGTCATTACCTGAAGCTGCACCAGGGGCCTTTACCCCTCTGACCTGGCCCGTGATAGCCAAAATGGTGCCATCAGTCTCATAATGGTGGGAACCAGGGCAGGGACACCCATGGATTTAACTCATCTTGTATATGTGAACTCATCATCATCCCCCCTACTTTCCCAAATCCAGCCTTCATCCATTGTTTCCTACTTTGACAATAACATCTCAGTCCAGCAGGGGCCTGGGCCAGAAGGAGGGGTGCTTCATCCCCATATTCTCCACTCCCCTGCCTCATTATACATATTAAAGGAAGCACTCAGGTCTGTTGTCTCTGTTTCATACATGCTCCAGGACTGAACACATTTCTCCATTCATGGACCTTCCTGAGGTCCAGCCACCAGGACCTTGACTGAGATGCCCTCTTCCAGCCTTTTCAGATATACTTGGAGGGCCTCCCTCTCTACCCTTTCCCTCACTGGCTTCCTGAGGTTGTTAGGGCAGGTTCCATTGCTCCTGCCACCATCCCCACCCTCTTGTCTCTCCCAACACTCTGTACCATCCAGCTGCACTGCCCCTTGTCCTGCTGGTTCCCTGCCTTGAACCCTAAAGCATTTGGCATCCAGGAACACTCTCCTCTCCCCCATCTTGACCCCTAATTCCTCCTCACTATTCAGACCTTATCTTTAGTGACAGCTCCACTGGAGGCTCTTTCCCAATCTTTATCCTGGGTAATTGCTCCTAGTTTTTTTGTGTATTCTCTAAAGGCAGGCTTCTCCTTGTCTAGATCACTGGGTACACTTTAGTGCTTATTCAGTCTTTCTCCTGTGTCCACTAAATGCCTGTCAGGTGAATACATGGAAGTGCCTGGTACGTATTCACCACATGCCAGGTGCTAGATACATGCCGACCTCCTTCCTTCCCTGGTTTTGGGGGAGGGAATTCAAATTCCATTTTGAAACTTCTCTGGGGATGTTGCATTAAAGGTTGAGGCCACCTATGTTCTGGCCATAGTCTGCTCTGGAGAGCTGGATTTCATCCCCCCGGAGCCTGATTCTCCAACCTCAGACACAGAGATCATTGTAGCTTGGCATGGGGAATGTTTGCTGGTCCAATTTAAAAAGGCTTCAGCATCCAGACTCCTAGGAAAACGGTGCTTCTATTACCTGTGGACATAATTATCTTTAATTAAAATAGGAATGAGATGGGAATCATTACCTGTTTGGGAGAAGGATCATAGTAGTTTGCTGGCTTACTGCTGGCTTATGTGCAAAAACTTTCAAGATGAGAACAGAATGCTTGTTCTTTGTGCCAAAGGAAGTTCTAGGAAATGGCTTGATGAAAATCCAACCCTTATCACCAAATGTATGGAAATATGTTTTCTTCCTATATAATATAGAATCTCTGGCTGGAGTAGCTTCTTCCTAAGTGAAAAGATTATTTATAAATCAAGAAAACCCATAGCATTCAATAACTCAGCCTATGATAAATAAGCTCTTAAAATACCTACCTCTCTAGGTTAGTGACTATGCAGTGATAAAGAAGGTTTTGTTTTCATCAATGAAGTTCTTGTCATACACATTTTAGAATCCAGTTGTAGCCTATATTGACAAGACATCATTAGTTATTTGTCGAGCCCTTGTGGACCCCATGGATGAACCAGGACCCATTTTGAGAATTGCAAGGAGGGTGGGACTGCTGATCCCTAACCTGGAAGAGCTCACAGACCAGTTGAGGCAAAACCCTGTCCAAGGTGAATCATAGAGAGAGCATTGTGGGTGATGTCGCAGAGGCCTGACCTGGTCGCTGCTCCACGGGGGAGGTGATACATAGCACAGAGTTAACATGGAGTTAACAGGAAGGCAGGGTTGGGGACAGCAGGGACAGGAGAGTATGACACACCCAGTGGGCTCAGTACATGCACAGACCAGTTCAGAGCATAAGTTTGCCTTCATGAAAGTGAGACATGGGGCATCGGGCCTCATAGTCTAACCTCAAGCATGGAGTCTGGATGGTAGGCTCACATGAGCCTCTAGGAGAGACATAATCACAGGTCCCAGTGTAATCCCGTCCCTAACATCAACAGTGCTGAGGAAGGACTTGGTGAGCAACAGTATTTGTCAACACAAAGAGCACCATTCGTAGTTTTTGTGCAAAAGTAAGTCAACCTAAATAATTTCGGGAAATTTTTCACAAACATGTCTACTTAAAGTGTCTTTTGAAAAATTAGAAGTGGCAGCATAAAAACACATTTCATCAGGGACAGAGGCAGCAGGTATCAGGAGCCAGAGACTGCCCCAAGACATCCATGTGCCCTGTCGGGCTTGGGGGTCATGGGGGGCACTGCCTTGGAGACCTTTGGTCTGACCATCAGCTGAGGAGGGCTTTCTGGGTGGCCTGAATCTGAGGGGCATCTCTGAGGCACAATAACAGAATTGGTGACTGCAGGGCACAGTGAAGAGGAGTAAAAATTTGAGAATGGAATATTAGTCAGCCACCAGAAAGGATGAATACCCAACTTTTGCATCAACATGGATGGAACTGGAGGAGATTATGCTGAGTGAAATAAGTCAAGCAGGCAGAGTTAATTATCACATGGTTTCACTTATTTGAGGAGCATAAGGAATAGCATGGAAGGCATTAGGAGAAGAAAGGGAAAAATGAAGGGGGAAATCAAAGGGGGTGATGAACCATGAGAGACCCTGGACTTGGGAAACAAACTGAGGGTTTAGAGAGGAGAGGGATGGGGGAATGGGTTTGCCAGGTGATGGGTGTTAAGGAGGGCACATACTGCATGGAACACGGTGTTATATGCAAACAACGAATCATGGAACACTACATCAAAAACTAATGATGTACTACTATATGGTGACTAGCATAACATAATAAAAAAAAAAAGTTGAGACTGGCTTCTAAACTGGAATTAGAAGGATGAGCCATGTGGAGAGTGACTTTGAAACTTGGTTTATTGGAAAAAGAAGCACCAAGAATCAAACACCCAAGTAAACAAGCAAACAAACAAATGAAAACAACAACAAAATGGATGGGGGGAGCAAGAGCTCTACCCTGAGCTGTGCTCCCAATTTTTGTGCCCCACCTCCCCTTCCTCATGATCGTCGATTTTGGCTGTTTTCTCTTCCTGGGTGCGTCCTCTGTCTGACAGGCTATTCACAAATATTTTCCCATGGATTACTCCATGGAAATCCTTGCTTCTGACCAGAGTAGTGAGCGATAGGAGTTGGGGCCAGCTCTGTTGCCTTCACCTCCTCCTGGGCGAGCCCCACTCTGCCTCCAAACCATTGAATGAGCCGCAGTTCGTACTTATCTTGTGATCCTCAGAGACACCCCTGAGAAAGTGAGGCTGCCTGCTGCTTTGTGTCTCAGGGGAGGGAGGGACAGCCCAGGGAACCAGGTCAGTGCTGTGCCCCTCCAGAGCTCTCGCAGGGCTTCTGGGAGATGGCCCTAGGACACAGCCATCTCAGTGTTTGAAACCCTGTATTTGTAAACCTAGCTGAACACCATCTTCTGAAAAGTGGAAAACCACCCATAGCTGGGAGAACGGTCGTACTTGTACCTATGATGGATGAGTAAGAACACACCTGTGGTCGGCAGACACCCTCACACAGAAACCTCTCAGTTAAAGAGGAAGGACTCATGAGGCACCCGGGTGGCTCAGTTGGTTAGACATCTGCCTTCAGCTCAGGTCATGATCCCGAAGTCCTGGGGTAGGATAGAGCCCTGCTTTGGTCTCTCTGCTCAGGGCAGAGTCTGTTTCTCTCTCTCCCTCTGTGCTCTCTCTCTCTCTCTCAAATAAATAAATACAATCTTAAAAAAAAAAAAAATCAGAAGGACTCACAAAGAGAAGTGACTGCTTTCCGGCAGGGCCTTTGGGACCCTCATGGAGGTCTCGTCATCTGCTGTGATAGCAGCAGACCAGGATTTGGTGGCTGGGCCTCTTCTGAACACTGATGTTGCTACTCACACTACCTCTTTATGATCAGTTTGCCAAAAGGATGAAATACGCAAACCCCAGGAATCCTAATCAGTGCTCTCTTGACTCATGGCACCCTAAAGTCTCCTGCAGGGCATTGGTCCCTCCCCATTGTGCTGAGGCCAACTGAATATGCACAGAGTTCTCTCTGCATCAGAGCCAGACCCCTAGTGCTGGTGGTGCTGTCTCAGGTACCCATTTCGCATGCTGTCCACAAACCCAACTGCCTCCATATTCCTCATATTCCACTTGAGGACCTTTCTTCCCCAGCGCCCATTGCCAAAGTAGAGTTTATCTATGCACTGACATTCAAGATCCTCCTAATGAAGCCTCTCCCCTCTCCCCTCCACCTTCAACTTCTCTGCTAGCTCCCCTCTGCCACAATTGTCCCAACACTACCTGCATGCATCCCTGCCCCTTTGCCTGGTCTCTTGTTCTTCCCTCTGCCTATAGCATCTGTCTTATACATCATCACCTGATATTTTAAAAACTCTTTATTATGGAAAGTTTCAAACCCACATGAAAGTAGAAAGAAGTGGACAATGGATGGAGCCCATGTACCCATCAACCAACTTCACTGATGATCAGCCTGTGGCCAATCTTGTTTTCTCTGTATGCTATCCACTCCTCCTCCTAAAACAGATGGTTTTCAAACAAATCCCAGACATCACATCATTTATTAAATCTGTGAATATTTCAGTATGAATCTCTAAAAGTAGGAAGTTCTTCCTTTTTTAGGAAGCTCTTTTGTAGTCCTCATCATATACCTTCAAAAATCAACAATGCCTAAAAAAAAATTACAAGAACACTTTAGTGTCATCAACTATCTAGCCTGTGTTCTCATTTCTCCAATGTCTAATACAGAAATGTATGTGAATGCATGTATAAATGTAGAGACACTAATGTATAAATATGTTTGTATAAGTATATGGATGTGTTTGTGTGTGTACAGAGACATGTACATACACATGTACATACAAAAACATGTCAGTTCATTTGTTTGATTAGATTGAAATAAGATTAGAATGTAATTGTAATGTAAATAAATGTAATGAAATAAGATCAACATGTAAGTTAGGAGGTGCCTGGGTGGCTAGGTCAGTTAAGCATCTGCCTTTGGCTTAGGTCATGATCTCAGGATCCTAGGATCCAGACCTGTGTCAGGCTCTCTGCTCAGCAGGAAGCCTGCTTCTCCCTCTGCCTGCTGCCCTGCCTACTTGTGCTCTCTGTCAAATAAACAAATAAAATCTTTAATAGACACACACACACACACACACACACACACACACAATTAGTTGCTATGTCTTCTAAGTCTCTTTAAAATTCAGAATCTTTATTGTGTTCTCTCTCTCTCTCTCGTTCTTCCTGTAGAGTTGTCCACATTCTGGATTTTGCTGATTGCATACAACCGTGATATCATTTGATATGTTCTCCTGTCCTCTGAATTTCCTATAATAGGCAGCTAGATATAGAGATTTGATTAAAATAAGGCCGTGTTTTGCTTCATTTTGCTTTGTTTGGCATGAAGACTTTTGTGGGAGTTGACACAAAATGAACAATCATTTTTAAAAATTTTAAAGAGACAGTTAAGGAATTTTATTGAAACCCAAGTGAGAACAGCTGCCTGGAATGTACAATCTTCATGAAGAAGAAAGTGCTCCAGGGAAGGAACATTTGCTGCATGGCTACCTATGATTCTTTTGCTTTTTGTTTTTTTTAATATATATATATAAAGAGTTACAAATTATCATTACAAAGGACATACCAGAAAATTATTGACTTTATCTTGTGTCTTTATTATGTGCAAGGCCGTGGGACTCGAATCTTACAGGAACCAGGAAAGGTTTTTTTGTTTTTCTTACCTTTGTGTTTGGAATACTCCTTTTTAGTTATTTTTCTAATGAAGCAGATGTACAACGTATGCTGAGAGCAGAAACAGAGCTTTCAGGTTTTGCCAAGTCGTTTGGACCTTGGTAAATGTTAAAGTATGGCTTCCCTGGGAGCCTGGAGCAGGGCCCACAGGCGTTAAAAGCTGAGAATTTCTTTTATCATGGGTGCTGGCATGCGTTGTCATCAGAAAGCCTGTAATGTCCATTGTCTTTATTTTTGCCCTGCTAGCAGCCATCAGCAACTACAAGCCCTTATATAATACCTGTCTAATTATCTGAGTGTAGCTTATATTCATTTAGATTCCATAGGAAGATCTGTGAATGGCATTTCTTTAGTTCTTTGTGTTGGCTTCCCTATACTTGGAGGTCAGTGTGACTGGGTATAAAACCCTGAATTCATGCTTTAGTAAGCATTCATTGCCTCGCTCTACTGGCTTCTGTGATTAAGCATTTTTATTCACAAGTTTAGTGATAATCTGGTTTTCTTACTCTTTTTAGTGACTCAGGTAATTCCGTTTGTTTGTTTTTTTTTAATTCCCAGAAAACCAAAGGTGTTTTTGTGTTTGTTTTCCTTTAAAGTTAGGTAGACTTACTATAATTTATATTGGATTTAGTTATTCTGGGTTAGTTTTCCCAGGTACTCAGTGTACCCCTTCAACATTAATTACAGGAAAATTTTCTTAAATCATAGTTTTAACATTTGCTTTTTTCTATTGTTTGTTTGCTTTTCTAAAGTCTCCTTTTGTTTTGTCTCTTTTCTATATGCCTTACTTTCCTTCAGAATGTTTTCAGCACTCCAAATGCACAAAGGGAAATGTGCATCTTTAGTGTCACAGTGGAATTTGCTTTGGAACCTCTGCTCCCCCAAGATGCATATTATGTGCATTACCTGAGGACCTTTCCCTTGCCCTGCCCATGATGGAGCAGTCCCCACCCTGAGCCAAACAACCTTCCCTTTGCTTCTACAATACAATTTGTCTGCTCTAGAATTTCATATAAATTGAAATATTCATGCTTTTCAAATTTAATACATGTTAAAACATAACATTACATGTTGTGTTTCTTTTAAGGTGTGACCCACTGTGCTTTTCCACTCCTGTGTCCCTTCTGGTTTAGCCTTGACTTCTGAAATTACTTTCTCTCAAATTCTTTCCCAGGTTCTGTTCACATCTCTTTCTATTCTCAAATTACATTGCTTCTGATTTTTCCCCAGTTCTGATAAATATTGTTTGTTCATAATATCTATCATTTTCTTAATTGCTTTTAGC
The DNA here is from genome assembly GCF_002288905.1 of Enhydra lutris kenyoni. NCBI lineage: Eukaryota > Metazoa > Chordata > Mammalia > Carnivora > Mustelidae > Enhydra > Enhydra lutris. Next base: position 49,179,709 of record NW_019154090.1, read on the forward strand.
TTAGTTTGAAATAACTGCTATTACAGTGGTTTATGTCATTGCTTATCTTTTCATTGATTTGACCTTTACTATTAGAAACTCATCTTTCTATCTCCTGTAAGAACCTAACTTGGTGTCTTACAATAATAAATTTTATACACACCACACACACACACACACACACACACACACACACACACACACACACACAC